>NC_092725.1:52807683-53172683 GCF_047496885.1 Scyliorhinus torazame
ATCTGGCAATGAGGATCTGATGGTTTACTGGCTTCCATTCACTAAAGCTTGAACTGTACATTTGTTGAGTATGAGGCCAACTCCATGGGCATCGTATTCTCCTTACCCAGAGTACAGGATTGTCATGCCCTCATTGCTAATTCCACCTCTGCCTGTCTACCACATATTACTAATAGCCAAGATCTCAAGTCAATAGTTTCGCGTTTCACATGGCAGCTGGTAAGTGTTTGGACGTTCCAGGTACTGATTCTGGTGATGGTTTTGGCTTCAAAGATTGAGGTTGTTAAAGATTGGACTGCCTTTCAGCTTTACCCAATCCCATTATACATACACCCTTAAATGTGACATCCTTGCTTTGCTGGTATAGCAGCTACTTAGGAACAGGAGTACATTTAGCCCTCCGGGCCTGCTCCACTATCTCAAGGACATATGGAGATAGGCAACATATGCTGGCCTAGGTAGTGACACCCATATCCCGTGAAAAAAATAAATGTAAAAAATCCTGCAACTCCCTCCCTAGCAGCACTGTGAGGTACCAATATCGCATGGACTGCAGCAGTTCAAGGCAGTGGCTTACCATCAACTTCTCGAGGGAAATTAAGCATAGGAAATAAATATTGACCATGCTCATATCCCAAGAACGAATTTGAAGAAAAGTTGTAATGGTATTCCAGGAGTTTGCCAATAAATGGTGGGGCCGTAACCAGGACTGTGCTCGTAATTGCAGCAATGTTAATGTATTGGCTCAGACACGAGGGTCAACTCACCTGCTTTTGTTCGCATACAGCGATCCATGAGAAGGGAAAGACAGGTTGTTGTCATGATATCCAATCCAAAAAGTGACACCTCCATCATTGCAGAACTCCCTCAGGGCTGTGTGGGAGCCACAGTTGTATGAAAAGGTAGCAATTAGAACATCTTTTAAAATGTAAAATTTGTTGCAGGGGGATCCAGGATACCCAGAAGAATATCTGGTAAGCAAATACTGAAATTCTGTCTGACGTTTGTTGCAGAATTGGTGCAAGGCTAATCTGTAACTGGTCTGAGCACGAAAGACTGGACTCATACTAAACTCAATGAATAGCAAAGGTAAAACTTGAGATTTGGCAATGGTTAATAAAGTCTAGGATATTTGAAGCTGGCAGTGAAATTATGTTCCAAAAAACAGAAAATACTGGACAATCTCAGCAGATCTGACAGCATCTGTGGGTAGAAAAGGGAGCTAACGTTTCGAGTCTGGATGATTCTTTGTCAAAGCTGGAGAAAACTGGAAATAGGGGGCGCAATTCTCCCATCGGGAGACTAAGTGCCGACGCCAGAGTGAAAACCAGAGTGTTTCACTCCGGCGTCGGAGGCCGTTCCCAGCCCCCTATTCTCCTGCCCCCGGGGGGCTAGGAGCGACGCCGCGTCATTTACGCGCACCGGGCCTTGCCGCCGCGTAAATGACGTCATCCGCACATGCGCAGGTTGACCGGCGCCAACCCGCGCATGCACGGTTGCCATCCTCCCCGCGGCCGCCCCGCAAGAAGATGTCGGATGGATCTTGCGGGTCAGCGGAGGAAAGGAGGTCCTCCTTCAGAGAGGCCGGCCCGCCGATCGCGGGCCAGACCCCTTTTGAGTGCCCCCCCCCCCCCCACAGGCCGCCCCCACAGCGTTCCCGCCCTGTTCCCGCCGGCAGCGACCAGGTGTGGACTGCGCCGGTGGGAATCCGTCGTATTGGGCAGGCCGCTCGGCCCATACGGGCCGGGGAATCGCCGCTTGCCCGTTACAAACAGCGAGCGGCAATTCTCCGAGCGGCCAGCGTGATTCTCGCCTTGCCGGTTTGGCGGGGGGGGGGGGGGGGAGAGAATCGTGTGCTGGGGGGGGGCTCGCGTGGCGCCCCGGCGATTCTCCCACCCGCCATGGGGGGGAAGAATTCCGCCCAGTGTCAGATTTATACTGTAGTGGGGTGGGTGGAGCACTGGACTGGATAGGAGGAAATAGACAAAGATGTTGAGGCCAGAAGACAAAAGGACTAAATGGGGGTGATTAAGGCTAAGAAGGGTGCTGATAGGGGCACAGAAAGAGATTAAAATGTGAATGGCAGAATAAAGTTGAGCAGTGTGTTAAATGGCAACTAGGAACAGTTGGCTAAAGTGGTATGGGGGAGTGGGGAAACAATGGTGAGGGAAAAACAGATTAATGGAAATAATTAAAATAAATTGATAGAAATAAAAATGGGGTGAAGGTGGAGGACAGAGTTCACAGTCTGAAATTGTTGAACTCCATGTTAAGCCCAGAAGGCTGTAACGTGCCTAATCGTTTGTTATCACCAGCAATTTTGTCCAATCGGCGGTATCCAATCGATAGGAAAATATCCAGACCAGTAAACTTGACATCTATCGGGCATAGTCAGGACCTTGACTGTCAAAAACACAACAGTGCTGACTTGATTTACTAAACTACGTGTTTCTTCAGGAAATAGCTGATGTCTTATTTTTTTTGAATGCAAACAAATGGTACAGGATAAGTAAATAATTGAACTGATAGAACCAAAATCTAATTCTTTGTGTTTATACAGAGATCAGTGGCTCATAGCAATATCTGTAGCAATAAAGGACTATTTTCTTTCAACATTAATATAGATTTAATTTACCACCTCATTTATATGGGTTATCTAACAAAATAGATGTCTCTGCACATATTGAACTCGTCAGATGAGCGTTGAAGTACTTAAAATTAACTGCAAGTGCTCCCCTGTGTACTGTTCAGCCCAATTTGTTCATGCCAGTTTGTCAAAGAAATGTGTTGCTTGGCAGAAGATTTTCCAAAGTTTAAATTCAACGTTTTTTTAAAAAAAAGTATTTTTATTCACATCTTTCAAATTTTATACATAAACAAAAACACAAAACAATTTTTTAAAAACACCACCCCTGCATGGTGGTGTCAATCCTCTTGAGATTTGTTGGAGCTACGTTCATCCAGGCAAGAGGAGAGTATTCCATCACACTCCTGCAGAGCTGGCTAGGATGTGACATTTGGCTTTAGTGTGGACATCAGCTAAGACCTGAATCAGACTGAGAAATATTGGTTTCCAGAGTTGAGTAGTTTGGTGAAACCTACTGCCTAGGCTTGTGCCACAAAATGTCTATTTGTACTAGGTAATAGAGGACTTGTGAAACTATACCCCGGCAAGCAATTGATGGAGGGCATTAGCAATGAAGGGAGGTTGGATAAACTCGGTTTGTTCTCAACGGAGGTTGAGGAGCGACCTGATAGAAGTCTACAAAATTATGAGGACAGAGTGGATAGTCAATTACTCAGTGACATAGGTTTAAGACGTTTAAGGGACGTCTTGACAAATAGATGAATAGGATGGGATACGAACCCCGGAAGTGTTAGAAGATTTTAGGTTCGACGGGCAGCATGGTCGGTGCAGGCTTGGAGGCCCAAGGCCTGTTCCTGTGCTGTACTTTTCTTTGTTCTTTGTTTCACCAAGCATGAACATTTTAAACACCCAGTGACCCAAATTATCCAACATTGATGGAAAATGGTGCCTTTTTTAATCCATACATTCAGCGTGTAAGCCTTTCATTTAAAAAGTGGACCTGAAATGCTGAAATGAGTCAGTGTGAAAACGATTTTTGCTGCACACTTGCTCAGCGGTTTGGTATAATCTGAATATCGTCTGTGTTCAGATCCCTACTGTGTCTTTAATAACTTGGGCTGAGGGGATAGTGACATGCAGGGTGTGTTCTCTCCTTGTGCACAGGAGTAATTGGACAAACAGTCTGAAAAATGTAGAATGTTCCAGAATAGAAAAATAAACCAAACTGGGATCAAAAAGAAAAGCATAAGCTGGAATTCAGGAAAAGACACTAGGACTGTTTCCAACACACACCCAAGTCCTTCAGGATCTGAAAAAGGAAAGAGATGTTAATGATTTTGGGTGGAGACCGGATTTATTTGTTTACAGATCTCTTCAAGATATCTACTCCTTAAATCTGCCTTCCAATGCATCCCTCTTTCTCTGTTCCACGAGTGACAGAGCCTTCAGCTAAAACATTCCAGTATTATCCCCTTAATTCCAAGACCCCTTGTGAATTTGGGAGTTGTATTCATCTAACTTAATTTTTAAGAACATGGGATCCTGATTGACCATGGATGGGCAATGTTAAATTGTGGGGGTAGAATATCCAGTGCAACAGCAGAATTAAAGAGCCACTGTGCTTTAAAGCGACAGACATGATTTTAACGTGGAAAATATGTAATATTAAAGCTGACGCTGCAGGTAGCTCAGAATGCCTGCAGAGGATCATTATAGCGGACCTGATCAAGATGCAGTAAAAGTGCGTTGCCATCACTGGAAGATGACTGACTAGAAAGAGGGGGAAGGACAGGTGAAAGTTGTTTCACAAGTGAGGCATGAACCAAAACATGCCTGATGTGTTAAGGAGATTTGCCAGGTTAAGTGTTCCTTGAATTTTGGTGTTTCCAGTGAACGTAAGAGCAGCTTGCAATGAAATCCAAAGATGAGAAATAAAAACAGAAAATGCTGGAAGGACTCAGTACGTCTGGCAGCATCTGTGGAGAGAGAAACAGAGTTTTTTTATTTTTATTATTTTTAAATAAATTTAGAGTACCCAATTCATTTCTTTTCCAATTAAGGGGCAATTTAACGTGGCCCATCCACCTAGCCTCCACACCTTTGGGTTGTGGGGGCGAAACCCACGCAAACACGGGGAGAATGTGCAAACTCCACACAGTGACCCAGAGCTGGGATTGAACCTGGGACCTCGGCACCGTGAGGCAGCAGGGCTAACCCACTGCGCCACCGTGCTGCCCGAGACAAACTGAGTTACCGTTTTGAGTCCCTATGACTTTTATTTCAGATTTCCAGCATCTGCGGTATTTTGCTTTTGTATTAATCCAAAGATGTGGCTTTGATGAGAAAACGTAGAACAAATAATGCTGCCACCAGCATATCGTTGGATGCCGTGGTGTTCATTTAATTAGTGTGTTGTGAGGCAGGGTGGCCATGTATTTGACAATATCAGGGTTCGTCATACTTGTGGTATTTTTATTTATTCTTGCAGGAAAGAAAAGCCCGAAATAGGAGGGAATTCTTGTTTTAGTTTCAGAATTCCAGCATACTCTTTCTTTATGACCCTACTTTGATTTTTCTATCGGCAACATTCTGCATTTCTCAGATTGCTTGTCCAATTTCTCCTGAGGATGGTGTCATGTTCAGTGCACAAGGATAACGTGTACTCAGAATAAATTCTGCATGCCACAATCTTATCAGCTGGCAATTGTACTGATCACGGCTGGGGGAAAGGTTTTGGGGTGGAGAGGAAGGGAGGCCATCTGTTTTTATTGTTTGTAACAAGTACAAATCACCAAAGCCAAGCGACAACCTCCTCATTTGATTAATTTAAGGTGATTTGTCTGTTATTTTGTCTATAGAGGGAATGCTCCTTGGTAATGCACAGCATTATTTGTGTCTCTCCACAAATGTATAAGGGGATTTTGTACTGAGGCCCCAGCAGTTGAGGTTGGCTGCACAGGAACCCTGGCCTCTCCTGAACGAGTTTAGCAAGGACCACTCTCGCTTGAAGGTAGCTCAACAGCACCTTCTCAAGGGCAATTCAGGATGGGCAATAAATGAAGGCCTCTCAAGCAATGCCCACATCCCATGAATGAATTTTAAAAAGTTCAAAGCCTGCCATTTGACAGATGTGTTTGGCGCAAGGAACTTGTTATTGGCCTATCAGTGCAAAGGTTTAGTCCACCTTGAGGGAGTAAACTGCAAATAGTCACTCTGGAATTTACGACAGGCGGTTGGAGAGAGTCATAAAGCAGGACATCTCACTTTTTCAAGCAAAAGCCCTTCCATTCCTGCTTTTACCTTCCACCCCAAATTTTTAACACCCAGGTACTTAACCAATCACAAATTTACCAGCATCCACAACATAACACAGCATGGATGTGTGTTTCTGATTTTTTTTGATATTTGTTCATCTTGTGATTCCATGGGATGCATCGGGCCCTAAGCCCGACCATCTCACAGCATACAGCTTTTACTTCACTGATAACCAGCAGGTCTGGGATGTCTACTCCAGTGAATTCAGATTTAAACGGTTAGGAATAAATACATGGTGAAACACACAGTGCCATTAGTTAATTGAATCATTGGAAAGTGTGTGAAGCACCCTCCAAATTATAGTGCATGAACTATATCTGAGTAATTGTATTTGGATCACAAAACAAAACTGCAACAGGCTCCTTGCTTATCTTGATAGGAGTCCTAATCTGGTTCATTAATCGCACTCGCTCTCTCTTCTGGTACATGCGATAAGAGGGCATTGCCCACCACGGGCTTCCATTTTTTTGATCTATGGTAATCCATGACCGCAGTGGTTCACCATTGCCTTCTGCAGTATAGCTGACCAGGACCCTTTCTGCTCTTACTGCCTGTTTGGCCATGCTGTGATTGCACATTCTTGGAGTGGTACTGGAACTCGAATCTTCTGGTTCAAAGCAGGGACCATGCCCACAGTGCCAGAAGACCCCCTTCGTTAAACTATTTAACTGATGATGTAGCCACCTGGGTTGGCCACTTCCCGACTTAAAATGGAGAACCACAAAGACTGAAGGGAAATTCAACCAACACAGGCAAAATTGAGCAAGTGCAGAAATCATGTGTATCGAAACTTGCAAAAAAACAGACAGCACTGAAACCAGCAGCCATCTGCATAGTAATGAGCAATTCCAAGGCACAATTGCAACACTCAAGGTGAATAAAGCCAAGCCAGACTCAATGGCGCCAGCAGCAGCGAAGACAAAGGAAGGCCAACGGACATTTAGGGACCGCCCAGCGATCAGGGAGCAACACCAGTATTGGAGAAATCGATCTAAATGATCGGAACGCAGTCCAATCATTTGGAACCAGGTACGGGGTCCGCCCCAAATGGCGGGAAGCCCCTGGGGACTATGAAGTAAAGCCCCCAAGTTCAAATCGTCCTTCTTGGCAGGGTCACTCAACAACACGAATCAACCCCTGAGAGTGAACTGCCCAAGCGGCCACATCAACCAAGTAAGTCTCCAGTCAACGCTCGCTACGAGATAGGCGCTCCTAGCTACAAGTCCATACCAGCTTTTGAATCCTGCAGACTCAGGACCTGAACGAAAGGCCATTTGTTCCCCTGACCTGGTGGGCCAATTCCGAAGCTAATATGGGCCTTTTAGTGATAGGAATAGTCTAGAAAGTAGAGTTTATGCATGAGTAGTGATTTACTGTGTATAATAAATGTGTTTTGATTTGAATCTTACTAATTGGTGTGTTGAGTTATTGATCATTACTTGAATTTGAACCTCATGGCGGTATCACAAAGATACCTGGCGACTCTAGAGCAAAAGTTAAACAAACAGAGCAAATTACGAATTTAGAGCCAACCAAAAGTTAGCAACAATGACATCTATTATATTTGGTTCAGTTGCGGAGTCTGTCCTATCTGTATTCACCATACTGGGGGACTGACTGAACAGTGAATTCACTTATTTGTTTCTACGATGAGCTGACTTCAGTCTGCTCATGACAGGTCATGCAGGGGTGATGCCCATTAGCAGTACATAGCAGGAAGAGGAACCCCTTGGATGCAGAACCTGTTTCTCGTAGGTCTACATCTCTGCATTAAAATGACTGATGCTAATCCACATATCCCAAACCCGATTCATAGACCCGGATTTCTGTAGATCGTTGATTCCTTTTGTTTGTAAATAGGTCTCATCCTTTATATGTTGTAGAGTATGATCGGTGGAGGTGTACTGCCCCTTCAGGCAGACTACTGCGTGATAAAGATCCCTTTGGTTACCTTAAGCACCCGACTAAAATAAACCAGGCCTGAATATAAATTACACATCCAGCTAAAGCAACTATGGATATGTGAGCAAGACAAAAGAACCATCACAGCTGAGATCATGTGCTCACTGTTATTTTCTTTCTAAGATATGAGCAACTGAAGCAGAAGAACATGAAATTACCCTTCCCGATATATATTTCATTTAGAAAAAAACCCAGTCATAGGACCCCACCAAGGCTGAAAAAAGGAGAGAGAAGCCTAGGTTAATTGGCGAGTAGTGATGAGAATAGGAAACACCAAGTAGATGGTGGAATCGAGTTAAAAGAAAGAAAAAATATTGAAAATACTTTTTGTACTACAAGGCATTGTAGAACATTTACTGGTTAATGCAGTTCATTGCAGAGGCTTCCTTTAATGGTTTGATGACATCGGTAACCCCCACCTTAATAGACCATCACATTTGTCTCCTCAGCTGCAAGTGCCAAGTGTTAAAGGTTTTGACTTTGCCAAGCAGCATATTGGACAGCATGGTAAAGACGACATACTGGTTATCCACGAAGGGCTTCCACCTCCCCCAGCAAAAGATGCCACACCATCTGAGAACGGTGATGTGTCCAGTCCTCAGCCAAAGACAGCCAAACTCTCCAAGGGTCTTCGACAGAGAAGCAGGTCAGTGGATATCAAAACATCGAAGCAGCAGAAAAATGTCTTTTTTTACATTAAAATCAAATTAACTGAATTGAAGTTTTGTTAGCTTATTTCTCTCAATATTACATAAATCGAAATTAAAAATGGCAAGTGTTTCAAGCAGATTTGCCTCTGTTCAGTGGTGTAACAATTAGTTAGATAAAATGTAAAACTTGATCCTTCGCATGTGAGGACTGAGTGCTAAGCAAAGATCAAAGAAGCATGTGCTAGTCATTCTGAAAGAAGGCTCAGAGGACATCAGAGGGGAAATTGAGATTGTCCAACTTGGCTTTATATTTGTGACGTGCTTTAGGATTGAATTTCTGTCTGCAAGTAAGAGTTTTACAGCATGACGTTTAAAACCCTGTTTAATCAAAGAGGTAGGTTTTAAGAAACGTTTTAAAGGAAGAGCGTGAGATGGCGAGCTGAAGGGAGTAAATTTCAAGCTTGGGATCTAGGCAATTGAAGGCATGGTCATCAATGGTAGAGCAATTTGCAATGCACAAGAGGAGTGCAGATATCTCAAAGGGTTGTGAGGCTGAAGTGGATGAGACAGTTAGAGAGGAGCAAAGTCAAAATGGAGAGATTTCAAAATGACAATTTTAAAGATGTGGCTTGAGTGGGAGCTAAGGTCGGTCAGCAAGTACAGGAGTGACAGACAACACCGTAGAAAATAGGAGCAGGAGGAGGCCATTCAGCCTTTCGTGCCTGCTCTGCCATTCATTGTGGTTATGGCTGATCATCCAACTCAGCAGTCTAATGCCTCTTTCCCCTATATCCTTGGATCCCCTTCACCCCAAGTGCTATATCTAACTGCTTCTTGAAAACATGTTTTTATCTCAACAATTCCTGTGGTAACGAACTCCGCAGGCTCATCATTCCCTGCAGGAAGGAGGTTCTCCTCATCTCTGTCCCGTATCCTCAGACTGTGACTCCTGGTTCTGGTCACCTCACCATCAGGAGCATTCCTTCTTGCATCCACCCTGTCTAGTCCTGTTAGAATCTATAGGTTTTTCTGAGTCCACTTTCATTCTTCTGAACTCCTGCGAATACAATCCTAGCCGACTCAAACTCTCCTCGTACATCTGTCCTCTCATCTCAGTCTGGTAAATCTTTGCTGCACTCCCTCTATAGCAAGAACATCCTTCCTCCGATAAGGAGACCAAACCTGCATACACTATTCCAGGTGTGGCCTCACCAAGGCCCTGTATAATTGCAGCAAGACATCCCTGCTCCTCTACTCAAATCCTCTCGCAATAAAAGCCAGCATACCATTTGCCCTCTTCACTTTCTGCTGTACCTGCATGCTTACCTTCGGTGACTGGTGTATAGTACACCCAAGTCTCATTTTTTTTTTAATAAACATTTTATTGAGGTATTTTTTGGTTTTATAACAACAACACAATAAACAATATACATGAAACTATAAACGTGCAAAAGCCGTCTCCCTCCCTTACAGGTCCCACCTTTATTAACCCCCTACTCTAAGCTAAACTAAACCCCCCCCCCCCCCCCCCCCCTTCTGCTGACGATTAATTTTCTGCGAAGAAGTCGATGAACGGTTGCCACCTCCAGGCGAACCCTAGCAGTGACCCTCTCAATGCGAACTTGATTTTCTCCAAACAGAAAGCTAGCCATGTCCGATAGCCAGGTCTCCGACTTCCGGGGCTTTAAGTCCCTCCAAGCTAATAGTATCCGTCTCCGGGCTACCAGGGAAGCAAAGGCCAGAACTTCTGCCTCTTTCTCCTCCTGGATTCCCGGGTCTTCCGACACCCCGAAAATCGCCACATCCGGACTCAGCGCCAGCCTTGTTTTTAACACTGTGGACATGACATCTGCAAACCCCTGCCAAAATCCCCTAAGCTTCGGACGTGCCCAGAACATGTGGACATGGTTCGCTGACCCTCCCGCACATTTTGCACACCCGTCTTCCACCCCAAAGAATCTGCTCATCCGGGCCACTGTTATGTGAGCCAGTGAACAACCTTAAATTGTATTTGGCTGAGCCTGGCACATGCTGCGGACGCGTTGACTCTACTCATCGCGTCTGCCCATAGACTATCCTCTATCTCTCCTCCCACTTGCGCTTCAGCTCCTCACTCTGCGTCTCCTCTGGCCCCATAAGTTCCTTGTAAATGTCCGAGATGCTCCCTTCTCCTACCCACCCTTTGGAAACTACCCTCTTCTGAATCCCCCTTAGTGGTAGGAATGGGTAGGTTGACACCTGTTAACATAGGAAGTCCCGCATCTGCAGATACCTGAATTTGTTTCCCCTCGCCAACCCAAACTTCTCCTCCAGCGCCCTCATACTCGGAAAGCTCCCCTCTATAAACATATCCCCCATCCTCTCATTCCCTGCTCTCCGCCATATCCGGAACCCCCAAAACATACTTCCCGGGGCAAACCAGTGATTATTACAATTTGGGGACCAGACCAATGCTCCCTCTGCTCCCACATGTCTCCTCCATTGCCCCCAGACTCTCGGGGCCGCCACCACCATGGGGCTGGTGGAGTACCGTGCCGGCGGGAACGGCAGGGGCGCAGCTGCCAACGCCCCCAAACTGGTGCCCTTGCATGAAGCCGCCTCCATATGCTCCCATGCCGAACCCTCCCCACTTCCTGATCATGGATATATTCACCGCCCAGTAATAGTTACTCAAATCTGGCAGCGCCAGCCCACCCTCTCTCCGACTCCGCTCAAGCATTACCTTCCTTACCCGCGGGGTCTTGCCCGCCCAAACAAAGCCAGAGATCACTTTGTTGACCCGTTTAAAAAAGGACCGCGGAATAAAGATGGGGAGACATTGAAACACGAACAGGAATCTCGGGAGGGCCGACATCTTCACCATCTGCACCCTCCCAGCTAATGACAACAGGAGCGCGTCCCATCTCCGAAAATCATCCTTCATTTGGTCTACTAGCAGCCGGTCCCATTCCCGCGCCACTTGAATGGCTAGGTACCTAAAGCTTCCCCCCCTACTAATCTAAACGGCAGCTCCCCCAATCGCCTCTCCTGTCCCCTCGCCTGGACCGCAAACATCTCACTTTTCCCCCCTTCCACCCACTTATTGATCAGGATCGTGACCTCCCTAGTCTTTGAATCCAGTCCCGAGTGAAAGACTTGACTGACCCAGCCTTTCCTCAGTCTAATCTGGTCAGTTACTGTAAGGTGTGTCTCCTGCAACATTACCACGTCCGCCTTCAGTCCCCTAAGATGCGCGAACACACGTGCCCTCTTGACCGGCCCATTTATCCCTCGAACATTCCAAGCGTTGGGGAGCTCATTGCCCATCCCCCCTCTTCACCGATCAGCCACCCCCTTTTTTGGGCCCGCCTCCAGCCCATGCATCGCGCCTCCACCGGCCCGCCCCCAGGCAGCCTCCGTCCCCAACCTCCTCTGTCCCTTGGCCCAAGACCCTCCCTCGTCAGCAGAACAGTAACAACACTCTGTAACCCAACCCCTTTGATAAACCGAACATATGCACCACCCCCCCCCCCCCCTCCCACTGCGCTTCCGTGAGCGAGCCCGCCCAGTTAGCTCGGTGGCCCCATGCCTGGCGCCGGATAGTCTCCCACCTATTGTTTCCCCCCCCCCCCCCCCCAGCCGCTCATACTGCCCGACAGAAAAACACCAAAACCTAAACAAGCACACCTCCATCCCCCAACAGTGCAAATGAAAACCTTAACTCACTCAGCTCTGCCACTGGTCCCAAATCAATACAGACGGCATTACAAACAGCTTCCACAAAACGAGAAACGTTTTTTAAAGAACAGCCAAGTCTCATTGCACATTCCCCTCTCCTAATTTATGGCCATTCAGGTAATAGCCAACCTTCCAGTTTTTGCTACCAAAGTGCATTACCGCATATTTATCCAAATTATATTGCATCTGCCATTTATTTGCCCACTCACTCAACTTGTTTATATCACAATGACGGATCTCTGCCTTCTCCTCACAGCTCATTCTCCCACCCAGGGTTGTGTCATCTGCAAATTTGGAGATATTGGAATTCTCAATCCCAGGACGCCCGGAATGCTTTCCCCAATGGGGTGAAGAATCAGGTGTCGGGGAGCACAATGTTCCGACCCCCAACTGGCTAAATGAAGGAGGTCCATGAAGCGCACCGGCCTCCCATGGTCTCCCATGATTCTCCGGTCCCCACGGCCGGGAATCATGTGGCCGCGGATCACTTGCCTTTTTACCAACATGACCTGATGTGGTGGACCTTACGGTGGACCAAGTAGACACGGTTGCTCCCTTGGCCCACTGCGAGATCCACCATGCTAGAGACCATCCGAGGGTCGTCCCCCACCCCCCCCGCCCCCAAACCATGCACTACCTTCCCACGCCGCCTCTACCAAACCCACCCCACAGGGACCCCTATAATAGAGGAAGGCCACAGGGACCCTTGGAATAGAATCATAGAATCTACAGTGCAGAAGGAGGCCATTCGGCCCATCGAGTCTGAACCAGCCCCAGGGAAGAGCACCCCATTTAAGCCCCCACCTCCACCCTATCCCTGTTACCCACTGACCCCACCATACCTTTTTGGACACTAAGGGCAATTTAGCATGGCCAGCCCACCTAACTTGCACATCTTTGGACTGTGGGAGTAAACTGGAGCACCCAGAGGAAACGCACGCAGACACGGCGAGGACGTGCAGACTCCGTACAGTGACCCAAGCCGGAAATCGAACCTGGGACCTTAGAGCTGTGAAGCTACTGTGCTAAACACTGTGCTACCGTGCTGCCGAATATGGGGACGTCCCTCCACCCTGGGACCATTGTAATAGGGGGATGCCCCTGCTTGAAAGGAACCACTCTACATACTGCACCCCCGCGCCCCATCAGCAGAAAAGGGGCCCCTGTCCAGACAGGGCAGTGTGTGAAGCATTATAACTGTAATACTTACCTTGTAACTCCCTTTGGCCATTCCTCGAAGGGGAGCAGCTGTGCCTGTATCTGATTCCTACAGATGCATTCGCTGCAAGCCATTCATAACTTTTGATAGTGGTCTGTGATTGAGACAGCAACCACAAACCACTTTAAACCTATCACGCGGTCCCTGGGGGGGGGTGTGTGCCAGTCACCCCTGTACTTTGAGATGGGGGGGCCTGCTGTATGGCTCGGTGGTTGGTGGCGGGGGGGGGGGCATCGGAGCCTATTTAAAACTGTTAGGGGAGGTTTGGACAGCTGCGGGACTTCGCTATCGGGCCGCCTGTTCAAGGTGGCAGCCCGTTAGCGGGATCCCTGGTAATCCCTCGTGTTCCACGCCATGCATAAATTTGAAATACGTGGAACGCTGAATTGCACCCTGCTTTACAACCCAAGGGGATCATAAAATTGGTGCAATTCTGCTCCGACGGGAGGACAGTGTCTCCCAAACAGAGAATTCCGTTACATTCTGTTCCCTCATCTAAATCATTCATATATATTGTGAATAACTGGGGTCCCAGCACCGATCCCTGTGGTACCCCACTAGTCACTGCCTACCAATTTGAAAAAGATCCATTAACTCCTGCTCTTTGTTTCCTGCCTGCCAACCAGTTTTCTATCCATCTCAATACTCCTAATCCCATGCATTTTAATTTTACACATCTAATCTCTTATGTGGTACTTTGTCGTAAGCCTTCTGAAGGTCCAAATATACCACATCCACTGGCTCCCCCTCAGCAACTCTACTCGTTACATCCTTGAAGCATTCCAATAGATTTCTCAAACGTGATTTCACCTTCATAATCCATGCTGACTCTCCCCGATCCTGCCACTGTTTTCTAAGTTCTCTGCTATAAAATCTTTGATAATTGATTCCAGAATTTTCCCCACGACCAACGTGAGGCTTACTGGTTTATAATTCCATGTTTTCCCTGTTTTAAATAGTGGAGTTGCATCAACTACCCTCCAATCTGTAGGAACTGTTCCAGAATATAGTTGCTGCGGGATTATTATTGCAACCTTGACTTTTAACACCGGTCAGGAATCCTTGCATCCTGGCCCACAGAAGCTGCAGTTTCCATCTGGATTCTGGTAGAATATATGGCTGGCATGTTGATACAGAGATACTAATGCCTGAATTAATCAGTAGGCTTCTGCTGTCCATACCTGAAAGGTGTCCAGAATTACTTGTGTCCACTGTGTGCAACAGTTTATGAAACAATATTCTTCCTTTGGATATGACTGACTATCCTTGAACAGCTTGTTGGTCTTAAACTTCACTGCAATTAGTATAGTTCCCGCCTTCTCCCATCCCCCTTTTTTCAAAGAGAGCATTGATGATTTTGGCAGGTCGGTAACCCCTACAAAATAAATGTTTCCTTCTGTAATTTCCCAATCTGCATGGTGCTCATTGGAGGGCTGTGACTAGTGGAGTTCCGCAGGGATCAGTGCTGGGATCTTTGCTGTTCGTAGTATATATAAATGGTTTGGAGGAAAATGGAACTGGTCTGATTAAGTTTGCGGACGACACAAAGGTTGGTGGAATTGCTAACAATGAGGACTGTCAGAGGATACAGCAGGATTACCTCATTTGGAGACTTGGGCGGAGAGATGGCAGGTGGAGTTCAAACCGGATGCATTTTGGAAGGTCTAATGCACGTAGGGAATATACAATGAATGGTAGAACCTTCAAGAGTATTGACAATCAGAGACTTGTTGTACAGGTCCACAGGTCACTGAAAGGGGCAACACAGGTGGAGAAGGTAGTCAAGAAGGCATACGGCATGCTTGCCTTCATTGGCCAGGGCATTGAGTATAAGAATTGGCAAGTCATGTTGCAGCTGTATAGAACCTTAGTTAGGCCACACTTGGAGTATAGTGTTCAATTCTGGTCGCCACACTACCAGAAGGAGGCTTTGGAGAGGGTGAAAAAGAGATTTACCAGGATGTTGCCTGGTATAGAGGTTGTTCTCACTGAAATGAAGGAGGTTGAGGGGTGACCTGATAGAGGTCTACAAAATTATGAGGGGCATAGACAGAGTGGATAGTCAGAGACTTTTTTCCAGGGTAGAGGGGTCAATTACTAGGGGGCATAGGTTTAAGGTGCGAGGGGCAAGGTTTAGAAGAGATGTACGAGGCAAGTTTTTTTACACAGGGTAGTGGGTGCCTGGAACTCACTGCCGGAGGAGGTGGTGGAAGCAGGGACTATAGTGACGTTTAAGGGGCACCTTGACAAATACATGAATAGGATGGGAATAGAGGGATACGGACCCCGGAAGTGTAGAAGATTTTAGTTTAGACGGGCAGCATGGTCGGTGCAAGCTTGGAGGGTCGAAGGGCCTGTTCCTGTGCTGTACCTTTCTTCGTTCTTTGTTTGATGCCTCAGGTAAGCCCACCATCAAGACCTTTTGAAGCTGAACGCAAGCCTCAAGAGCCAGAGTGAGAGCCCTCTGTAAATTCGAGCTCTTAAGTTCCGTAGTCCTGAAGTCGCAGCTCTATATTTATTATATTTATTGTACTATAATTGTTGAACATTCAGCGGAATCTTAGTTATCCATCATGATGAAGAGAGACACTCCACTTGATAATTGAGTAAAATTGGCAAATAATCACAAATGCCTTTTTGCATCATGCTATGAGCACAGCTGATGCTAAATGCTTGGGTATTCCAAAACCCAGAAGGGAACTTTGAAATGTGTTTTTGTAATTTGGTATAATGTGAGGAAAGAGGTGAAGATCAGTGAAGGATGTCCCAGACTCAAACATTTTTTTATTAAATAGTAAAACACACAAAAAAGGCAACTAAAATACAGTGAACTACATTAATGGCTATCCACAGTATCATTAAATTTATCCATTTCCAAACCCCTCTATTTTCCTAACTTCGGAGCTAAACCTCCCCAAGCAACATTCCATATGTTTTAAAACTATAAACAAAATCCAGTAATAGTTACCACACCAGGTACCTCTATATCTTTTGGTGTTGCTTCTGATTTGGAATAGAGACAACTGGTTTCTCAAAACAGACTTTCTCCAGATAGAAATTATTGTCTCACGGCGCCAAGGACCCAGGTTCGATCCTGGCCCCGGGTCACTGTCCGTGTGGAGTTTGCACATTCTCCCCGTGTCTGCGTAGGTCTCAGCCCCACAACCCAAAGATGTGCAGGGTAAGAGGATTGGCCACACAAAATTGCCCTAAATTGAGAAAAAAAGAATTGGCACTTTAAGTTATATTATTAAAAGAATATGCTTCCTGCTGTGTGGGGTGCAATCTCAAAACAGCTCCCAGCAAAGGGTGAATTTTCCTTTGATATACTTTCTTACCTTTTGATCTTCCCTTATCTGTACTAACCTTCTCAGGAGTTGCTCTTAATTAGCTTTATTACATGAGCTCATCTTTTAGTATGTAAATATGAAATCAACACCACCTTCCATTGGCATCAAACTTGCTTTAGATAAACATGTGTTTCCAATGTTGCTATGCTAATCAGCCTATCAAAGCCCTAGTTCTATCAACTCAACAATCTAACTCTTTTCCAATTTAAAGAAAGCTAATTTTCCCCTTAAACCTGCAGCCATCTGAACACATTCCCAATTATTGGATTTCCTATTTCCCCATTTTATCATAAAGTCCTAACAATCATCTGACATGAACTTGTTGCTCTGATTACCTCTCCTGGAGATTGTATATAAAAATATTTAATTCAAAGCATCCAATTAAGTTGTAGTGTTTTATGTGAAACTTGTCTAGTTTGCAGCAATAATCCTAGATAACAATGGATAATTGAGGTTCCGCTGGACCTGCAAATGAGTGTTCTTGTAAAAGACCAGTATCTCTTTGTGTAGAGTTTCACCTTCAGAAGCCGAGTCCACAGCCAGTGAACGGTCCAGCGGTAGAGAGTCCATCGAAGATATTCCTAAACTCCCTGCAACTCCCACTGGTGGCAATAGACACACTGTGATCAGAAATGGTTTGTATCCTCTCATTTAATAGTAGCGATAATGTGAATCTGTACATCATATTTTGAAATAAATGTTTATTGAAAGGTGAGATTGCCTTTTCTGGCACCATTACTGCTCGTCTCCATTTCAAATTCTGATTTCAGCAGTGGCTGGCCATTCTGAATAGGAAGAGCTTGTGCCAGCCTGCTGGAATTGCATTTAAACAAATCATTCAATCCTGCTAGAATGCAAGTGGACCCATTTCCTGTGCAACTGTACATCTATTTCTTGCCTGTATAAGTATGAACCCTTCTGTCCCCCAAATCAGCCTCTGTGTGTGATGTTTATTAGGAGCATTTAAGTTTGTTTTGCACATACATTCTTTGAAAGGGCTTTGTCCTTTTTGGCTTTGAGCTGGAAGAATGGACAGTTGTACATATTCCAGGCAAGCTATTCCCATGGTTGGCAATGGCTAGAACGTGCCTTGTGACTTAAGTTCTCACCCAAATGATGAGTGTGCCCCAACATTATTATATAAACAATTGCAGCCAACGTTTTTACCTAAAGGGTAAGCATATTGAAACAACATGTAAACCAGTACACATGTAACATTGTCATATAGACGATGAATGCTGCAAGATTATTTTACAAACAATAAGTATATTCCAATGAAATTCTCATTTAAACAGCGCACACCTATCATTGTTCGAGACATAACCGTGTATTATCTAAATTATAAGCATATCATATTATTAAAAACAATAAGTACACCCAAATGAGATTTATGGAAATTTTAAGAAAATGCTGGCTATACTCATTAGGCCTGAGTTCTGATGACAGGTCACAGACCTGAAACGTTAACTGTTTCTTTCCCCTCAAATGCTTACAGACCCACTGAGCATTTCTAGCATTTTCTGTTTTTATTGCGATTTCCTGCATCCGCAGTATTTTGCTTTTGTATTAATGTATACCTCAACATTATTCAACACATATTAACTTTACCCGTACAATGTGAAGAAATACTAATTGTACTCCATATTATGGAAACAATAAGTGCTCTCTAATATTTACAGCAAAAGGATTGATATGCCCAAGCAAAATCATTATACTGTGCATACCCCAACATTATAAGCGGCCCAAAATATTGTAAACTATACTCTTATTCCCAAAGCATTAGCTGAACAATGTGTACTTCAGAAGCCCTATTCACAATTGGGCTGATTCTTACATGCACCAATGTAGCAAAGATCACAACTGCTAAAAATCAACACTGGTGGAAACTGATAACTTCAAGCCCTACTTTATAAATCAAGAGAACAGTTATCTTCCCTGAAAACCAACAGTAGTCAAGTTCATTTGAAGACTTTAGATGGTGTAAGTGCTTGTGGTGGTTGCCACGGTTACGGGAAGTGACGTTTAAAATTGTGCCGAAGAAAAATTGGCTTGTTTTCGGAATTTGTTAAATGTTTAAAGTGTGTTGGCACCCCCTGATGGTTTGATGTTGTTACTGAAATTAGTAGTTTTAGATGACAGCAATTGCTTCAAAGACATTTTATTCTCAGTCTAAGCATAACCACACAAATAAATCTTTATGGGAAGCATTTTGACTTCATTGATCACTTAGATGTGCACTGTTAAGACTCATGAATCAAGGATGAAGTTTAAGTAACTTGGCATTAATATGTATAGTTACAATTGGCACACTCTCTTTCAATACTCTACTTTCAATAAAAAAATAGTGTCTACAAGCAGACTCATGTTTTTCGTAAACTGAACCGGACATGGATATGATCGGACTGGATAATTCCAGTGAACCCTCAGTATCTAAATCAGAAACAGCATTTTCCTGTCCGATGTGAAAGATGTCAGATTAAACATGCCTGAACTGACAGTGAAATTTATTTGCAAGGTATTTTGATTGCACATTGGCCATATGGTCCAGTAGCACAGTGGTTAGTGCTGTTGCTTCACAGCGCCAGGGTCCCAGATTTGATTTCTGGCTTGAGTCACTGCCTGTGCAGAGTCTGCGTGTTCTCCCTATGTCTGCGTGGGTTTCCTCCGGGTGCTCTGGTTTCCTCCCACAAGTCCCGAAAGATGAGCTTGTTAGCTGAATTGGACATTCTGAATTCTCCCTCAGTGTACCCGAACAGGCGCTGTAGTGTGGCGACTAGGGGATTTTCACAGTAACATGTAAGCCTACTTGTGATGCTAATAAAGATTATTATTAAAATTTGAGAGGATGGCTTATTAAAATTTGAGAGGCTGTCTTTAATACAGTTAACTATCATAATTGATGTGATCAATCTGTAAAACTGAAATTTTAGCTTCTAGTTTAATTCCTTTTGTACAACTTTATCATGCTCCCAATATGTATAGGCATGTTATCAAAGCTTAAAATTAGACCACCTTAAAAATTCTGGCAGCCTGACTCCTGCTGGTGCCTGGATCATAAATCCTGAATCTTGCTGGTTTCCAGACATGAATTCCTGACTCCAGCTGCTGCTCTTCATCTGAAAATAGATATACAGTAAGTTTCATTAGGAGCTGGGAACGACTTATGGGATCTGTAATTTTGTTGACTTGCTGTAGATAGAACATACAGTGCAGAAGGAGGCCATTTGGCCCATCGAATCTGCACCGACCCTCAATTCCATCCTATCCCCGTAACCCAATAACGCCTCCTAACTTTTTTTGGTCACTAAGGGCAATTTATCATGGCCAGTCCACCTAACCTGCACGTCTTTGGACTGTGGGAGGAAACCGGAGCACCTGGAGGACCCCACGCAGACGCGGGGAGAACATGCACACTCCGCACAGATAGTGACCCAACGGAGAATTGAACCTGGCACCCTGACGCTGTGAAGCCACAATGCTAATCATTTGTGCTACCGTGCTGCCCAGTTTGTGTCTCCTTTCCATCAAGCAGCCCTGAATGGAATGCAGCAGCCTACTTCTCGGCACCTTCGCTTTTCTAGTAAGGTTCCCAAGTTCCAAGTTAATCGGAGCCAATTCGAAACTGACCATTCCAGAGATGTTGGGTTGTTTGCAACATACACTGACCACTTTCTTAATGGAGACTGTGATCAAGTTACTTTCAATCAGTTCTGGACCATTCTATAAACATTTCTCCCAATGCAATGAATGGAAACTCTCCTCGACTTAATGGACTTCGCCCAGTCAATATCATTATTAGCATGAAGTGGAATGTGTGTACAAAATGTGATGCTTGTAAGATTTTGAACATTAGACCTCTATCGGTGAGTATCACAGTGGTTTTGTTACTGGACAGTTGCAGATGCCTGGACTAATGATTCAGAGATACAAGTTCAAATTCCAACATGGTAGGTGTACTTTATTCCACATTTATTTATTAACTGGAGTTAATCAGTTATGGTGACCATATAATTAGCAAAGTGGCTCACATCTGCCCTTCAGGGAAGTAACCCAGTCAGGCCTCTTGTATGACTCCAGACCAACAACAATATAGTTAACCCATAACTTCCCTTGAAGTCATAATACGAAATAGGAGCGGCATTCAGCCCCTCAAACCTGCTCTGCATTTGAATAAGATCATTGTTGATCTAGAGTCTGGTCTAACTCTCCTGCACACTCCCCGTAGCCCTTGACTCCCTTGTAGATTAAAACCCCCCTGACTAAGCCTTGAATATATTCAATGACTCAGCCTCCACTCTCTGTGGCAGAGAATTCCAAAGATTAAAGACCCTTGAGAAACGATTTTGCCTCCTCTTGGTCTTAATTTTTAAACTGTCACTTCTCATTGTAGTTCCCCAGACAGAGAAACATCCGCTCAGCATCTGCCTGTCGACAAAGCCTCCTCAGAATCTTAAATGTTTCAATAAGATCATCTCTCATTCTTCTACACTCCAATGAGTAGAGACTAAACCTGCTCAACCTTTCCTCATTAGACAATCCCTTCATCCCAGGAATCAGCTGAGTGAACCGTCTTTGAATTATGTCCAATGCAAGTATATCTTTTCTTTGGTAAGGAGACCAAAACTGTGCACAATACCCTTGGTGAGGTCTCACCAGTGCCCTGTGCAGTTGTAACAAGACTTTTTATATTCCATACTTGTTGCAATAAAGGTCAACATTCCATTTGTCTTTCTAATTACTTGTTGAACCTGCCTGCTAACTATTTGCAATTCATGTATAAGAACATCGAGATCCCTCTCTACCACAGCATTTTGCAGTCTCTCTCCATTTAAATAATATTCTGCTTTTCTATTCTTCATCCCAAAGCGGACAACCTCACATTTTCACACATTATACTTTCTCACTTAGCCATAGTTCCTCCCATGCGTGACACTGGGCAGCAAGACTCCACCACTTGCCCTGATCCACATCAATTTAATTTGCTCAGCCCAGGTAGTGACCCAATCTTGAAGGTATTCCTTAAGTGTGTTTCACTGGGTCTGTCCATTCTGACTGGGCATAAGTCCAGGGTTTGAAATAAGTGCCCAGCCAGTCTTTCGTCACTCCGTCATAACATCCTGCAGTTGCTTTTGACCGGTCCTCAGTAGCGCTGTTGGTGGGTTGTGTCTCTTGATACCCAGGATCATACATAGGTAGTGCTGGTGAAACAAGTCCATCTTTCGGATCAGATTTTTGTCCTCTCGCTTAAGCTATCTGCATCCCTTTGTATACTCCTTGACTTACTCAACAGTGGTGGGTGGAAGCGGAAAATTCAGAGAGGGGCCAAAAGTCAGACTGTTGGAAAACAAGTTGGCATTTTCCCCTCGCTGCTTTAATGGCTGAATGGTGGTAGTTCAGCTTTCACACTGATTCATTTTGTGAATGCTATTTAACATGTCATGAATTCTCACAAAAGAAAGTGTCTGCCTAGGTTTCCTCCGGGTGCTTCGGTTTCCTCCCACAAGCCCCAAAAGACGTGTTGTTAGGTGAATCGGACATTCTGAATTCTCCCCCTATGTACCCGAACGGGCGCCAGAATGTGGAGACTAGGGGATTTTCGCAGAAACTTCATTGCAGTGTTAAAGTAAGCCTACTTGTGCCACTAATAAAGATTATTATTATTATTAACTAGTTAACCTATGAATTTAATGCAATACTTATATCTTCCCAGTACCAGTTTAAACTACTGCCCTGTAAATTAATGCCTCTGGACCTGCTTTTTGCTTATATTCTTATCAATTCACTTTCTGTTACTGTCACTCAATTGAAAACCTTAATTTCTCAGCTTCAGACCTTGGAGAGAGAAGAGTAAATGCTCACCAACCAGTCACTTACATACTTCTGTCTGATGTCAAATAAGATTTTTTTCAGTCAATGGGCTTCGAACCTACGCACATTCCCTTTAGCCTCGCTCTGTTCGCTATCTTAGTGCTGCTGTGCCACTCTTTTATCTCCCCGATGGTCTTGCTCTGTTCTCACACTTGCTACTCTGTCGTTCTTTTATCTCACGACTCGCCTCTGTTCTTGCAATTAAAGGCAATCTGGGATGGGCAATGCATACTGACCCTACCAATGGTGCACTCATTCTGTGAATGAACTTTTGAAAAAAAAATGCCTCTGCATTGAAGTCTGATGTTGTCCTCTTTGTTTCAAAATGTGCGATAAAGAGTAGACCATTTGGCCCGTCAAAAAATGTTTTCCATTCTTTTTGGTCATAGCTGAAACTGTCATTCTCTGGATTATTAGTCCAATTAAATCACTAAACTACTTTACCATGTGGCAGCTGAAGTGACCTTGCACTGATTTGTGGACAGCAGGTGGAGAATATCGGTCACGATCGTACTGAAATGAAAGGAAGAAGTCTTGAGAGGCCAGATGGTTTACTCCTCCTTTTTCTTATGTTCTTATGTTTTTTTGATTATGGGTTCCTATTGGCCTTTGTCCCAACCATGCTAGTTTGATTCCAGGGCATTCTGTTGACTAACCCTCACAATCTATTCTAGGACCTGCTCAGATAAGCCAGACTGATGAACAGCCTTCATCAGCTTCAATTTTCGACCATGTTGACCGGATGTCACGCCCATCTGAGGCAGGGAAGCGGCTACCAAGCAAGATTCAGCTCATCGCCATGCAACCAATCCCAGCACCTCCTTTACAGAATCCATTGCTTCCCGAGCGAGTTGCCGAAACAAACAAAATAAATAAAGAGGTGAGAGATTCTGTAGTTTTCCTAGAGAGATGGCATAGGAATTAACTTGAATGTCATTTTCATTCAAGAGTTTAAAATGTGCAACAGTTTTCCTTCATAGATCATCTTAATACATCTGTCTAACTTGCTGAAGATGCCTCAAACAATTAAATTCTTCAAAGTCCAGTTGGTAGTGAGCAAACCCATTTGTCATTTCACAAAAAGTGCTTGAACTAAATTAAAACAAAATGTGGCTATTGAAACCCCGTAATGAGATAAAGTAACAAGATATTGAAAACATGACGAATAAGCATGGAATAAGGATTGGACTAGATCTCATTAATCTGTCTATTGAACATAAGCCTGTACAGGTCATGATACCACCCTTGGCCAAAACCCTGAAGGACAAAGAACCATACAGATTCGCACAACTCTTCCCCCTTTGGCCCAGGGCAACAATTCAAAGGAATCGTGTGGGCATGCATTGAAGAACCATTCTGTAGTGATGTCATGGTTGTGTTGTAATTCACCGAATGACCACTAGGAGTCGCACTAGCATATAAGTGAATGGTAGAGTCAGATGACTGGCTGGAGGAAGCTGGAGAGAGAGGTTGCTTGTGCATAATCATACTGTTATTCATCTGTTGTTTTGTATATAGTTTGTCCACAGATAATGTTAATAAATCATTTATAGCTTTAGCTACAAGTGTTCTTTTAAATAAATCAGGCCATCTGACAAGGACATTACACATTCTTCAGGGTCACTTTTAAAGACCTTTAGTACCAATCCACAAAGGTGCTAGAGAATGATATCAAACTGTAAATAACTAAATATCTTCACTCTCCTCATACAGGTTCAGAGAGCTTTGAGACAGAAATCTGAAATTGAACACCATCGTAATAAGATCAGACTGCGAGCCAAAAGGAAAGGACACTATGACTTCCCCATCATGGATGAAGTTGGTACCATTGACACCAAGGAAAGGCGTAAAGCTTACCGTAAAGCACAGGTTCACATTGACAGAATCCTTGATCCCAGTATTGTTGGCCCATCTGTCCTTGTGGAACCAAGGAAAAGGTAGGCATAAAATAAAAATAACATGCTGAACAGCTTTAGCAGCTTCTGTGGAGAGAGAAACAAGAGTTAACGTTTCAGGTCTATGACCTGACGTAAGGTCATCCGTCTAAAACATGAACTCTCTTTCTCTCTCCGTGGATGTTGCAAGACCTGCTGAGCAGTTCCAGCATTTTGTATTTTTGATTCAGATTTTCTGAACCTGTAGTTGTACTCATTATGTATTTATGGCTATTGTGCTGATTTCAATCTCTTGGAGTAGCGATTTGACTCCAAAGCACAATGTAGTAGATAATTTCCAATAAGACTTTGACTTTTCACTCTAGTTATCGTACTAAAAGATCTCCAAGACAGAGAAGGAGACACCAGGTCAACGGCAGCATGATGGATGCAGAAAAAGATAGGTTGATAACCACAGACAGTGATGGGACCTACAAAAAGCCACCTGGAGTGAACAATGCAGCTTATGTTGTAAGTATGGAAGAACCATAATTATATCTGCCTTGTACTTTTTTTGCCTTAGAGATACCTATTTTATCCCCCTTCCCTCCGTTAAAGTCGATGCATCATTTCCACTGAGAGGACAAACTGTTGGCTCCAAGATTGTTGTATAGTCCCTCCACCTAGCTACATCTACCCACCTTCAGAGACCCCTTCAAAACCCATCTTTGACAAGTTTTTCACTACATCCCTTATTTTCTTGCTTCCTGTTCATGGTCTTATCTTCCTTGTTTGTGGAGCATTTGGGGATATTTTGCTATGTTATAGATTCTGTGTATGAGTTAGTTTAAACTAGTTGTGCTGAAGTTACTGGAGAGTATGCAAGAACGACTTGATTCATGTATCATCTTTGTCCCTCAGTTTATCTGTTACAGTCCATCTCAGATCTATAACTCATCTCATTAGTAATACCAAGAGAATGCCCATTGTTGTATCTGTAAAATCTCAGATATATCGACATGTATTTTAATCAAAGTGTTAGCCAGATTTGTTTATTAGCGAAGAGAACAAAGAGCACAAGTATAAACTTTATTTCACAACAACAATATTTACTGTTAAATTAACGCAATAAGATTTACTAAAGATTCCCAAGATTTGTTATACCAGCTTTAAAGATGACTCTGGTTGAGCCATGGGTCAGATTCACTGAGTCTCTCAGGTTCGTCTTTGCGAAGGTGGGTCTCGCACGCTGCTTCCTTCCATCTTTGGTCAGGTGTCTCGATTGCCTCTGTATTAGATCTTCACTGCTGAAATGCCTCAGCTGCCTATTTTTATCCCCCCTCCCTTCGTACCCTTTTGCCATTTCCTCTGGCTTTCTGCCAATGAGGCTTCAGGAGGGGGTCTCAGCACCCAATGGTCCGATTGACAGGGCACCTGAGCCCGACCCAGGTGTCCATCTCTTGTGGTATTGCTTGTACGTAACCTGTTGACGTTTAAGGTAATGACAGGAATTCTGGGTGCCCAAGAGTCTGGCTTGCTCTGGGCTACTGACTATCGACTGGTGCATATCAATAGGGTGCGATGATCACCTGATGGCTGATTGGCGGGGGAGCTCCAGACATGTTCTGGCAGTTTGTCTGTCAGTTGTGTATCTTACTTTGGTCAAGTCTGAATTCCCAACAGCCTGCCTGAAGTTTGATTGCAGTTTGAATTCAAGTTCCTAATTCTTTAAAATATCCAATTTAATCGGACTCAAAACTAGGACAGGGCGTCAGGTTACCACACCATGATCAGTCCCTTGGAATTGACCAATATGTCCATCACACCACACTGCTCTATTACAGTATTCTTTTTACTGAAATTTGTGGAATGCTAGTTATTAAAGATATGTGTATGCTGTAAATTTGAGTCAAAGTTAAACCTGGATAAAGCATAATTTCAGTTAATGTTGTTTTACTCTCAGTCTTTGGCACTGTCAGAGCAATTGCTTGAAGTGGTAGCATTCACCTGTGTTGCAAGAAGGCCGCCAATGCCTTTAAGTAGATAATTTGGGTAGTGCTGTCATATCTGAGATTGACTGCTTTAGTTCCCATTGGACTAATAATCACTCAAACTGTTGCCCAAGTTTGGAGGTGTTGACCACAGGTTCCAACCAGACTTTCAAGCGAATGCTTCTACAGCAAAGGAAAACATTCCATTCAGAGGAACGAAATCCCAATGATTAGGTATGAATTGTATAAATTGCGGATTTTCATGGGTCAAGGCTGTACCAGCTATCCAGACTGATGGAATCCGCCTGTGAAGACCAGCAAGTGTGTAGGTTGATTTCATTGATCATTGTTTCGCTCCTTGTGTTGACATGGTTGCAGCCTGGAATTTCTTATGAAATAGATTGCCAATGCAAGCCATCCTACCACTCTGAAGCACAGCTTGGCAAGGCTCCAACTGCCATCACACCAGTTTGAAAACTTCCTAAATAGTGAATTGAACCATATTTACAAAGCATGCTAACTATGAAATTTGTAACACTCTTCTGTACTTCCCTCCTGTCCACAGACTCGTAAAAATTGGAAGAAGGACTCTGAAGGGACTTCATTTTGAATAGTAGATCTCATACTGGGTCAGGCTAAGATGTTTCAGGTTTACCAGGCACCAAACAGTTGCATGCTATCTGCCTTCACTACATTGTATCTCCTATAATTGCCCCAGTTCCTCTGACCTAATCTTGATCTGGTTCTGTGTTTTGCAGTCGGATCCTGACCTGCCTCCGGAGCCTAGACTTCATTCTCCATCACACGCACACCCTCCCCCTCCCGCTCCCCCACCATATATTCCACCACAACCATCCATTGAAGAGGCAAGGCAGCAGATGTACTCTCTGCTCGATGATGCATTTGCTTTGGCAGCTCCAGGTAGCCCTGGAAAAGTCCTGTCAGCAGTCTGCCTTGGTCAGCCAGCCACCAGCACTCCTATCAGGGGAACCAGAGTGTCTGCTAACAGCCACTGGACTCCAGTGTATGAACAACCCCAGAGTCTCAGCAATCCATATGTCACGGTATGTAATATGTTCATACATATGTAAACATTTGCATTATGGCACATATGCTGAAGTGACATCAGTTTTAAATGTTTTTTTTCATCGTTTTCCAGATTTTTATTTTGACTTAATTAATTTTCATCCAATATCTTTATCCTAATGCTAATAATAAAGTATAACTCGCAATGATTAAGTGACAGTGATCTGAGTAATATTGCCTTTGCCCTTGTTTAATGTTGGAAAAGCCGAGAGATACCCAAAACTGGATTGAGTCTATCGAAACTCGAATTGAGTGGGATTCTTCCATGCATGTGGGGACTTGCATTTTATTAATCTGATGGAATTGAAACTCAGATCCCAACGCTGAAGGGCCAGTGTCCAAAAGCATCACTCAATCCTCGGGTCTGTTGTAATTACAACCAGCCTGATTTGAAATTCTGATTAGGAATCATTGATTACACTTACGATTTCTCAAGCGTAAGATAAGCACAGCAGGTACATAATTCAGTTTTCCATGTTTCGCATTTTATTTAGCCATGCATGCTTGCCAACTATTGAAAATCTTTCAATTCTGAAACAAAGGATGCTAATGTATGCTATTACAGTATGGACAGTAAATGATCCAAATCTTCTTTGACAGGTTAATTGGGTTTTAAAAAGTCTTTTCCATCAGCTTCTGACAGAGTTCAACAACCTTTATATTTCAATGTCTTACTATCCAGTGTTCTTAAATGAGAATTTTAATATATGGTTGATGTCCTGGCTTCACTGTATGGAGCCTGGGCACTGTGACCAGTCAATGTAGAGTTATGTGTAAGTCTTCTAGCTGGTGCCGATGTTGGTAATGAAACAGAATGTCACAAACCTAGATCCCTACAATTTACTTTCCACCTCTCCGGTTATCATTAGGCCTGTAAATTACAGGCAGCACTTTTTTACAGACCTGAGGCTTCAAAAGGGCCTCAATGAGCAATATGTGCTGGCTTGTGCTTAATTTTACCATTCAGGTAACACCATGACCCACCATCCTCTCTCTTATAGCCAGAGGGATTGCAGCACTAGTTAGATCACCACATGCAATACAGTGAGCCAGGAAATCACTTGTAAAGGATGCTTGTTACAGAAGAATATCAAATAGTTTTTAAAAAAAATTTAGAGTACCCAATTCATTTTTTCCAATTAAGGGGCAATTTAGTGTGGCCAATTCACCTACCCTGCACATCTTTTGGGTTGCGGGGGCGAAACCCACGCAAACACGGGGAGAATGTGCAAACTCCACATGGACAGTGACCCAGAGCCGGGATCGAACCTGGGACCTCGGCGCCGTGAGGCAGCAGCACTAACCACTGCGCCACCATGCTGCCCTCTCAAATAGTTATTACAGGCTTTGCACAGAGATTTGTGAGGCTGGGTGATGGCTGTGCTGCGTGTGGTGTGATACTGCTGGCAAATTGATGGTGAGATTGTGATTCACTGCAGGAGATGGAACAATGATGGATGGTTTGAAAATGGTAAGGGCTCTTTAGAAGTAAGTGGTCTGTATTAAAGCCTACAGCAGTGACTTTCTCTTGCAGCTGATAAATGTACTTTTACTGCTGCCTTCTCTGGCTCCTCATCACCATTCTTTAGTTGCTTTTCTAAAGACTTTTGGTACATTTTTTCCCCTTGGAAGATGCCTTATGAAGTATACAACAGATTGGTGATGCAAGAGGGTTTTTGGGTTGTAATTTTTCAAAATTCATTCTTGGGATGTGAGCATTATGGTAAAGAGCAGTGTTTATTGCCCATCCCTAATTGTTCTCAAGAAGGCTTCTTGAGCTGCTGGGGTCTGTGTGGTACATCCTGTGTACATCCACAGTGTATTTTTCTCTAGCAGTTTGATACAATTGAGTGACTTTCTATGCCATCTTAGAAGGCAATTAAGAGTCAGTCACGTTGCTGTGGATCTGGAGTCATGTGTGGAATTTGAATCCTTATTCCTGGAACAATAGTCTGAATCTCTGGATTACCATTATGCTACTATTCTATGATAGATCCTATTCTACAGTAGACCTTTCTGCCTCTTGAGCCTGCTCCATCATCAGTGCGATCATGGCTTATATTCTACCACTACTCATTTTCCTGCCTGCTCTCTATATTCCTCAATTCCCTGAAAGATCAAGAATCTGTTTATCTCAGACGTGAATATTCTCAACTATCATGCCTCCACAACACTCTGGGGTCGAGAGTTCCAAAAATTCACAATCCTTTGATTGAAGAAATTTCTCCTAATCTCAATCCTAATTGACTGACTCCTTACCTAAATGCTGTGCCCCTCCCTGTTTCAATTCCACAGGCACCCTATCGAGCCCCTTCAGAATATTGTACGCCTCATTCTTCTCAGCTCCAGAGAGAGTAGGCTAAGTTAATCATCATAGGACAACCCACTCATCACAGCGATCAACCTAGTGAACCTTTTCTGTACTGAGTCCAATACAGGTGTATCCTTTCATAAATATGGAGACTAAAACTTCACACTACTCCAGGTGTGATTTCGCAAAAGCCCTGTACAATTGTAGAAATGCATCCTTATTGTTGTACTCCTATCCCCTTGCGATAAAGGCCAATATGTCATTTACCTTTCTATTTGCTTGCTTTACCTGCATGCTAAATTCGTATTCTTGCACAGGTACACCTAAGTCCCTCTGTACATTACTCAGCTTCACACCTTGTAAAAAAGATTCTATTTTCCTATTCTTACAACCAAAGTGCATAACCTCACACTTCCCCACAGGATATTCCACCTACTGCTCTGTTGTCCAGTCACTTAACCTGTCCATATAAAATCATAGGAGGCTGCTTTAGCACACTGGGCTAAATAGCTGGCTTTTAAAACAGACTAAGGCAGGCCAGCAGCACGGTTCAATTCCCGTACCAGCCTCCCCGAACAGGCGCCGGAATGTGGCGATGAGGGGCTTTTCACAGTAACTTCATTGAAGCCTACTTGTGACAATAAGCGATTTTCACTTTTCATTTTCGGATGGTTACAGCATAAGAGGAGATCATTCAATCTGTCATGCCCGTGCTGGCTCTCTAAAGGAGCAATTCACCCAATGCCACTCTCCCACCTTCTCCCTGCAACCCTGCACATCCTTCCTCTTCAGATAAATAGAATCATGAAATGGCCACGGTGTGAAACCATTGGTACAGGATGGGCTAGGAGATGAAAAGCATGCCAAATACAGTTAAATTTACTAAGTCATTCTTTACCTTGAGTCTCATATCATCTCTTTGCTTCTGATAGTTGCTGCCCAGTTCACAAATGAAAATGTAGAGGCTAGAAATGTATGAATGTTATTAGTTAATACGTCCTGATCTCTCTTTTTTGGTTCCCCAGAGATATGAAGAGACAGGAATGAACCCACCATCTGGAGCATGTCACCTGCGCAAGTAAGAAATTAACCAATGGCAAATCAAATTGTGGTGGACAACTCTGGAACCTTTCCTCACACTTAAACTAATGGGTTTTGACAATGGTTCTGTTATTAATTACATCCACATGAACTGCATTCCTGTTGCCCAAAAGAAAACTAATACAGTCTTGAATAAGTTGTTTTTCTACTTAAACTTGTGACAATGAGAGGGTATGAAAGTTGAAATCTAGCTGATTATAAAATACTTAGTTGAGCAAAAGGTAGGAAACTAGTTTCAAGAGCAATGAGAAAACTAGTCTTGAATCTGTCTTTTGGAATCTCGCTTATTTAACATGAAAAATTGTCTCTCAAGCTAATATGCTACAGCAGTCATCAAATAAGAGGAACTTACAAACAGAGGCTGGAAAATGGCTTGGATTTGCCTTATAAAGGGTTATGCATTCTGCAGTTTTGAAACTGCCCAGCTCTTTCAATCACAATTGAAAGATCGATTACAATACGAATTGTTACAAGTTTTTCATAGCTTTAAGGGGATGACCAGGAATCCATTTGAATCTTAAAAAAAAAAAGGACTTGTCAAGCAAGAAACCCTTGTAAGCAAGGTGCACTGGTGTAAAATGCAAGTGGCCTCACTTGAGCTCAGTCCAATCTTAATTGGATTTCTCCTCTGATCTTTGGGGCCAGCAACTTTCTGCTTGAGAGATAACATTTGGAAAGGATAGCTCTCTGGTGACTTGTGTCACCAAATAGGGGAAAACAAACTGAATATGAGGACTAGTGCTGGGACCACTGCATCTTTTGATTTGAAACATATATAAAATACATATATGATTTGTGATTTCACTCTGTACTCCAATATCCAAAGTTTGTCAAACTTGGAGGTGTGACAAGCAATGAGGGTGATTCCAATCAACTGCAACAGGATATAGACTAGCAGAATAGGCAGGTAAGTGGCTGATCAAATTTAATACAGAGAAATATGAGATGATGCATTTTGTCAGAAGGGATGAGCAGAGGTAATATAGACTGAATTGCACAGTTCTAACGGGTGTGCAAGGACAGAAGCACCTAGCAGTACTTGTGCATTGACCTTTGAAGGCAGCAGGCCATACAGAGAGAGTAATTGTAAAGTATAATGAAATTTTAAGCACCATAAGTAAAGGCTTTGAGTAAAACAAAATAGGGAAGTTATGCTGAACTTTTTCAAGCTTTGAGTATTGTGTCAAGCTCTGGGGCGAGATTCTCGCGTGAATCCCGCCCCCGCCGGTTGCCGAATTCTCCGGCACCGGATATTCGGCGGGGGCGGGAATTGCGCCGCGCCGGTTGGCGCCCCCCCCCCCCGGCGATTCTCCGGCCCGGATGGGCCGAAGTCCCGCGGCTAGAATGCCCGTCCCGTCGGCGTAGGTTAAGCCACCTACCTTCCCGGTGGGACAAGGCGGCGCGGGCTGCTCCGGGGTCCTGGGGGGGAGGGGGGGGGGGGGGGGGCGCGGGGCGATCTGGCCCCGGGGGTTGCCCCCACGGTGGCCTGGCCCGCGATCGGGGCCCACCGATCCGCGGGCGGGCCTGTGCCGTGGGGGCACTGTTTCCCTTCCGCCTTCGCCACGGTCTCCACCATGGCGGAGGCGGAAGAGACTCCCTCCACTGCGCATGCGCGGGAATGCCATCAGTGGTCGCTAACGCTCCCGCGCATTCGCCGCCCGGAGATGTCATTTCCGCGCCAGCTGGCAGGGCACCAAAGGCCTTTTCCGCCAGCTGGCGGGGGGGAAATTCGTCCGGCGCCGGCCTAGCCCCTTAAGGTTGGCATTCCGCACCTTTGGGGCGGCGCGATGCCTGACTGATTTGTGCCGTTTTGGGCGCCAGTCGGCGGACATCGGGCCGATATCGGAGAATTCCGCCCCTGGTCACCACACTTTAGGAAGGATATGATGATCCTTGGAGAGGGTGTAGAGGAAATTGACCAGAATGGTTTCAGGAATGAGGAATTTGAGCAACAAGGTTATGTTGGAGAAGCTGGGTCATTCTCCCTTGAACAAAGATTGAGGTGAGTATTATTGGAGTTGTTCAAGATTATGACAGGTTTAGATAAGGTAGACAAAGAAACGTTATTCCCATTGAGTGATCATACAAGAACTAGAGGGCACAAAAGTAAACTTTTGATGAGATGGGAGGAGATGTGCGGAGAAACATTTCTACACAGGATAGTAATGACCTGAAATCCCCACTGCCAAGGAGTATGGTGAAAGTGGAGATGATGAATGATGTTGAAAGGAAATTGGATGGGAATTTGCGGGAAATAAACTTGCAGACATATGGGCAACTGGATTTATCTACAGAGCGTTGGTATGGACTGTATGACCACCTCCTATCCCAGTGTAATTCTGTGACTCTGAAGAATTTCCTAAATTATACCCTGCTGATCCTTTTTCCCCCAAAGGCATATCTTGGCAATTAACAGAATGTATGCACTTGTGTATCTAAATAACATTCAAATAAGCTGGGCACTGTTTTCATCAGAAACGTCTGAAGTTCTGGATCTAAGCTAAGAGCATTGAAAATGAAATTGTAGAGGCTGAGAAAGGCAATCTGGCTGGAGCACTTGAACTGCTTTTTAAAGTTCTTCCTGTATGTTGGGTTCTTTCTGTTGAAGTGCATTCATTTGCTTAGACTTGAGTAACCACTGTTCTTGTTTCCACCTTTTCTTGTGTCTTTTGCTGTTTTGGTGAAATTAATTTGCTAAGAATTTCTTAAACCCGGAACATGTCTGCTCCTGTTTCCCGATATACAAATTCCAGGTATCCCTCTGGGTGACCTTTGTATTTAAATTTTGTGTTGAGGAGGAGGAGAAGTGGTGGCTGGGCAGGTGTGTTTGCACTTAAGGCCATTAGTTAGATCTTGCCTTTGGACACCACCTGATAGCCACAAGTAATACATTAGTATTTTCATCTGGAGGACCCAGGGATTCTGCTTGGTCAGTAGATGGCTCTGCAACTGCAGTGAATGTAGTGACAGCTTAGATCTGTAATGCGGTGATTTATCAATAGTCATGTAGTAATTCTGCTGGGTGTTATGGCTGTGGCATTACCCTGACTTAAAAGACAACACCTACTTCTACTCAGGGTATTCTCCTTCTGTTGCACATTCCAGAAAGGTTAGAAATCTATATGGTATGCTGCATAGTAGCATAGTGGTTATCACTGTTGCTTCACAGCGCCAGGGTCCCAGGTTCGATCCCTGGCTTGGGTCACTGTCTGTGAGGAGTCTGCACGTTCTCCCTGTGTCTGCACGGGTTTCCTCTGGGTGCTCCGGTTTCCTTCCACAAGCCCTGAAAGGTTAGTTAATTTGGACATTCTGAATTCCCTCTGTACCCGAACAGGTGCCAGAATGTGGCGACTAGGGGATTTTCAAAGTAACTTCATTGCAGTGACAAGTATGCCTACTTGTGACAGTAAAGATTATTATTATTATAGATAATACTGTCCATGATCTGATTGAAACACAGTTTAACTCCTCAATGAAGGTGCTGGCAATGCCTGAAGATCAGCCGGGCATCCCCGTTACCTAACATGTTTGTAATCTGTTCCACCTCAATGAACTGAGTACGTTTTTCAACCCAGACACTATTTTCCATTCATTGCTTGCATACTTATTTACAGTCTGAACCAGATTTTGTTATGCGCAGTTCCCCCTGATTGCAAATGCTCAGTGTGTGCAAGCCAGTAGCTTGATGACTAATTCAGCCAAGGAGGTTTAACACAGCATTAAGTGTGCTTCTACTTTAACCTTTTATTTTCTGATATATTTTCCCTCAGGCTCCTGAAAAGAAATGAAGTCCTAATGGAATTTTCCAAATTTGCTGAATAGTTTATTTTTGTTCTGTGTTTAATGGCTCAGTCAGATGAAGCCATGGTCAATTGAAAGGACGATTCTTATTGATCTCTACACCTGAATCCTCTTGACTGGTCTCAACCTGCAAAATAATAAAGAATACTGACCCTGAACCTTTATCACCATATCTGTTGAGTTAGTTTCTTAGATTTTGTTACTTTCTGGAAAGAAGACTCAGTAAATTATGCAGTCATCCTTTTCAAACTTGTCTTTGTGAGAGATTGGTAAAAATGTTGACCCTCTTCCATGTAGCCCCATTGTAATGTCCAAAGGTCTAGCAATAACAAGAGTCAACGTATGCAGGGAAAAGTTGAGACGATAATACACTGATGAACTATGGCAGAATTTCCAGCTGAGTTTTCCGAAACTAACTGGCAGAAGATCTCCAGAACCCCGCAAAGAAATGGTGTAAAATTGGTATTAATGTCAACTTCCACTCCTTCATCTACTCAATTGTAAAATAATCCAAACTTTTCACCTGCAATGCTGCAATTTGCACAGCATTTTAAAATGATGCTTATTAGTTGCAGCTTATTGCATGGCTTATGAGGTATGCATCTGGGGTGCCACATTTGTGCATCAGTGCAAGTGATTATTCAGCACCAAGTTTAAAATTAGGAGTGTTATTTTAACTCCAATTCTTACAGTGGATTCAAGCGAAACCCTGGGTTTTCTGCTAATGGTTTTATTGGGTCAGTCTTTGTATTACGGAAATGGTAAATCCTTCAATGTAGAATATTATTTAATAAGTTCACCTGAAGCATGGCTGAAACATTGTTTTTACTGATTTGTGTCTTGTGTTTGATTTAGCCATGGGACTGGATATATGCAGCCAGGAGAGGAGATGAGGAAGGAGCAATCCCAACAGGAAGCGATATACTCAAACAGACCTATATATGCTGAGGAATTCCAGACAAGATCCTCGGGACACAATCCAGGTATGAATTAACAATGGGCTGATGGCTGTTGAAGAAAATCAATCTCAGTCATTTGCAATATTATGTTTCCAGAGTCTTCAGCGCTTCTGTTATAATTCATGTCCAAGTCGGATTTATGTAGGCTAGTTGCTCAAACAACATGCATTTATTCACTTGCAAACCTAGCACAATATTTGGAGCACACCCTCATATGAATGAAATGAAAATCGCTTATTGTCACAAGTAGGCTTCAAATGAAGTTACTGTGAAAAGCCCCGAATCGCCATATTCCAGCGCCTGTTCGGGGAGGCTGGTACGGGAATTGAACCCGTGCTGCTGGCCTGCCTTGGTCTGCTTTAAAAACCAGCTATTTAGCCCTGTGCCAAACCAGCCCTTCAAAACATCTGTTACATGCAACAATCTATAACTGTCTTTATAGGAGCAACCATCTTAGAGTCCATGCAGAAATGAAGGTCTATAGCCCCACTGAGACCACCCTTACATTGCTGTTGGCATTACATCTCTGTTGAATAGAATAATCCAGAAGGGATTTATCAGCTGAGAACTTGACAGACAGCAAAGGCTATGGGCCTTGACAACAACCTGGTTATAGGGTTTTACTCCAGAACACCTGCACCTCAAGCTAAGCTGTTCAATACAGCTGCAAGGCTGGTATGCCCAACAAAGTGAGAAATTGCCTGTGCATTGTTGCTGATTTTGCCTTGGTTCAATTGCTCTGTTTTATTACCTTTGCTCTCGAGTCGCCAGGTATCTTTATGATACCGCCATGAGGTTCAAGTCCGAGTAATGATCAATAATCCAATACACCGATTAGTAAGGTTTAAATCAAAGCACATTTATTATACACAGTAATCGCTACTCATGCACAAATTCTACGTCTAATCTACTTCTACAACTAACAGGCCTATACTTAACTTTGAACTGGCCCACCAGGTCAGGGAAACAAATGGCCTTTCGTTCGGGTTCTGAGCCTGCGGGATTCGAAGTTGATACGGATTGGTAGCTAGGAGCGCCTATCTCGTAGCGAGCGCTGAATTAAGACTTACGATTTTGATCTTCACTGCTCCGGTCACGGTCAATGTTGGTTCGTTGTTGCTGGGTGACCCGGGCAGGAAGAAGAGCGTGAAGAGAGCGAAGAGGTGGCGAAGAAGAGAGCGATTTGAACTTGGGGCTCAATTCTTATAATCCCCAGGGGCTTCCCGCCTTTCGGGGTGGACCCTGTACCTGGTCCCAAGTGATTGGACTTTGTCCCAATCGCTTGGTTCGATTTTCTCCAATGCTGGAGCGGTTTCCTGATCGATGGGCGGTCTTGAGGTGCTCGTTCACCTTCTTTTGTGTAGGCTTCTGCTGGCGCCGAAGAGTCTGGTTTTGCTTTGTGTGTCTAAATGGTGCTTATTGTTCCTGGGGATTGCTCATTAGTATGCAGATGGCTGTTGTTTTGTTATGCTGATGGTTGCTGGTATCGATATTGTCTAGCCTTTCCAGAGGTAAATACACAGCCAACCTGCAGCTGCTGGTTTTTGTCTTGTTGGCTGATTTTCCCATCAGCCTTTGCCGTTCGCCATTTTGAATCGGGAGTTGGCCATTTTAAGTGGCTGCAGCATAAACTCTTTAAAAATAAAGCAAGATAAGTCCAATGAGGCCACCCCCCATCAATTTACTCTTTATCATCAGCAAATTGCTGGGAAGTGTTATTGACAGTGCTGGATTCATGCTTGGGCCTTACCTATTTACAATTTAAATCAATGACTTAATTGAGGGGATCAAGTGTAATATTGCCAACAATGCTAATCCAGGTGGAAAAGTAAACTATAGGGAGGATGCAGAGAGCTGCAAATGGATATAAACAGCTAATTAATTGGGCATGTAAGTGGCAGATGAAGTAAAAATACTAAGTGTTAGAAACAGTAACAGCCCAAACCAGCCTCCCCGAACAAGCGCCGGAATGTGGCGACTAGGTGCTTTTCACAGTAACTTCATTTGAAGCCTACTTGTGACAAGAAGCGATTTTCATTTTCATTTCATTTCATTTTCAAATACTCAGCAGATCAGGCAGCATCTGTGGAGAGAAAGAGAGTTAATATTTCAACTCGAATATGACTCTTTAGACCTGAAGGAAGGTAGAAATGTGATGGGTTTTATGCCATGGGAGGGGGAGGAAGAAAGAACAAAAGGGAAGGTTTGTTATACGGTATAGGACAGAGACATTAAATGACAGATCATGCAACAAAAGACAAAGGGACTGATAATAGAAAAACAGAATGGATAAAGTCAGCAAGTCTGGCAGCATCTATGGAAAGAGTTAATGTTTCAAGTCCAAATAATCGTTCTGCTTTTCTGTAGACGGGTCATTTGGACTCAAAACGTTAACTTTGTTTCTCTCCATGGATGCTGCCAGACCCTTTGAGTTTATCCAGCATTTTCTGTTTTTACTTCAGGTCTCCAGAATCCGCAGTATTTTGCTTTTATTAAGGGAGTGATAATGGTTGTAGTAAAGGAACAAAGTATTTGTCCAGAGTGAGTGTGAATGGCAAAATAATGAACCGTAAAATAAAAGCAAAATACTGACATTTCAGGAAATCTGAAATAAAAACAGAAAATGCTGGTCTGGAAGCATCGGTGGAGAGTTCTGGAGAAGAGTCATACAGATTTAAAAGTTAAACTCTGTTTCTCTCTCCACAGATGTTACTAGACCTGAGTTTTTCCAGCAAATGTTTTTGTTTTTATTTCCGAATATTAAGAGCTCTGTTCTAAAGTCGCGTTGGGATATGTAAATGAGCCCAATGTCTCATTTAAATGTCACTATCTGGAGTGAGAGCGTGATATACATCGCACCGGGTGCAGCGAGTCCGGTGTCTCACGATTGGTCGGGCACAAAGCCTGATTTGGGCTTCCTCCGGGATTCATCTGTCGAGTCCAGTCATGCCTAGGGTAGGTCCAGTAGAGTACAAAGAAACTCCATGATAACTTGAAACGAAAGAGAAAATGCTGGAAAATCTCAGCAAGTTTGGCAGCATCTGTAGGGAGAGAAAAGAGCTAACATTTCGAGTCCGATGACTCTTTGCTTCGAGTCATCGGACTCGAAACGTTAGCTCTTTTCTCTCCCTACAGATGCTGCCAGACTTGCTGAGATTTTCCAGCATTTTCTCTTTCGTTTCAGGTTCCAGCAGCCGCAATAATTTGCTTTTATCCATGATAACTTGCTCTGTAATAGGAAAATAGGATGCAGATCACCATATGGCAAAAAAGAGAATCAAAATAGGGGACCAAATTCATGGTCTGAAATTGTTGAACACCATGTTTTAGCCCAGAAGACTGTAAACTGCCTAATTGGAAGGTGAGGTGTTGTTCCTCAAGCTTGCATTGAGCTTTACTGGAGCATGGTAGCCGAATGAGGACAGAAATGCGAGTGTGAGTGCTCGGGGTCACACTTGCGGGCTGAGCGGAGGCATTTTGCAAAGCACTCACTCAATCTACCTTTGGTTTCCCCAATATAGAGGAGACTGCATTGTGAGCAGCAAATACAGTCTATTAAGTTGAAAAAAGTGCAAGTAAATCATTGCTTCACTTGGAAGGAGTGTTTGGCGCCTTGGGTGGTGAGGGGAGAGGAGGTAAAAGGGCAGGCAAGTCAAGTATAATTTGGAAGTGTGAAATTGTTCACTTTAGTAGGAAGAATGTAAAAACAGAATATTTAAAAGGTGAGTGACCAAATGACTGTATTCAGAGGGATTTGGGTATCTTTCTATACGAATCGCAGAAAGTGAACATGGTGGTACAAAAAACAATTAGTAAGGGCAAATGTATTTTATACTTTATTGTGTTGTGTGGTGTGGTTGAAGTATAAGACTCAGGAAGTTCTCTTGCAGTTATATTGCAAGAAGTCTGACAACACCACGTTAAAGTCCAACAGGTTTGTTTCGAATCACTAGCTTTTAGAGCACTGCTCCTTCCTCAGGTGAATGAAGAGGTAGGTTCCAGAAACATATATAGTGACAAAGTCAAAAATGCAAGACGATACTTTGAATGTGAGTCTTTGCAGGTAATTAAGTCTTTACAGGTCCAGATGGAGCAGGTTAAAGAGGTGTGAATTGTCTCAAGCCAGGACAGTTGGTAGGATTTTGCAAGCCCAGGCCAGATGGGGGGTGAAAGTAATGCAACATGAATTCCAGGTCCCATTTGAGGCCGCACTCGTGTGTGCCGAACTTGGCTATAAGTTTCTGCTCAGCGATTCTGCGTTGTCCCGCATCCTGAAGGCCGCCTTGAAGGCCACCTTCCTACCAAAGTGTGTCACTTCACACTTCATTAAAATTTGATCTGCATGATTGCCGACACCATCAGCCCATCTGTCTTCTAGAAGTCCATTACTATCCTCACAGTTCACATTACTTCCAAGTTTTGTTCCATCTGCAAGTTTTGAAATTGTGCTCTATGCACCCAAGTCAAGGTCATGAATTTCTATCAAGCAAAGCAATGGTCCTAGTGCCAATCCCTGGGGAACCCCAAGATCTACATTCCTCTAATGCAAAAAAAAAATCACCAGTACTGTTCCCTGTCATTCTTATTCATGCTGCCGTTGTCCATTTTATTCCATTGGCTTGAGCTTTGCTGGCAAGTCTGTGATATGGCACTTTCTCAAATGCCATTTGGAAGTGTAGGCCACAGTAGCATTATCCACATCAACTCTCTCAATTAGCTCAAAACCTCTGTTATTGTCCCATCATATTCCCAAGTGATTATCTGTGCCTGCACCTTATTACCCTTAATAACCACACATCCCACATTTAAATACACTTAAATGCATTTAAATTCCGCACTGTAAGCCTAATTCGGACTTTATTGCTGTCCCTCTTTATCTGACCCCACCTAATACTGGAGCCATCTGTCTCTCCCAATTCTTTTTGTACCTTGTTTCCGTGTTTTAATGCTGGATCCTGGTTCTCAACCTCGTACCAAGTTAGTTAAACATCCCCAGCACCACAATGAAATGGCTTCATGAGGGCACAGGTCCCAGCTCTGAGGCACAGTCCATCAGGCCAGCACAGGTCCCATCTCCCCCAGAACCGTAGCATTGTAGATAGCACAATTGCTTTACAGCTCCAGAGTCCCGGGTTCAATTCCGGCTTGGGTCACTATCTGTGGGGAGTCTGCACATCCTCCCCGTGTGAGCGTGGGTTTCCTCCGGATGCTCCGGTTTCCTCCCACAGTCCAAAGATGTGCAGGTTAGATGGATTGGCCATGATAAATTGCCCTTAGTGTCCAAAATTGCCCTTAGTGTTGGATGGGGTTATGGGGATAGGCTGGAGATGTTGACCTTGGGTAGGGTGCTCTTTCCAAGAGCCGGTGCAGACTCGATGGGCCGAATGGCCTCCTGCACTGTAAATTCTATGATAGAACCCATCCCAGTGTCCCATGAATTCAAATTTATTCCTCTAGCACCATCTCTCGAGCCACATGCTTATCTACTCGATCCTCCTATTTCTATGCTCACTAGTACATGGTAATTACTAGTAGTGGAAATTACTACCGTTGAGGTTCTGCTTTCTAATCACAGTCCTAGTTCCCTAAAATCCGCCTGCTTGGCCTCATCACTCTTTTGACTTGTGTTATCAGTAATGCTATGAAATATGAAGTCCAGGGGCGGGATTCTCCGCAATCGGCGCGATGTCCGCCGACCGGTGCCAAAAACGGCGCGAATCAGTCGGGCATCGCGCCGCCCCAAAGGTGCAGAATTCTGCGCATCTTGAGGAGCCGAGCCCTCACCTTGAGGGGCTAGGCCCACGCCGGACTGATTTCCACCCCGCCAGCTGTCGGGAAAGGCCTTTGGTGCCCCGCCAGCTGGCGCGGAAATGACTTTGCCTTGCGGCGCATGCACGGGGGCGTCAGCGGCACCTCACGGCATCCCCGCGCATACGCAGTGGAGCGGGTCTCTTCCGCCTTCGCCATAGTGGAGACCATGGCGAAGGCGGAAGGAAAAGAGTGCCCCCACGGCACAGGCCCGCCCGCGGATCGGTAGGCCCCGATCGCGGGCCAGGCCACCGTGGGGGCACCCCCCGGGGCCAGATCGGCCCGCGCTTCCCCCCCCGCCCCCCCCAGGACCCCGGAGCCCACCCGCGCCGCCTTGTCCCGCCGTTCGAAAGGTGGTTCAATCCATGCCGGCTGGCGTGGTTTGACAGCGGCGGGACTTCGGCCCATCGCGGACCGGAGAATCGCCCGGGGATTTCCGGCGCGGCGCGATTCCCACCCCCGCCGAATCTCTGGTGGCAGAGAATTCGGGACACGGCGGGGGCGGGATTCACGCCGGCCCCCGCCGATTCTCCGACCTAGTGGGGGGTTGGAGAATCGCGCCCCAGGTGTTCAACATCCCCTCCTCAAAATAATATGCAACAGTTGAGTTCAACATCCCCTCCTCAAAATAATATGCAACATCCTTGACCCTGGCACCAGGGAGGCAACGTACCATCCTGGAATCCTGCCTATTGTCACATAACACCTATCTACCCCTATAACCTATAGTCTGCCATATGGTTAGCTTTGAGTTTGTACCTAAAATAATTTCTTACAGTCTTCTTTTGAACATAGGTCTATGTTATCAGGTAACTGGTATTCAAGGTAGAGAAACATCAGGGATGTTTCACGTAGTTTTGAGCTGAAGTACATTGCCTGTTTGGAATCAAGAAAAATGTACTATCTGTGTTACACAGAATCTGGAATTTGTGATGCTGATGACATGTGCTTTGTTCTCGATCACAACCACCCCTTGAGTACAACATTTACATTTAACTACATTGCCTTATTTTCTTCTATAATACATCTGTGAAGCGCTTTGGGATGTCTATTGTGTTAACTGCACTATATTAAGTTATTATTTGTCCTTTAAAGCTGTTTAACGTGTGAGAAGTGTTTTGGAACACCTGAGAGACATGATAAGGTGCTACGCAACAAACCAAAGTCTTTAGAATTAGTGCTAAAAAGATCGGATGAAGCAACCAAAAATATGTCATTAACATATCTGAAAAATAGCTTCACAAGACTTGACCTTGTGAAGGTGACTTTATGTGGATTGTGTTTAATGGATTGAGTCTTAAGCAATTTAAGGTTAGGATAAATATTTATGAGATAAGCAGGCGATATTATCAGTCCTTGAATCAGCAATAACAGGGCTTTGCTTGGAGTGTTTTTACTTGATTTTCGGTGAATGTGAGAGAGTTTCATGGGAGGTTACAGCAAGGTCTCTCCTCCACATTCTTGAACTCTCAACCTTCTCTGCATTTCATTTGTATTCCCAGTTTTGTTAACCATTCAACTGCTTACCTTTGCTGTAAGGTAATGTTACTTTACTATGAAGTAAAAATTTACAGTTCAGAACCAGGCCATTTGGCCAATAGATTCATCTCAGTATTAATGTACCATCCCTTTTTCCCCAGTTTGTTTTACTTCACCCTTTCAATATGTGCTTCTATTTATTGTAGGCTGATGGCCAACAAAATGTTAATTAGATAACTTTCTGTTTACCCCTCTCGTTATTTCATATGCTGTGAAGAATTAACGGAGCCACTCAAGATACTGGCTTTAGTCTTTGCACCCCCACCCTTAATTGAATGCATCTGTGTGAGTGTGTCTGTGTCCCGCTCACTCATAGTCTTGGGTGCTCACTCACTTTCACCCACTGAGTGGATGTGGATATGCGTTGGTATGGGCTGGTGGGAATGAGTGCGAATCCTGAAACTGGAAGTAAGGCCGCAGTCTCATCCACACACACTCGCTAACCCCCACCACATATGTACGCATTCGCACATGAACACGTGCAATCTATCCCCGTCCCACAAACACTGCCCCCCCCCACACACATACATCCCTCTACGTGCGCACACCGCGTCCCCTACGCATGCACACCATTTCCCCCCCCCCTATTTACTGGCACGCACATGCCCCCCCCATATCCCTCATGCATCCACTTCCCTCCCACCCCTCCATGCATCCACTGTCCCCAACTGAGGCTTCACAGAGCCCACCACAAAAGGCCAGTCCTGGCACGCATGAGGTCAATCCTGGCCTGCTGCAAAAAGGCCCTCCTAAGCCGGCCATATAAAGATCCTCCTGGGCCCAATTGAGGCCTCACTAGGCCCACCACAAGAGCAGAACATACATTGGACCACTTGCGGCCTCTTGAGCTCCGTTCAACTCCTATCCTCGTTTCTGCCTCAGAATAACTTAAAGTGGAGGCTGCTTGGTGCTTCAGAGGTCCGACACCTCCACATCCAATCATTCCCATGCTGAAACCGATAATTCAAAGCATACCTGACAACTGACTGCGTTTGGTTTGTACAATCAGAGGCTGACACCTTCCTGATTGTCTTACCAAAGAATCTGTCAACAACTAAAAGCTTAAAAAAACCAGCCTGCTATTGGATGATCAGGCCCACAACATTTTTCAAAATTATACCTACTGTAGCACGGTCCCTTTAAGGGGCACGCCCTCTCAGTCCATGTGACTTGCTCGGGGCCCATCGTGGGGCGCGCGCGAACCCCGACCAATGAGGAAAAAGCATGGAGCCCTGGTCAGCATGAACCTGGAGGTCAGAGGGCAAACATGTGCCTGTATATAAGTTACCTTTGTTAGTCGCCAATAAATACTTAATTCTTTCTGACTAATGTCTACCTGGTATTGTCTTAAGCCACCACATTGGCGATGAGTATAAACTGATAGATTGCAAGCCAGCAATCGTCGAATTCGAGTGGAGAAGTAAAAGCCTCCAAGTTGGACACAGAGTCCAAAAGCGTTGATGATACCAGGGAACAGAGAATGAAAAACGCCCATGATTGGGAAGTTAGGCCTATTCAATCGGGGGTGGGGGGGCAAAGACTGAAACCAGTATCTTGAGTGGCTCCGTTAATTCTTCACGGCATATGAAATAACGAGAGAGGAAAACAGAAAGTTATCCCATTAACGTTTTGTTGGCCATCAACCTACAACTTTACAAGAAATTTGCCGTTCCCTAGGGGCTCCTGATAAAAAAGTATTTTGACCAGTTGGTGAAGCTGGTCAAGGGGGCATTTCAAACCCAGACCCTCGATCATGCTACAGCGAAACAAGTTCAACTCGGCCGTCAGGAACCGAGGAGAAATGGTCTCCGCCTTTGTTGCCAGACTCCGGCAAATGGCCTAGCATTGCGAGTTTGGTGCAGCATTTGGTGACATGCTACATGATTGTTTAGTATGCGGTATTAACAAAAGTATGCAAGAGAAAATTCTGGCTGAATCGAAGATTATCCTAGACAGGGCAATTGAGATCGCCCAGGCAACCGAGTGCACGGAGGGGTGTGTCAAGAGTTTTAAAGTGTGAAAAGAGGGCACAGTGAGTCAGTTGTGGCTGCATGATGCACAGCCAGGTTAACAAGCACAGAAGAAGTTCAGCTACGATCCCAGGAACAGGATCGTAGTCAGTGACCAGGAAACAAATTGGGCCATCAGCCGAGGAGTCAGGATGACTGTTATCAGTCCGCAGGAATTCACCCCCATTAATCATACTGCTGCAGAGTTTATTTGTTTTCAGTACAGTAGGACGGGCCATATCTAGGCACGTTACCAGGCACGTCAGAATGCGTCAATTCAAAAAAAAAGGCAGGAAACCATCGCTCCAGTGAACAAAGTGGAGAGCAATTCAGATGAAGAACCTGAAACATATAGATCAAACGTGGTGGAAGTGAGCAAAATAGTCCTATTTGAAATAGCCCTCACAGTAAATGGAAGACTACCAAAGATGCAAGTCGATACCGGAGTGTCAGCCGCAGTTGTGGGTTTAAATATCTTCAAGGAGGTGTTCAGCCTTTGGACTTGAGTAAGACAGCAGGGAAGTTGGCGACTTATACGGGGGGGTAGATCCTAAAGATTTTGGAAACATCCGCGACTCCAGTATGATATCAGCAACAAGATGCCCAGTTATCTATGATCATTGTCAAGGTACAACGACCAAGCCAAATGGGGCAGGATTGGTTGCGCCAATTCAAGTTGTACTGGTTGGAATTTTTTTTAATCTCGGACAGCGTCTTTCAGGAAGTCTTATACAGTTACAAGGACGGGTTCCAGAATGAGTTGGCTGAAATAAATGTTTTTCAGAGCAAAACTGATCCATTAACACCTTGCACCATAAAGTGGAAGCCGAACTTAAACACCTGGAAGAACTGAGAATTATCAGACTCATGGAGTTATCAGAATGTGCAGCCCTCACTGTCACTATTAAAGCTGGACTGCTCCATTAGGGTATGCGGGGACTACAAGTTTACAATCAACCAGGCAGCCTAAGTAGCTAAACACCCAATTCCAATTAATTGAAGTGCGAGGTTTGCAGATGCCTCATATACACTAAACTCAACCTCAGTCATGCTTACTTGCAACTAGAACTGGTTGGAGATTCCTGTAAGTTTGCGATGATTACTACGCATTAAGACATCTCCTCAGCTTGTGCGATATTCCAGTGTATAATGGAAAATCAGAGATGAGACATTTCTTCAACCAAAGTGTGGTGAGCATGTGGAATTCATTACAACAGGAAGTAGTTGATGCTAAAACATTGAATATATTCAAGAGGCGGCTAGATATAGCACTTGGGGCGAATGGAATCAAAGGCTGTGGAGAGAAAGCAGGATTAGGAGTTGAGGCGATGACCAGCTAAGCCGCTCGTTTCGGCGGCTCCAGCTCGAACGGACCTTCGGGGAATTTTTTCGGGACGAAACCCGGTGTGGGGTGAGACAACAGGGAGTGTGTGTCCCCCCCCCCCCCCCCCCCCAGCGGAAAAGAAAAATATCGGCGGCGGAGGCCAGATCTCGAAGAATCCTCGAGGGTAGTGGCAGAAGGAAGAAAGGAGCAAGATAGCGGCGGAGGGAGCCCAGACGACATGGGGACCGGACCAGGATGAATTCTTAATACGGTGCTTGGAGCTGCTAAAAAAGGAGGTGCTGGCCCCGATGCTACAAGCAATTGAGGGGCTTAAAGAGACACAAAAGGCCCAGGAGATAGAGCTCCGTGTGGTGGAGCAGAAGGTGACTGACAACGAGGACGAGATCCTGGGCCTCGCGGTCAAAATGCAGATGCACGAGGCGCTCCATAAGAAGTGCACCAAAAGAATTGAAGTCCTGGAAAACAGATCATGGAGAAAGAACCTCCGGATCCTGGGTCTCCCCGAGGGAGTGGAAGGAGCTGATGGCGGGGCTTACGCGAGCACGATGCTACGCTCGCTAATGGGAGCTGAGGCCCCCTCGGGCCCCTTGGAAGTGGAAGGGGTCCATCGGGTCCCTGCGAGGAGACCAAAGGCTGGAGAACCACCTAGATGATCGTGCGATTTCACCGCTTCAATGACAGAGAGGTGGTTCTGAGATGGGCCAAGAAGGTACGAAGTAGTAGATGGGAGACTGCGGTGATACGAGTGTATCAGGATTGGAGTGCGAAGGTGGCGAGAAGAAGGGCGAGCTTCAATCGAGCCAAGGAGGTGCTGCACAAGAAGAAAGTGAAGTTCGGGATGTTGCAGCCGGCGCGACTGTGGGTCACGCAACAGGAGAGGCATTACTATTTCGAAACGGCGGAAGAAGCATGGACCTTCATTAAAAACGAGAAACTGGATCAGAACTGAGGGACTGATGTTGGAGGGGAAACGACAATGCTGATGTATATAGAGATGTAAATTAGGGAAGGGGGGACATTGAGAAATGTGGGCGCCGGTGGGGGGGAAGAAGAGACACAGATGGGGAATGGGAGTGGGGCGGCAGAGGGAGCTGCGCCATGAGGGGCAGGACGGTTCTAGAAAGCGCGGGGTTTCTTTTTCTCTTTCCCACGTCAGAAAGATGATGGCGGGAAGATAGGCGCAAGGTGGATGGGAGTTCCTCACATGCGGGGGGGGGGGGGGGGTCAAGGAGAGAGCGGGAGAAGCCGGGGTCAGTTGAAGTCAGCTGACTTTCGGAAGCAATATGGGGGGAGTAACCATGATAGATGGGGGTCTAGCGGTGGGGGGGGGGGGATAACTGGGTTGCTGCTGCGGAGATCGAAAGGGAACTGGTAAAAGAAAAGGTGGTCGGGGCGGGAATGCGCCGCCTGGGGGACGGGTGGGTGTGCGGAATCGGGACGTGGGACTGGCCCAGAGAGAGCGATGGCTAGTCGACAGGGGAGGGGGGCGGGCAGCCCCCCAGTCCGGCTGATCACGTGGAATGTGAGAGGCCTAAATGGGCCGATTAAGAGGGCCCGAGTGTTCGCGCACTGAAAAGGACTGAAGGCAGACGTGGCCATGCTCCAAGAGACGCACCTGAAGGTGGCGGACCAGGTTAGGTTAAGGAAAGGATGGGTGGGACAGGTGTTCCACTCAGGGCTGGACGCAAAGAATAGAGGGGTGGCCATATTGGTGGGGAAACGGGTGTCGTTCGAGGCTAGGAACGTTGCAGCGGACAGCGATGGCAGATATGTGATGCTGAGAGGCAGACTGCAGGGAATGGAGGTCGTGTTGGTTAATGTATATGCCCCGAATTGGGATGATGCGGGATTTATGAAGCGGATGCTGGGACGTATCCCGGACCTGGAGGTAGGAAACCTGGTAATGGGGGGGACTTCAACACCGTGCTGGACCCAGGGTTAGATAGATCTAGATCTAGGACCGGAAGAAGGCCGGCAGCATCCAAGGTGCTTAGGGGGTTTATGGACCAAATGGGGGGAGTGGATCCGTGGCGATTTGCTAGGCCGCTGGCCAAAGAGTTCTCCTTTTTCTCCCATGTCCATGAGGTATACTCCCGGATAGATTTCTTCATTTTGGGAAGGTCACTGATTTCGAGGGTGGAAGGAACTGAGTACTCAGCCATAGCTGTTTCAGACCATGCCCCACACTGGGTGAATCTGGAACTAGGAGAGGAGAGGGAGCAGCGCCCACTCTGGCGACTGGATGTGGGATTATTGGCGGATGAGGGAGTCTGCGAAAGAGTGCGGGGATGAATCAAAAGGTACATGGAGGCCAACGATGATGGGGAGGTCCGAGTGGGGGTAGTATGGGAAGCACTGAAGGCGATCGTCAGGGGAGAGTTGATCTCCATCCGGGCTCACAAGGGGAAAACAGAGGCCAAAGAAAGAGAAAGATTACTGGGGGAGATTCTGAGGGTAGATAAAAAATATGCGGAGGCCCCGGATGAAGGACTATACAGGGAGAGGCGACGACTGCAGACGGAGTTCGACCTGCTGACCACAGGGAGGGCAGAGGCACAGTGAAGGAAGGCACAGGGGATGAGATATGAATATGGGGAAAAGGCGAGTCGCCTGTTGGCCCACCAGCTTAGAAAGAGGACAGCGGCGAGGGAGATAGAGGGGGAGTTAGGGATGAAACGGGAGCCACGGTGCGGAGAGCAGGGAAGATAAATGAGATGTTTAAGACCTTTTATGAGAGGTTATATAGGTCCCAACCCCCGGAGGGAAAAGAGGGGATGCAGCAGTTTCTGGACCAACTAAGGCTCCCGAAGGTGGAGGAGCAGGAGGTAGAGGGCCTGGGGGCGCCAATTGGGGTGGACGAGGTGACCAAAGGGCTGGGGAACATGCAGGCAGGGAAGGCCCCGGGACCAGATGGGTTCCCGGTGGAATTTTATAGAAAATATGTGGACATGTTGGCCCTGCTGGTAAGAACCTTTAACAAGGCCAGAGAAGGGGGGACCCTACCCCCGACAATGTCGGAGGCGACGATATCACTAATCTTGAAGCGAGATAAAGACCCGCTGCAATGCGGGTCCTATAGGCCTATCTCACTGCTAAATGTGGACGCCAAGTTGCTGGCAAAGGTGCTGGCAATGAGGATAGAGGATTGTGTCCTGGGGGTGGTGCACGAAGACCAGACAGGGTTCGTAAAGGGGAGACAATTGAATGTCAACGTGTGACGGCTATTGGGGGTGATAATGATGCCCCCAGCAGAGGGGGAGGCAGAGATAGTGGCGGCAATGGATGCAGAGAAGGTATTTGATAGGGTAGAGTGGGAGTATCTATGGGAGGTGCTGAGGAGGTTCGAGTTCGGGGAGGGGTTTGTCAGCTGGGTTAAACTCCTCTATGGGGCCCCAATGGCAAGTGTAGTCACAAATCGGCAAAGGTCGGAGTATTTTCGACTACACGGGAACAAGACAGGGATGCCCGCTGTCCCCATTACTGTTCGCGCTGGCAATTGAACCACTGGCCATAGCGCTGAGAGACTCCAAGAAATGGAGAGGGGTGATTAGAGGGGGAGAAGAACACCGAGTGTCACTCTACGCGGATGACCTACTGCCGTATGTGGCGGATCCAGTGGGGGGATGACAGAGGTCATGCAGATATTGAGGGAGTTTGGAGATTTCTCGGGATATAGGCTTAACATGGGAAAGAGTGAGCTTTTTGTGATACACCCTGGAGACCAGAGTAGAGGGATAGATGGCCTGCCGCTAAGGAGAGTGGAAAGAAACTTCCGATACCTGGGGATTTAGATAGCCAGGAGCTGGGGAACCTTACACAGACTCAATCTGACTCGGCTGGTGGAACAAATGGAAGAGGATTTCAAAAGGTGGGACATGCAGCCGCTGTCACTGGCGGGCAGAGTGCAGGCGATTAAGATGATGGTCCTCCCGAGGTTCCTATTTGTGTTCCAATGTCCCCCTATATTGATCACTAAGGCCTTTTCCAAAAAAATAGATAGGAGCATCATGAGCTTCGTGTGGGCAGGGAAGACCCCGAGGGTAAGGAGGGGGTTCCTACAACGTAGCAGAGACAGAGGGGGACTGGCGTTGCCGAATTTGGGCGACTACTACTGGGCCGCCAACGTGGCGATGATCCGTAAATGGATGATAGAGGGAGAGGGGGCGGCTTGGAAAAGGCTGGAGATGGTGTCCTGCAAAGGAACGAGCTTAAAAGCACTGGTGACGGCGCCACTATCGCTCTCCCCGAAAAACTTTACCACAAACCCAGTGGTGGCGGCAACATTAAGTATCTGGGGGCAATGGAGGCGACAGAGGGATGTGCTGGGAGCCTCGGTGTGGTCCCCGATCAGGAACAATCATAGGTTTGCCCCAGGGAGGCTGGACGGAGGGTTCCAGAGCTGGCACCGGGCAGGAATCAGGAGAGTGGGAGACTTATTTATAGATGGGACGTTTGCGAGTTTGCGAGCGTTAGAGGAAAAGTATGAGCTGCCCCTGGGAAATATCTTTAGGTATATGCAGTTGAGAGCGTTCACGAGACAACTGGTGAGGGAATTTCCGCTGCTCCCGACACAAGGGATCCAGGACAGGATGCTTTCGGGGGTGTGGGTCGGGGAGGGCAAAGTGTCCGAGATATACCGGGAGATGAGAGAAGAAGGGGAGGAGCTGGTAGAAGAACTGAAGGGAAAATGGGAAGAAGAGCTCGGGGAGGAGATTGAGGAGGGTTTGTGGGCTGATGCCCTAAGTAGGGTAAATTCCTCCTCCTCGTGTGCCAGGCTTAGCCTGGTCCAATTTAAGGTGCTACATAGAGCACACACAACGGGAGCGAGGTTGAGCAGGTTCTTCGGAGTAGAGGACAAATGCGGGAGGTGCGGGGGAAGCCCGGCGAACCACACACATATGTTTTGGTCATGTCCGGAGGGGTATTGGAGGGGAGTGGCGGGAGTGATCTCGAAGGTGGTGAAGGTCCGGGTCAAGCCAAGCTGGGGGTTAGCTATATTTGGGGTAGCAGATGAGCCGGGAGTGCAGGAGGCGAAAGAGGCCGATATTGTGGCCCTTGCGTCCCTAGTAGCCCGGCGTAGGATTTTACTCATGTGGAAGGAAGCGAAACCCCCCAGCGTGGAGGCCTGGATAAATGAAATGGCGGGGTTCATAAAACTGGAGCGGATGAAGTTTGCGCTGAGAGGATCGGCTCAAGGGTTCACCAGGTGGTGGCAACCGTTCCTCGACTAGCGGAACGTTAGGGGGAAGATAGATAGCCAGCAGCAGCAGCCCGGGGGGGGGGGGCTAAATTGTTTGTGTTCTAGGTGGGGAGAAGGGGTGGGGGGAGCAGTACTTTGTGTTATTTGGTTAGTTTACTATATTATTTAAACAATGTTATATATCAGTTATCACATTACCGTTTTTGTTGATTTGTAAGGGGAAAAATTGTGTTTGAAAACTTTAATAAAATATATTTTTTAAAAAGAGAAAGCAGGATTAGGCTATTGAGTTGGAAATAATCTGATAAATGGAGGAGCAGGCGCGAAGGGCCAAAAGGCCTCCTTCTGCTCCTATCTTCTATGTATTTATCTAATTGCTCCAGTGCATCACAAAGGTTGTGGTCTACCTGGATGACATGCTCGGAACAGGAACGTCATATGAGCTTAAAAGAGGTGCTGAGAAGATTCAGAGATCTGACTGATACGAGAAAAGTCAATTTTCCAAACTAGTGAGGTCACTTACCTGAGGTTCCAAATGGACTCTACAGGCCTGCACCCACTTGAAGACAAGGTGAGAGCCATAAAGAAGTCCTGGCAGCTAAGAACATGGCAGAATTAATGTCCTTATTGGGGATGGTAAACTATTAAGGTTGTTTTGTTCCCAACCTAGCACTGACATTGGCGCAATTACATATGCTCTTGAGAAAACACCAATGTTGGCATTCGGAGGAACCACAGGGGCAAGCCTTCCAACACTTTAAGCAGGTCTTACAGTCATTGAGCCTAATAGTTCTTTGCTTTGCCTAATAGGATGGGGCAGTTTTATCCTATAAAATGGAGAATGGCTAATTGCCTTCTCTGAAGAACGCTTTCTGATGCTGAGCCTAAATATGCACAAATTGAGAAGGAAGGCCTTGCCGTAATCTACGGCATCCCAGTATGTTACCGGCAACAATTCACAATAATAACAGACCACCAGTCTGTGCTGGTACTTCTTCGAGAAGATAAGGCGATCCCACCAATCGCCTCTTGCTTTTATTGCTGGCAGCCTGTGACCACCTCTTCCAGCATAGGCCAGGTACACCAATTTAGAATGTTGATGCATTGAGTCGGCTCCCACATCCAAAAAACCAGGCATCCCCGACAGTACCTCAAGAAATTGACTTGGCATTGAACTAGTTTTTGCAGAGGCAAGACAAAGATGTTAACACAGATATTACTGTTATTGTTATTACTTATAACTTTGTCGTTTCTGGACAAATGGCAAGGAGAAATGCTGTTGATAATACAAGATCCTATTGTGTTCCTGCACAGCAAAAGCAAGGCATATTCAGTTTAGCAATCATGGCAGATAAGAAATTTTAAATTGAAAAGTTAAGTTTTGGGTTTAAGTGAGTCACTGATTACTTTTGTTTTATTCATTCATTAGATGTGGATGGGTCACTGGCTAAGCCAGCATTTATTACCCTTTTCTAATTGCCCTTTAGAAGGTGGTGTTGAGATGCCTACTTGAACTGCTGCAGTCCATATGGGTACACCCACAGCACTGCTAGGGAGGGAGTTACAGGAAAGTGTAATGAAGAAGAACGATGTGCAGTCACATCATACCTCACGGTGTCCTTCGGAAATGCACGTCGCACTTCATACGGTGAATACTCTGAAGTACCATGACTGTTCATTAAGCATTTCTGGTAGCGATATTGAACACCACAATGTTCCACAAACAGAAGTCAAATTAACAGCCAGTTAGTCTAATTTGTACAATGTTAGTTGATGGATTTATGTTGGACAGAATACCAGGAGAACCTCCTGCTCTTAGGTACTGCAAAAAGATATTTAACATCACCAGGAAGAGCTGCACCATTCCTTCAATGCTCCATTGGTGTGTCAACATAGATTAACAAATCAAAATTTGGAGTGGGTTTTAACCCACAGCTGTTATTTTCCATCATATAGCTAGCCACCTTTTGTTATTCCTTTGTTTGTTGCAATGTCCTCTGGCTTCTGTGCATTCTTACTTTTTCTTTTTACATTCTCTTTTTACAAGTGGACAGCCTATGGTAGTTCCAGTGGAGTACAAAAAAACTCCATGATAACTTGCTCTGTAACCGATTGCTATCTTACCACATGTGATTCAATAAAGATCCTTGTTTGGACAAGACTCCAGTCATTTGGTAGATTCCTTATTAGACATTGAACACCGAACACACCGTTGAATAGCAGTCTCCATCTCGGCATTGAAGCCATCGCAAAACATCCCATCAAGCTTGCTCAAAACTGCATTTAGAAATTTTTTGGGTGAATCACACCCATAATATTTTTACTTTTCAGTGAAGCATTCAATTCCGTTTTGAAAGTTACTATCAAATTTACTTCCATTATCCTTTCAGACAGTGTATTCCAAATCATCAAATCTTGCTTTGTTTTCAAAGAAACCTCCTTTGGTCATTTAGCCAGTTATCTTAAATCTGTGTCCTCTGGTTACTGATCTTCCTGCCAGTGAAAACAACTTTCTAATGATTTGTTTCACCAAAACTGTTCATAATTTTGAAAGCTTTTATGAAATCTATGCCCCGTCTTCTCCGTGGAGAGCAATGCCTTTCTCTAGCTTCTTCATAGAACTGAAGTCCCTCATCTGCGACCTCATCCTATTAAATCTCTTCTGTACCCGCTGCAAAGCATTGGCATCATGACTAAAATGTGGTGCCCTGTATTGCACATCATAGAATTGTTATGGCACAGAAGGAGGCCATTTGGTTCATCATGTCTGCACCGGCTCTCCAAAAGAGCATTCTGACTTTGTGCCATTCCCCAGCCTTTTCCCCGAACCCTTGCACATTGTTTGTATTCAAGTAATCATCTAATGCCCTCTGAATGCCTCAATTGAACCTGCTTCCCCCACACTTCTTAGCAGTGCATTTCAAACCCGAATCACACATCGTGTGTGAAAATGTTTTTTTCTCACATTTGCTTCTTTTGCAAATCACTTGAAACCTGTTCCCTCTTAATTTTGGTCCTTTTATAAGCAGGAACAGTTTCTCATCTATATATTGTATCCAGCGCCCTAATAATTTTGAACATCTCTATAAAATCTCATAGCCTTCTTCTCATCAAGGAGTGTAATCCCAACCTCTCCAATCTATCCTCATAACTGAAGTTTCTCATCCCTGGATCCATCTTGTAAACCCCTGCACTCTACCCAGGACGTTCACATCTTTCCTATAGTATGGTGCCCAGAACTGGACATAATACTCCAGCTTAGACCTTGCTAGTGATTTTTGGAGATTTAGCATTGCTTCCTTGCTTTTGTGTTCTCTGCCTTTATTTGTAAAGACCACCATTTCCTGTGCTTGATTTGTTTGATTAGTTGAACTCCCAGGTATCTCTGATATTCCCAGTTGTCATTTGTTCATGTTTAAAATTAGATTTCTCAGGGCTGCATGGTGGCGCAGTGGTTAGCGCTACTGCCTCACGGTGCCGAGGACCCGGGTTCTATCCTGGCCCCGGATCACTGTCTGTGTGGAGTTTGCACATTCTCCCCGTGTCTGCGTGGGTCTCACCCCCACAACCCAAAGATGTGAAGAGTAGGTGAATTGGCCACGCTAAATTGCCCCTTAATTGGAAATAAATAAATAAAATTAGATTTCTTGTGACTTTTTTAATTTTCCTTTCGATTCACAGTTTCACTTAATTCCTACTTGAGGTTTTTCGGTGATGTTTCAGCGAGATTTATCAACTTTACCCACCATTTTTAAAATATGTACAGTGTGTCCAATCTCGAAAATCACTACCTCCCCAAAAGTTAAAAAAATCTAACCAATGATAGAACAATAATAATGGGCACAAGGCACGTCTCATTGACTATATTACTACTTAAACCTAGGTCAAGGGCCAGAACTTGTTGTGCAGAACACATTCCGTGTTGAAAAGAGTGAGGGAGAAAATCAGATGCATCTCGAAGTAGTTAATAAGTGACACAATATTTTGGTCTGAGAAACCTGCAGATTGGCACAAAGTAGGTGGAAGCAGCCTTCTTGCCATAATTGAGGAGCCCAGAATGGGGAAGCACAAATAAAAAATAAATGTAATATTAAAGACAGGGAGCAGAATAACTTGCATAAAAAGGGTCTGAGAGTCGAGTGTACATAGAACATAGAACATAGAAAATACAGCACAGAACAGGCCCTTCGGCCCACGATGTTGTGCCGAACCTTTGTCCTAGATTAATCATAGATTATCATTGAATTTACAGTGCAGAAGGAGGCCATTCGGCCCTTTGAGTCTGCACCGGCTCTTGAAAAGAGCACCCTACCCAAACTCAACACCTCCACCCAACACCAAGGGCAATTTGGACATTAAGGGCAATTTATCATTGGCCAATTCACCTAACCCGCACATCTTTGGACTGTGGGAGGAAACCGGAGCACCCGGAGGAAACCCACGCAGACACGGGGAGGACGTGCAGACTCCGCACAGACAATGACCCAATCCGGAATCGAACCTGGGACCATGGAGCTGTGAAGCAATTGTGCTATGCACAATGCTACCGTGCTGCCCTTAAGAACAAATAAATCTACACTATATCATTTTACCGTAATCCATGTACCTATCCAATAGCTGCTTGAAGGTCCCTAATGTTTCCGACTCAACTACTTCCACAGGCAGTGCATTCCATGCCCCCACTACTCTCTGGGTAAAGAACCTACCTCTGATATCCCTCCTATATCTTCCACCTTTCACCTTAAATTTATGTCCCCTTGTAATGGTGTGTTTCACCCAGGGAAAAAGTCTCTGACTGTCTACTCTATCTATTCCCCTGATCATCTTATAAACCTCTATCAAGTCGCCCCTCATCCTTCTCCGCTCTAATGAGAAAAGGCCTAGCACCCTCAACCTTTCCTCGTAAGACCTACTCTCCATTCCAGGCAACATCCTGGTAAATCTTCTTTGCACCTTTTCCAGAGCTTCCACATCCTTCCTAAAATGAGGCGACCAGAACTGTACACAGTACTCCAAATGTGGCCTTACCAAAGTTTTGTACAGCTGCATCATCACCTCACGGCTCTTAAATTCAATCCCTCTGTTAATGAACGCGAGCACACCATAGGCCTTCTTCACAGCTCTATCCACTTGAGTGGCAACTTTCAAAGATGTATGAACATAGAAGAATCAAACAAAATGCAATTTGGTCGTTGAAGAAAGATGCGTGAAAAGAACGACCGATGTAACTGCGACCTGTTCTCATGTGGAACATTGTTAACTTCATGGATCGAACAGACTGTTTTTATGTTGCAATTTCAATGTAATAAATATAGTCTGTTTTGGGTTTCATTTGTTCACAGGTATACAAGCCTATCCAGGGTCACAGAGTCGCATGGAGAGTAGAATGGTGTCTCAACTAGGACATGTGCGTATTGGAAGACCCGGACCGGCTGGTGATGCCGGCTGGTCACCTTATGGTCTAGAAGATGGACTCATGCAGATTGCACCAAACAGAGAGCCTGTAAGTAATAATATTATTGTGCTCTCTTGATGAATCTCCTTTACAAATCTGCTGTGTTGAAATTGCTGAAACTAATGTGGTGTAGAAAGTACTGCAGAGCCATGAGGATAGGGAGGGAATGCTGCAAGGCAGAGTGGTATGGGATCAGAGAGAACACCGCAGCACTGGGAATACAGAGAGTCCACTGGAGAGCGGAGATATGGAAATGGCTTGGGAGGTTTGTGGTATATATGTATGGCCTCACAAATACAAAAGTACCTATCAAAATAATGAGTTATTTTTCCATCAATGAAAGTACCTGCCAATAACATGTTGTAAGTTGAGTGCCCTTGCATTTAAGCAGACTTCTTCAATCTCGGCTAGTGTGTTGTAACATCTTACAATTCAGTTTTAGTACCACAGAGGCTAGGCCTATCTGATGACCAGCCCCTCCCTCCTTTCCAATGTTCTTTCTGGGAGAGAATTAAAGTTCCGTGAAACTCAAGTAATATGTGTATTTATGGACTTTGTTCTTTACTGCGTTATGTTTAAGGACACAACAGGTTTGAATCGACTTATGCATTCAGTTGTGCTCCCTGAATCAATTAAGTTGTGCTCCCTGAATCAGTTAAGTTGATAAAGCAGTATAGAGTAGAGGATTTCAGATCGGATTCCAGGTTTGATCTCGGGGAAGTTGGCAGTAAGGTTACTACTGTTCACCTCTGCACATCCTGTCAGAAGGCTGCTCCTGTTGAATACTATCCTGTGGCTACTTCTGGAGTGCACAGATTGAGGCAATGATCACACCCAGCTGTGAAGCCCCTAGTGTTCAAATAGGTGCTTAGACATGCAAAATGACCATTCAGGTGAGTTTCTGAAAGCCTGCCAGTGTCCCAGTAAAGAGTTAATAGCTTCTAGGGGAGGCAACAGGAAAGGAGCTTTATTAACATTTGAAATATTTGGCAAGCAGAAGCTATCACTTTTCAATGGCTTGTGGAATCGGAGATTGGAAAGTTTGTGATGATGCTTGGGCTAATCTTCAATGGAGGTGAAGTCGCAACCCGATACATAATTTACTTCAAGGATATAATTCTGTGCAATTATCATTTTTCAGCATTTGTGTTGTGTTTTTTAGCCAAGTACACGAGAGCACCTGGAATATGTCTCACCACTGTTTCAGATGCAGAGGACATCCCTTCGTGACCCTTCAGCACCATCTCTGCACCTGCAGCACAGCAGTGCTCAACACCCTGGAGCAAGCTTTGACTCCACCTGCACAGAAGACCTTGCCCCTGGTCAATCCTCTACATCGCTCATTAAAGCTATCCGTGAAGAACTTCTCAGACTCTCGCAAAAACAGTCAGCGTTTCAGAACCTTCACAGCTGATCTTGCCGAGGAGGAGCTCTGGTCTATTTGCTTCCCATGGAAGTCAAACAGGGAAATCTGAGATATAGCCCTGAAGAAGTGGTATTGTAGGGTAAATAGTACTATTGACATGAAAAAATGTCCAGCACAACCACAGTTTTTTATTGACGTGCTTCCAAACAAAGCTGCCGCCTTCTTCAGTTTCCATTCATGATGATCTTCTGTTTGTGAACTGAATCCATCCGCTCAATGGAACAAGCACATTAACCTGTGGGGTAAGAGACAGGGGCTGGAGCTTGTCCAACACCAGCCAGCTGTTGCAAAAATGTCTTAAATTTGATTTGACCAAAAGCACTAGAAAACAACACCAGCAAGCAAAAGGTCCGACTGCCTTTTCTACCTTGGATGCCAACTTCTCTTACCTTGGTCACATTCCAATCCCACCCTGCTTCTTACAACCTGCTGAATCCTAGAACTGTTTAACTTTGAAAATCGGGAAGCATAAGGGAAAGGAACAGGACGGGTAAAAGAAATAGAAAGAGGGGAAGTGTTCACAGAATTTGAGAGTGGGATGCAATGATCAATGGCAAGAAGAAAAGAAAGACGGCAAGACATGAAGAGATGAATTTCGGAGAAAGAATACTTGAACATGGGGCAATGGGCCATTAGCCCTGGATGGTTGAACTTTTTATAAAATGTGTTATAAATGCTAAATAGAAATTGTTTCTGAGCATGTAGGTCAGCAAGCATTTGGTAGTCATTGTCATGCTATTGACGATTTTTAAATTGAGAAATCAAGTTGAAGGGACGCAGTCCACATTGCAATTTGAAACGAGTATGAGGCAATCTGAATCAGATTAACGATTAGCTGATGCTGAGCTTGGATTTCAAAAGCCTGAAGGAATAGTGGAAAGTCCAAGAAAGATAAAGTTATGTGGTTTTGTAACGCTAGAAAGATTATGGTATGATATTTGATGTATGATGGTAATTACATTACATACTGGCTGTGATGGGAAATAAGGTACAGAGAATAGTAATGAGACAAAGTCACTTGTGTATAATATACAGTCTGCACTTGACTCCATTTCAAAATCATGAACAGGAAAAACAAAGGCTTCACAGCAGACTTCAGTGCAAATTCACCGTATAAGCCAGTATCATTGGACGTTGATCAATCTCTGCCTGTTCTTTTGACCTTTTTGGCTAATGACCACTTCCCATGCAAAAGAAAAATACTGCAGATGATGGAGATCTGAAATGCAAATGGAAAATGCTTAGGCCAAGCAGCATCTGTGGAAAGAAAAGCGAGAATTAGCATTTCAAGTGATAACTCTGTTTCTTTGTCCACAGTGGCTGTCTGATCTGATTATTCCCAGCACTCTTGACTTATCACTTCCCACAGCAGAGTAAGCTGAAGATCACTTGCTCAGTATTGGATTCATTAAAACGTGATGCTGAGTCAATTCCTCTAATCTTACTGGTTTCTCGCACATTCCTTAAATGCTGCAACTGACTTGTTGAATTCGATGAATAGATCAAAATCTGTCCTTTTTCGACGTGGGATTCCATGATTTTTACCAGTATTTTGGGAATTTAATTGTGATTATGTCTGTTATATGGCGGCCTTCAATTTAAATGCACCACTATTCCCCATAGACAGTCATATTATGGTGGCAGAATGAGTTGTATTTTTTTTATTACTGTGGTTTTTGTTCTTTTACTAGTATTTGAGTGGGCCATGTTTGTTGGTGGCCTTGGTCATGACCTGTCCCTGCATCGTGTGGTTCAGACACTTTAGGCGGTGTTTAACGGAGGTGACGGGGGTCATGCCTGCCGGGTCACCTCTATTTGGGAAGGCTCGCTTATGTTAAGTGCCACTCAGACAATTAACTGGGCAGTAGCAGGCCAGGATCAAGGACCCTAGGGGCAGAAATTCCGCTCAATGAAAGCTGGAGGCTGGAAGCTCCATTCAATGGCAGTACCACCTGGGAAGCTGCGACTACTGCCTTTTTGACACTTACGAGGGTAACCTCGCTGGATCTCAACCCAGATGACTGGTGGCGGGAGGGTGATCACAGGATTGGAGGAGGGGTGCTATGGAGGAGTGGGGATCACAGGAGTGGGGGAAGGGGATTGGTAGCAAGGGCATTGGATGGCTCTCCGCTGCCTCCCCCTTCCCTATGCCAGGTCCCTCAATAAGGCATTGAGTTTCTTGGAAAGAACACATCTCATGGGAACCCCACATGCAACCCTGCAGAGGCTCTTGTTATGCTCCCGTCACAATGAACCTTCTATCTGCTGCTGCCCTGATAGCAGCGGTGGTTGAGTCGGCATTAATTTCTCGCTTGTGGGCCTCAGTTTGAGGCTGGACAGGAAAGTCTTCCAGGTGCATTCCCATCATAGATGTAATCTGGGTGGAAGTGGGAAGGCGACATGGTGCCCAACTGTCACTCTTCCTGATTAAATGCCCATCCACCCACCACCAAACACAACTTATGAGCGGGCGTTAACTTCTGCCTTTCTTTCAACAATTGATACAGAAACAGTAGGGTTATGGATTTTGTCCAAATTCATAGAATCCCTACAGTGCAGAAGGAGGCCATTCGGCCCATCAAATCTGCACTGACCCTCTGAAAGAGCACCCTAACTAGGCCCATCGTACCACCCTATCCTTGTAACCCAGTAACCTTTTGGATACTAAAGGACAATTTGGCATGGCCAACCACCTAACCGCACATCTTTGGATGAAACCGGAGCAGCCGGAGGAAACTCATGCAGACACTGAGATTGTGCAAACTCCACACAGTTATCCAAGGCCAGAATCAAACCTGCATCCCTGGTGCTGTGAGGCAGCAGTGCTAACCACTGTGCCACCATGCCGCTGCCGCATTCTAGTTGTAAATTATCCATGACGCTTTTTGAATTACCATTGGTGTTATCCTCCTCTCCATTGCTTTTATAGGGCAATGGCCCTCTCAGCCACTAGACCATTTTCTGCCTATGCAAGCAACCTTAACAGTACTCATGTAACTACTCAACCTTTGGGGTTACCTGGCTAATACATGTAGCAACTGAATCTCAGACGGGAATCACAAGGCGTTTCTGTGTATTTGCTCACTCAGAATTCCATGAACACACTTTTTTGTGGGGGGGGGGTGAATTTATATGTTTTTGCGTTTTATTGTGAGAAATGTTGGCTGGCCCAGCATTGTGTTTTGAGTTGAGGTTTTCTTATATTTATTTTGCATATCTTTCGACTGACAGCTCTCCTGAAATCAAATATAATGTAGTTTACAGTGTATTTTTAGTCTGCATGTTTCATACTGGTGTTAATAGCAATGTTTTGCCTCATTTATACTCTACCAAGTAATGTTACTGTGTTCTTGCACAATCCAGTGCATTTGGAGGTGTTCATACTGGTCAGGTTCACATATTGGCCATCGGAGGTCACATGCTGTAGTAAAACTGCTCCCCGGGGATTTATAAGGTAAAAACTTTAGTCAATGCAATATTAAAATAAATCAGCCGTGTGTTTACAGGCCAGCGGCAGCATTTGGGTGGGTGCCACAATGGACCTGTGTTCCTGAACAATGGCAGTGTCAAGGGATCCAATTCCTGATCGCCGTTTAATGAAAGCCCATGTCTGTAGGCACAAACTGGGAAAAGTATCAGGATTATCTGTAATGCACTCCACAGCCCAGTAGCCTGCCAAAACCTTCTTCCAAAAAATGGTGGTGGAGGAAAATGCCTGAGGCCTGTAGTGCAAATGGAACGAGAGCCCAGTCAGGAGTAAACACCTTCAGAAAAAGAGCAAGAAGAATTGGCAAAATAAGTAACATTTGGCTCGTGTTTTGTTTTTTAAAGCCCTCACCTTTAGCAGGTGATCTTTAATTCAGTGTAAATTGTCACAAGTTAAATGTATTAAAACATCATTTTTTTCCTGTAGAAATATAATGATAGACTGCCCACCTACTGAAGTGTTTCATAATAGTTGAGATATCCCTGTAGCAGGGGCTTCCAGGTCTTTGTAGTACGAAAGCCTCCATTTTAATGAGAGATCTCACTTTTTGGTGGATCTGAGGATCACAGAGCATCCCAAGGAGAGGCTAAAAGAGGCATTAGTCAATTACTCAGCAGCACAATGTTAATCACTCTTAGTTAAAAATACCACTTTTTGTGAGAGATTTCTGAATGTAAAACATATCAACAATTTTGACATGACTTTGCACATTGCACATGGCGTTTGGGCTCCTGTGCTGGATTAGAGATCTGGGACCAGCGTGCAATGATGTTCTCTACAGCCACCAAGAGTTTGACCATGATTCCATTGTGGCGTAATTAAATTACTCTTACCTCCATTTTACAAATAAATGCTTCTGTTCAATAAGGTAAAGAGAAACCTTAAGCCTGTACTTTCTCTTGTATCAAAATCATTTCTGCACATTCAAAACTGAACTTCCAACATATGGCTCGGTCTTAAGGTGGTGGGGTAATTGAGCCAAGCAAACCACACAAGTTTGATCCTTCCATCTGTATTGAGTAAACCGATCTCATTAGTGAAAATGCTGCAATTGGCCTTGCTCTTGAGCTAGTTCGGAGAAAAAGAATTCTCAGATTCCCGCTAGTCACCCAGTGACACCTACAGGAAATATATATGTGGGGACATGGAGTAAAAGCAGATTTGGACTCAACTTTGATACCTTCTGAGGTTGAATAGCTCATTGCATTCAGTCTTAACTCATATATGGGTAATAAAAACACAGAAAATAGGAGCAGGGGGAGGCCATTCGGCCCTTCCAGCCTGCTCCACCACTCATTATGATCATGGTTGATCATCCAACTCGATAGCCTAATTCCACCTTTCGCGCGATATCCTTTGATCCCCTTCGCCCCAAGTACTATATCTGACTGCTTCTTGAAAACATGCAATGTTTTGGCCTCAACTACTTCCTGTGGTAAAAAAATTCCACAGGTTTACCACTCTCTGGGTGAAGAAATTTCTCCTCATCTCTGTCCTAAACATCTACCCCGTATCCTCCGGCTGTCACCCTTGGTTCTGGACACCCTCACCATCGGGAACATCCTTCTTGCATCATGGACATTTGGGTAGCTGCAATGGGGACCTCTGGGACTACATTCCAGCCACAAATCAGCATGCTGAAGACACTAGGCACAGGTTAAAATTGGAGTAAGGAACAAAACAGTTTGCCCTGAGCAAATGTCGATTATAGGTTCCCTGCTCTTCCAGTTCGTTTCAGATGTGAGGACACTGTGTGATTTCTACTGTAACTTTCTACAGTGTTTTTTATTAGTTATAATTAACCTTGTTCTTTGGTCCAAAGATGCAGTGGTTTCCTTCAGAATAAAGAGGATCTTTTAAATATCGAATATGGTTTGTTGACAGTGTTAATGGACAGCACCTGAATTTCAGTTTAATCCACTGGTTTATTCAACATGATATGAAAGGCAAACAATTGTTAGAGCCAACTCAGGCTTCACAAAGGCAAGATGTTCATTCTAATTCACATTACTGCGCATTGTTTGACATGATAGAAATTGTTTTACGAAAGAATGGATTAATTCCTGTTCAGTGCTGACCTTATCCATAAATTGCACTCAATGCCCCTCGGCTGAGCCACTATTAAGTGACCTGAGCTGGAAGGTGATCTGGTTTTCAAAGGGCATTGGGCCTATTGCCATGCTTTCTAAACCAAGGAGCCTCTTGACATTTTTGAGAGGGAGTCCCACGAGGTAAGGTCACTTGGCAAAAGTGAAGAGGCCTGTGGAACTGTACCCAAGCAAGAATCAGCATATTCCCTGGATAAATGGAGGAGAAAAAAGACTCTGGCATCACAACCTCAGCAGGAAACCACACTCACAATTACAGCCCTATCTTTCTGCTGTGATCCCTTTAAGCACAGCTGTCCAGTGGAAGCATGGGATCAATGAATTTGCCCTTCTATTCCTGTGGCCAGTTTTATGCTTGGAAAAGTAAATGTTTCCCAATAAACATTGCAGTTTACTTTTCCATACGTCAGTCCACTGACATTTTATACTGTGTGACTTTGGCTTCTATATTGTGAAATGCAATTTTAACAATGGTTAACCACAATGAAGCTTTCTGACATACATACAAATTTCACGTTTCCTAGAAAATAAGTGATGAAATTACACACCAGTTTGGTTGCAAGTGTTGCGCTCTCTGTTTAATATTTGAAAAGTTAATCATTAATTCCCAGCTGACATAGCTTTACCAAACTTCTAGTGATCAACTCTTTGTTTCGATGCATGAAGCTCCTTTTGAGGCATTTGCTGGAATCTTCCAACTCCTTTGGCCCAATATGCTTATGCTGGTTCTTTGAGAGAGTTATCCAATTTGGACTATCCCCATACTTTCAATGTGAAAGAAACAGAAAGTGATTGGAAGTATTATTTTGTTAGCGCTTAGAGTCATCATGGTTTTCTAATGAATTTGTATGTTGAAGTACACCTATAATAGTTGCCTTGGGCATTTAAATAATTGTTTAACTTTCTGCTCAACTTTTGTTTTCAGCCTAGGTGAACCAGTTTTGTGCAATGGTTCCTGGCTAAAAGCACAATGCTTAGCCTGATGATATCATAGGAACAGGAATGGACCATTTGGTCCCTCATGCCTTTGTCAGTCTCGATCACTAATCAGAAAGTTTTAGTTTCAAGACCGACTCCACAGGCAGCCCGGGCAGATGTTCCAGTGTAGTCCAGGGGAGTGCTGTGTTGTCTTGGGCATCATTCTTTATATGAGCAATTAAACCAAGGTTGTCTCTGTTTGTTTCAAAAGTTACAATGGATGTTCCAGGTGCTATTCAAAGAGGAACACGAGTTCACCCTGAATTCTGGCTAACCTTCTTCGAATAGCATCAAAATCAATCAAGTGGGATCTTTTGTGAAAATTAGTTCCTGCATTCGAAAGGAAGAACGTACATTCATATGCAGCATGGTAGCACAAGTGGATAGCACTGGGCAGCATTGTAGCACAAGTGGATAGCACTGGGCAGCATGGCAGCACAAGTGGATAGCACTGTGGCTTCACAGCACCAGGGTCCCATGTTCGATTCCCCACTGGGTCACTGTCTGTGTGGAGTCTGCGCGTTCTCCCCGTGTCTGCGTGGGTTTCCTCTGGGTGCTCCGCTTTCCTTCCACAGTCCAGAGACGTGCAAGTTAGGTGGATTGGCCATAATAAATTGCCCTTAGTGACCAAAAAGGTTGGGAGGGGTTGTTGGGTTACTTGGCAGACTCGATGGGCCGAATGGCCTCTTCTGCACTGTATGTTCTATATAGCACCTTTCATGACATCAGAACACTCCAAAACATTTTACAACTCATGAATTACTTGAGCTGTTGATGGTAACTTTTTTTGAAAATATTTTTATTGAACTTAAAATATTTTATATCAAAGATTCATAAAACAAAATCAACACTTGTATCAAAAAATTCCAAACAACAGTGACAACTCTAGTAACAGAAATACAACTGAAACAACCACCTCTCTCCCCCACTAACAGCTAATGATGACCAATTCCTTAAAGTACAATATGAATCATAATCTTTATTATTGTCACAAGGAGGCTTACATTAAAGTTGCAATGAAGTTACTGTAAAATCCCGTAGTCGCCGCACTCCGGCACCTGTTACCAAGGAAGAATTCAGAATGTCAAACTCACCTAATAAGCACGTCTTTCGGGACTTGTAGAAGCAAACCGGTGCATCCGGAGGAAACCCACGCAGATACGGGGAGAACGTGCAGACTCCGCAGAGACAGTGACCCAAGCCAGGAATCAAACCCGGGCCCCTGGCGCTGTGAAGCAATAGTGCTAACCACTGTGCTATCGTGCTGCCTGTGGAACCCATTGATCAACCCCCTCACTAAACTCCCTCTGAAAGTACAGGAGTTCCTCCAAGTCATCTAGCCATGTTGAAGCACTGGGTGGCATCCCCTGTTCCCCTCTGCAAAATTTGCCTCCGAGCAATCAACAAGGCTAGTGCTAGGGCATCCACCCAAGCATCCATCCTCAACTCCGGCTGGCGCGACGCCCCAAATATAGCTTATAAGGGACAGGACTCTAAATCAACATTTAGAATTGTCGATATGGTGCTGAAGAAAGGTGCACAAAAACCCATCAGTTTTGGGGCAGGATCAGGGCATGTACGTATGGTTCGCAGCCCTCTCGAACAATGCTCGCACCTACCTTCAATCCCTGCCAAAAATCGACTCATTCTGGCCGTGGTGTGGTGCGCCCTAAACATCACCTTGAGCTGGATCAAGCTCAACCTTGTGCAGGATGATGTAGCATTCACCCTGTGGAGGGACTCACTCCACACCTCCAAAATGTGTGCCAGCTCTTCCTCCCACCTGGCCTTCACCTTTTCTACCTGGACCTGCTCTTCTCCCAAGATCCGTCCATAAATCCCAGACATGTTGCCCTCCTCCACCTCCGCACAGGCAAGTATCCTCTCCAATAAAGTAGATGGCGGTGCCACTGGTAATGTCGGAAAAGTCTGGCGAACAAAGTCCCGTACCTGAAAGTATCTGCCCCCCCCCCCACCAAGTCCTGCTTTCTCCTTCAACTCCTTCAAGCTGGCGAACCGTCCCTCCAGAAACTAATTTCTCACCCTCTCTAGCCCCCCTTCCACCCCCTAAATGTGCATCCAATTTTGCCAGCTCAAACAAATAATTCCTACAGATAGGAGCCCACCTTGAAAATGCCCACAGCCTAAAATGATGACAGAGTTGCTGCCATATTTTCAAAGTGGAGATGACTACCGGATTAGAAGAATATTTTGCTGGAGCAAACGCCAGACATGAAATGAAATGAAAATGAAAAAATGAAATGAAAATTGCTTATTGTCACAAGTCGGCTTCAAATGAAGTTACTGTGAAAAGCCCCTAGTCGCCACATTCCGGCGCCTGTTCGGGGAGGCTGGTACATGCTATCACCCGCTAGACACTTTGCAGGACCCCGACTCCATCTGCTTCCTGATAGCTTCCTGGTCACCACCCCTCCCCAACACCATTTCTGCATTGGCCGCCTAATAGTAAAACATCAAATTTGTCAGCACTACCCCCTCCCTTCACAAAGCCTGTCTGATCCGCCCCACTACCACCGGGAGATGGGGCTCCAACCTCAACCCTAAGACCTTAGCCAAAAGCTTTGTGTCCACACTGAGCAGCGAAATTGGTTGGTACTCTGTGGGATCTTTATCCTTCTTCAAAAGGAGAGCGATGTATGCCTGTGCCAATGTCTCCGGAAGAGAACCCGATGCCAATGAATCGTTAAACATCCCCAACAGCAACGGGGCTAGTTGATCCGCAAACGTCTTATAAAATTCTACCGGGAACCTATCAGGCCCTGGCACCTCCCACATCTGCATCTTCCCTAAAGATATTCGAACCTCCTCCAATCCCAATAGTGCTTCAAACTCCTCCCACAATTTCTCCCCCCCCCCTTGAGAGAACTCCAAACCCTCAAAATTCTGCCATCCCTAGCTCATCCTCTGGTGGCTCTGACACATAAAGCACCTCATAGAAGGTCCGATCCACCCGTGCACCTTTTCTGTGGCCGAGACCAACCTACACCCCCCCCCCCCCCCCCCCCCCAAACCCGGCTCCCTCACCTGCACAATTTCCCTAGCAGCCTGTCGCCGTGACTGGTGGGACAAAAGGCAGTTAGCCTCCTCCCCATATTCGTATGTCATCTTCTTTAAGCGCCTCAGCTGGTGCACCGCTGGCCCGTGGACAACAGGTCGAACTATCGTTTGCAGTTTCCAACTCTGGCGTTGAGTCACACACACACACACACTCCAGATCTGCACCCAGAATCTCGTTCACTAGCTCTTGATGTTCCTTCCTGGCCTCCCTATCTATGTGTACCCTGTATGAGATGATCTCTCCCCGAATCGTTGCCTTTAATGCCTGCACAAAGTAGAGGACGAGACCATCTCATTCAATTCAACCTACTCCTTTATGGCCTTGGAGAGCTTCCCGCAAAATCCGATATCAGATAACAGTCCCACATCCAGCCTCCATCCTGTGCGCTGCGTCCGACCCGCCTCCAACATCAAATTCACCAAGTGAGGCAGCCCCAGTAACCTGAGGTTCAACTGCCTCAACCTATTCTCAAGATCTTCCATTTTTAGCCTCAGGACTTTGTTGCTCTCCACCACAAGCAGAAACTCTGCTTCCAAGGCAAACTACCCCTCATGCTGCGACAAGACCTCCACCCCCTTCAACGTTCTCACCACATTCAAGGTCTTTACAAGCTGTTCGCAAATCAGACCCAAAGCCTCCTGAACCGTGGCTTTAAATGATTCTTTTATCTCCTTGCCCTGCCGCTTGAACTGCCTATCCATTGGTTTGCTCAATTTTTCCCGTTTCTGAGCCGTCACCACAGCTTCAAGTTATTTCGACGGGCTACCCTCCTGGGCCTTCTTCGCATTGGGCTTCGGCGTTGACATTTTTGACATGCCCCCATCGGGCAAAAATCCACCAAATCAATTAACTGGGTTTGGACACCAACGTCCCAAGGAAAACAGGTGGAAGGGATCAAAAACAAAGACCCTGCCAGGAACTACATTTTGTGTGTCTTGCTCTTGCATGATGTCACCGGAAGTCCATGTTAATGGCAACTCGGCGGTCAGTTTGCACACAAGGCCCGACAACACAATGAGAAAAATGATCAGATCCCCTGCTTCATTAATGATTCATTTATTGTTTCACTGATGTTGATTGAGGGATAAACGTTGGCCAGGTCAAGAAGAGAACTTTACAGTTTTCCTTTGAGTACTACTATGGGACCTTTTACCTTAAATGGCAGATAGGGGTTCAATTTAACAATCCATCTAAAATGTTAGACTCCCCTCAGTAGTGCCCTTGAGCCTAAAGCATCAACCTAGATCATGTGATCAAGTCTCTGGAAGCCTGGTCGGCACGGTGGTGCAGTGGTTAACACTGCTGCCTCATAGCGCCAAGGAGCCTGGTTCGATCCCGGGTGGAGTTTGCACATTCTTCCCGCGTCTGCATGGGTTCCACCCCACAACCCAAAAAGATGTGCAGGGTAGATGGATTGGCCACACAAAATTGCCCCTTAATTGAAAACAGATAATTGGTACTCCATTTTAAAAAAAAAAAAAGAAAGTCTCTGGAAGCCAAGACTTTTAGCCTTGAATGAGAATGTGACCACTGAGCCAAGGTTGCAACACACGCATTTTATCTCCAAAACCAAGGAGAACATATCAAAAAACAATTGATTTGCTATGAAGCACTACTATAAACATGTTGTACCTCCAGATATGCATCAAAAATGGTATGCTAATCCAACCCAATGGATTGAGCGGAGAGTTCCATCTGGCTATTAAGTATGATGCTGTTAGAGGGACCAAGACTACTGTTGCGTCATTGGGAAAATTTGAATATTTATTCCTCCATTATTGTGGGCACATCTTGGAGGTGATAATTTGATCCCTACTTCCTGCACAGGAGAAGGCCATTTGGCGCATTGTGTTGTATCAGATAGTAAAGTAATCCAAAACATCCAGTTTCCCCATACCCCTGAACCATCTATACTTCAAATATGTATCCAGCTTTTCCTTTAAGAGATACAATAGTCCCTTAATCTTTATCCTTTTTAGAAATATCTGACAACACGTTCTTCAGACTCCCCTTCCTCATTCTCTTAGTGACTACTTTAAAGTGATAAACCCTGAATACAGATTAACTAACAAAATAAAATAGCCTTTCTGTGTGCTCCTCAAGGAGGAGAGAGACAAAAAGGTTCAGGAGGAAATTCCTGAACTTGAGGCCTACACACCAAATGGTTCCCCAGACAGACACTGAGAAGGCAGTGGGAGCATATACCCATCATTGTCAAAACGAACAGTGTAGCCCTGGGCCCTGTATGCAGTGCAGAAAGAAATCTCAGGCCCTCGACAAGTAACCACAGTCAGTAAATGCATCTTCAAATGCCCTATCCTTACATTAGTAATGAGCCTCACACATTATTCAATTCATCAACTTTCCCACCCCGACCTTTCACTTCTACCAATACTATGACTTACACTTCATACTCAGAACTTCATCTTAGGCTCTGACTGCTGTAAGCCCCACAACTAGATCTCTTCAACTTTTACACACTGCCAGCTTTTCACTATGACTAACACACTGTGCCACGCTTACTGGACAAAGGTGATGCATAACTGGAGGCAGCAGGAGCTAATCTGAGTTGGCATAGTTGTATGTCCTTTCCCCGATGGAGGAATCATTGCTGGATATAATGAAGCAGCCATACTTATGGCCAATGGCATGGCTAAAGCCATTAATCCTGATGAAATGTTTCTAGTAATCCACCTTCTCACATCTCATTTCCCTATCGTTCCAAATCCCTACTGAATTTAAAGTTGAAAATTTATACACATGCGGCACAGCATGGCTGCGTCAGTGCCAGGGACCCGGGTTTCATTCTGACCTCAGGTGACTGTGGAGTTTGCATTTTCTTCCCGTGTCTACGCAGTTTTCCTCTGGGTGATCCGGTTCCCTCCAACCATCAACCATACTGCAGCCACTGGGGTAGCACTGTGCTGGAGTGTTAAGATGGACAGACGTACAAAGGGACTTTGTCAGAGCCCTGACAAGTCATCCAGACACGGAATATTAGCTCTGTTCTTTCTCCACAGCTGCTGCCAGTCCTGCTGAGATTTCCCAGCATTTTCTGTTTCAGATTCTAGCATCCACTGTTGTTTACTTTCTCTAAAGGTACTAAGGGAATATACAAGAATGATTATTTGATGATTGGATGGTTTGTTTGATAAAGCTGATTTGGAATGTTTTGGAGGCTTTTACCCCAGTAGTGTAGCAAAGAGGATGCTGAAATGATCTGTGGCAACTGAAAAGGTAAGACGTGTATGATGCACTATCAATTACGACGAGACAAGAGAAGAGAGTAATCGAGGCTTTATTACACAGATGTGTGGCCTACAGCTGCTGCCGTTCAGAGAGCACACGCATTTATACTCCGCCTACTGGGCGGAGCCAGCAGTCAGGGATCTACCCCCGTACCTGTAGTACAGGGGCCTTACCGTAATACCCTTATGCAGTGCAGTATATACAATATAATACAACAGTGGTGACTACCACGTTCACTCCCTGTAAAAATGAGTCCAACGGGGGTGGTGGAAAACTATTTACATACAGGTTGTCATTAAAATTTCAGAGAAGACTTCCGGTTGCGGCGATGCGGAGCTAAGCCACACGTTTCGGCAGCTTCCGCTACAACGGACTTTCGGGCTCTCCAGAGGAGCCCCAACGGAACTTTTTTTGAATTGATCCCGTGTGGGAAGGTGCAGTAAGGTCCCCCCTTACGCTATATGGCCGAGATCAGTGGTGGAGCGGCGAAAAAAGAGGCTCTGGAGCAGCAGCAAAATCGAGGGGGAAAATGCAAGATGGCGGAGAGCGAGCAGCATGGGGGCCGGACCAGCAGGAGTTCCTTAAGTGCTGTGTGGAGGAGCTGAAAAAGGAGGTGCTGGCGCCAATGCTGTTGGCGATCGAGGGGCTGAAGGAGACCCAGAAGACCCAGGCGGTGGAGCTTCGTGAGGTGAAAGATAAAATGAATGACAACGAGGACGAGATCCTGGGCCTGGCGGTAAAAATGGTGGCGTATGAGGCAGTGCACAGGAGGTGGGCCGAGAGAATTGAGGTCCTGGAGAACAGGTCGAGGAGGAAGAACCTCCGGATTCTGGGTCTTCCTGAAGGAGTGGAGGGAGCTGATGCCGGGGAGTATGTGAGTACGATGCTCTATGCGCTGATGGGAGCGGAGGCCTCTCCGACCCCCCTGGAGCTGGGAGGGGCTCACCGGGTCCTGGCGAGGAGACCCAAGGCTGATGAGCCGCCAAGGGCGATAGTGGCACAGTTCCATCGCTTCGCGGACAAAGCAAGTGTGCTGAGATGGGCCAAGAAAGTGCGGAGCAGTAGATGGGAGAACGCGGTGATCCGAGTTTACCAGGATTGGAGCGCGGAGGTGGCAAGGAGGAGAGCTGGCTTCAATCGGGCCAAGGCGGTGCTGCATAAAAAAAAGAGTCAGGTTCGGCATGCTGCAGCCTGCGCGACTGTGGGTCGCTTATCAGGACCAATACCATTATTTTGAAACGCCAGAAGAGGCGTTATTCAGATGGAAAAACTGGACTCGAACTGAGGGGTTGTGGCTGTGGGGGGAGATGTTGGTTGTATATGGGGTTGTAAATATGGGTAAAGAATAATTCATGGGTGGGATGATGGATGGGGATGTGGGTCGAGTTCTGGTTCAAATTCCTAAAATTTCCCCTTTTTTTTTTCTTTTCTGTAGACGAGATGATGATGATGGGGAATGTGGGCGTCGGTGCTGGAGGGAGGTGAGACTCTGGGATGAGGGAGCTGGGATAATGGCTGCAACAGGAGCTGCGCCACAGGGGGCGGTGCTGGTTCAGGAAAGCGCAGGCTTTTTCCCATGCCAAAAGGGGGGGGGATATGGAGGAAGGCAAGGAGGAGGAGAGACTCCCACACGGGGGAGATCAACGGGAAGGCGGGGGAAGCCGTGGTCAGCAGAAGTCAGCTGACTCTTGGAAGTAATATGGGGGGGAGCAAAAGAGCTAGATGTGGATCTAGCGGGGGGGGGGGGGAGGGGGGGAGGGAGAGGGGGGGATTCCAGGGTTGCTGCTGCCCTGTCCGAGGGGGGACTGAAAATGGAAGAGGTGGTCGGGGCGGGGGTTCCCCGCCTGGGGGAGTGGAGGGTGCGGGAGGCGCGAGCACGGGACTGGCCTAAGATCGGAGATGGCTAGTAACCCCCCCAATCCGGCTGATCACGTGGAATGTGAGAGGCCTAAATGGGCCGATTAAGAGGGCCCGAGTGTTCGCGCACCTAAAGGGACTGAAAGCAGACGTGGCCATGCTTCAGGAGACACATCTGAAGGTGGCAGACCAGGTCAGGTTAAGGAAGGGATGGGTGGGACAGGTGTTCCATTCGGGGCTGGATGCGAAGAATAGAGGGGTGGCAATACTGGTGGGAAAGCGGGTGTCGTTTGAGGCCAAGAACATAGTAGCGGATAAGGGAGGCCGATATGTGATGGTGAGTGGTAGGTTGCAGGGGACGGAGGTGGTACTGGTGAATGTATATGCCCCGAACTGGGACGATGCTGGATTCATGAAACGGATGTTGGGGCGTATTCCTGACCTGGAGGTAGGGAGCTTGATAATGGGTTGGGATTGTAACACGGTGCTGGCCCCAGCGTTAGATCGCTCCAGATCTAGGACGGGGAAAGGCCGGCTGCGGCCAAGGTGCTTAGGGGATTTATGGACCAGATGGGGGGAGTAGATCTGTGGAGATTTGCCAGGCCTTTGGCCAGAGAATTTTCTTTTTTCTCCCACGTACATAAGGCCTACTGCAGGATAGATTTTCTTTTTGTTCTGGGCAGGGCATTGATCCCAAAAGTGGAGGGAACGGAGTATTCGGCCATAGCCATTTCAGACCATGCCCCGCATTGGGTGGAGTTAAAGCTGCGGGGGGGAGAGGGACCAACGCCCATTGTGGAGGTTGGATGTGGGACTGCTGGCAGACGAGGGAGGATGCGGGGGTGTATTGAAAGGTACCTGGAGGCCAACGGGTAGGTGCAGGTGGGAGTAGTATGCGAGGCGCTGAAGGCGGTGGTCAGGGGAGAGTTAATCTCCATCAGGGCTCATAGGGTGAAGAGAGAGGGCAGGGAGAGGTTAGTGGGGGAGATTTTAAGGGTGGACAGGAGCTATGCAGAGGCTCCTGATGAGGGACTACACAGGGAGAGACGAAGTATCCAGACGGAGTTCGACCTGTTGACCACAGGGAAGGCAGAGGCACAGGGGGCGATATATGAATATGGGGAGAAGGCGAGCCGGATGCTGGCACATCAGCTCCGTAAGAGGATGGCAGCGAGGGAAATAGGCAGAGTCAAAGATGGCAGGGGAACTACGGTTCGGAGTGCGGGGAACGTGAATGAGGCTTTTAAGGCCTTTTACGAGGAACTGTACAGGTCCCAGCCCCCAGGGGGAAAAGAGGGGATGCGGCGATTCTTGGGCCAATTGAGGTTCCCAAGGGTGGAGGAGCAGGAGGTGGCTGGTTTGGGGGCGCCAATTGGGGTGGAGGAGCTGGATAAAGGACTGGGGAGCATGCAGGGAGGGAAGGCCCTGGGGCCGGATGGGTTCCCGGTGGAGTTTTATAGGAAGCATGTAGACCTGTTGGCCCCGTTGCTGGTAAGGACCTTCAATGAAGCGAGGAGGGGGGGGGGGGGGGGGGAGACCCTGCCCCTGCCCCTGCCCCTGCCCCTGCCCTTGCCCCTGACAATGGCGGAAGCGACGATCTCTTTGATCTTGAAGCGGGATAAGGACCCACTGCAATGTGGGTCGTATAGACCGATCTCGCTCCTTAATGTAGATGCTAAGTTGCTGGCAAAAATGTTGGCCCCGAGGTTTGAGGACTGTGTCCCGGGGGTGATTCACGAGGACCAGACAGGATTCATAAAGGGTAAGCAGTTAAATACTAATGTGCGAAGGCTCCTAAATGTGATAATGATGCCATCGGTGGAGGGAGAAGCGGAGATAGTGACAGCCATGGACGCGGAGAAGGCCTTTGATTGGGTAGAGTGGGAGTATCTCTGGGAAGCGTTGAGGAGGTTTGGGTTTGTGGGAGGGTTTATTAGTTGGGTTAAGCTCCTGTATAAAGCCCGGTGGCGAGCGTGGTCACGAACCGGCGGAGGTCGGAGTATTTCTGGCTGTATCGAGGGACGAGGCAGGGGTGCCCCCTGTCCCCTCTGCTGTTTGCATTAGCAATTGAACCTTTGGCCATGGCGTTAAGGGAGTCGGGGAAATGGAAGGGGGTGGTTTGAGGGGGAGAGCAACATCGAGTGTTGCTGTACGCAGAAGACCTGTTGCTGTGTGTGACGGATCCAGTGGAGGGGATGGTGGAGGTAATGCAGATCCTACGGGAGGTTGGAGATTTTTCGGGTTATAAGCTCAATGTGGGAAAGAGTGAGCTCTTTGTGATCCATCCGGGGGACCAGGGAAGAGGGATAGACGACCTACCGTTGAGGAGGGCGGAAAGGAGCTTTCGATACTTGGGGATTCAGGTGGCTAGGAGCTGGGGGGCACTGCACAAACTTAATTTGACGCGGTTGGTGGAACAGATGGAGGAGGATTTTAAAAGGTGGGACACGTTGCCACTCGTTGGTGGGTAGGGTACAGTCGGTTAAAATGATGGTCCTCCCGAGATTTCTTTTTGTATTCCAATGCCTCCCAATGGTGAATACTAAGGCCTTATTTAAGAGGGTAAGCAGGAGCATTATGGGATTTGTGTGGGCGAGCAAGACCCCGCGGGTAAGGAGGGGGTTCCTGGAGTGTAGCAGAGATAGAGGAGGGTTGGCGTTGCCGAATTTGGCTGGTTATTATTGGGCAGCCAACATGGCAATGATCCGTAAGTGGGTGATGGAGGGAGAGGGGGCGGCGTGGAAGAGGTTGGAGATGGCGTCCTGCAAGGGAACGAGCCTGGGGGTGCTGGTGACGGCACTGCTGCCGCTCTCGCCGACAAGGTACACCACGAGCCCGGTGGTGGCGGCAACGCTAAAGATCTGGGGGCAGTGGAGATGGCACAGGGGTGCAACGGGAGCCTCTGTGTGGTCCCCAATCAGAGACAACCATCGGTTTGTCCCAGGAAGGATGGACGGGGGTTTTCAGAGCTGGCATCGGGCAGGGATTAGAAGAATGGGGGACCTGCTTGGAGGCCTGGATAAATGACATGGCTGGGTTTATCAAGTTGGAAAGGATAAAGTTTGCCTTGAGAGGGTCTGCGCAGGGGTTCTACAGGCGGTGGCAACCGTTCCTAGACCATCTCGCGGAGCGTTAGATGAAGGTCGGACAGTAGCAACCCGGGGGAGGTGGGGGACATCGTTCGTGGGGGGGGGGGGGGGGTAAGGGGGGTTTCTCTGGGGGGCATTTGAGCAAGAAAACACATGATTGATCCGGAAGCTGACATGTACGGGAAGAATCCAATGTACAAAGTTCTGTATCTTATTGACTTGCCATGTTCATGTCTTGCCACGCGAGTTCTCTTTCTTTTCTTTGTTACGGGGTGGGGGGCGCGGGGGGGTTGTTTGTAAGGTGGAAAATATTGTTGAAAAATTCTTAATAAAAACATATTTTTAAAAAAATTCTGAGAAGGTTACAAATTTAGACGGTCGAGTGCCTTTAGGGGCTGTTTAGCACAGGGCTAAATCGCTGGCTTTGAAAGCAGACCAAGGCAGGCCAGCAGCACGGTTCAATTCCCGTAACAGCCTCCCCGAACAGGCGCCGGAATGTGGCGACTAGGGGCTTTTCACAGTAACTTCATTGAAGCCTACTTGTGACAATAAGCGATTTTCATTTCATTTCATTTGATCCGTCGTTGAGAGCGCCGCAGTGCTGGTGGTGAGTCAGGCGTCGGCTCGGTCCGATTGACCATGTCGGATATGCGGGGAAGAGGGTACGCATCCAGCTGCGTGTACCTATTGATGGTTTGACTATAGTCTATGACCATCCTCTGCTTCTCCCCGGTCTTTACAACTACCACCTGAGCTCTCCAGGGGCTATTGCTGGCCTGGATTATTTTTTCCCTCAGCAGCTGCTGGACTTCTGTCCGGTTAAAGTTTCGGTCCTGGGCGCTGTACCGTCTGCTCCTAGTGGCGACGGGTTTGCAATCCGGGGTGAGGTTCGCAAACAGGGAAGGCGGGTCGACCTTGAGGGTCGTGAGGCCGCAGATAGTGAGTAAGGACATAGGGCCGCCGAATTGAAACGTTAAACTCTGGAGGTTGCACTGAAAATCCAACCCAATGAGTGTGGCAGCGCAGAGGTGGGGGAGGACGTAAAGCCGGTAGTTCTTGAACTCCCTCCCCTGCACCGTGAGGTTCGCGATGCTGAACCCTTTGATCTCTACAGAATGGGACCCTGCCGCCAGGAAAATCTTTTGATTACTCGGGTGAATACGTCTTACCGTATCGGGATGTATAAAACTCTCCGTGCTCCCAGAGTCGATCAGGCAGGGCGTCTCGTACCCGTTTGTGAATACCGTCTTCGTTGCCGTTTCGGGGCCGCAACTGGTCCAGGGTTACCGAAGCCAGTTGCTGTTGCTGCATCGGGGCGTTTTCCTCGGGGCCCCCCCGGGTGATCTGTTGCTGTTGCTGCATCGGGGCGTCCATCCCGGGGTCCTTAGCTGTCAGCCAAGATGGCGGCGTCCACGGGTCGCACACGGTCAGGACTGGACAAGATGGCGCCGCCCATTGGTCGCACGTGGCCGGAGGAGCACAAAATGGCGGCGCCCATCCCTCCCGCATGGAGTCCGGGACCCAAGATGGCGGCGCCCGTTGGCCGCACATGGATTGTTGGGGGGGGTTGAGTTTGGGGTCCTGGTTCTTCCCCGGAGATTGCGGCGACCCCCCGGGCCTGGCACACTGCTACAAAGTGCCCCTTTTTGCCGCACCCTTTACAGAGGGCTGAGCGGGCCGGGCAGCGCAGTCGGGGGTGTTTCGCTTGTCCACAAAAGTAGCAGCGGGGCCCCCCCGGGTGATCTGTCACTCTGGCAGCACAGGCCTGCGGGGGAGGGGGGGGCAGGTGGTACCGGGGGTTCGGTCGCGGCGGGGGTCCACGGTGCCCAAGGGGCTGCCGCGCGGTCGGGGGGCGTAGGCACGGGCATTCTGTGATGCTACATCGAGCGAGGCAGCAAGGGCCCGTGCCTCCTTGAGGCCTAATGCGTCACTTTCCAGCAATCGCTCCCGAATTTGGGACGAAAGCATCCCGAAGCAGTAGCTCTGTATGTTCATTAGCCAAAACCGGTGGGCAGTTGCAATTTCTCCCCAGTATGAACAGCGCACTGTAGAATTTATCCAGCGATTTCCCCAGGGATTTGCCGTCTCGCCGCGAGCTGGTGGCGTGCGTAGACCTGGTTGACGGGCCGAACGTAGATTCCTATCAGCATGGTGAGCGCCGCCTGGAAATCGTCCGCGTCCTCTATGAGAGTGTAGATTTCCGGGCTCACCCTGGAATGCAGGACCTGCATTTTCTGCTCTTCTGTAGGTACGCTGGTGGCCGTTCGGAGGTATCCATCAAAACACGCTAACCAGTGTTTAAAAGTGGCCGCTGAGTTTGCTGCGTGGGGGCTGATTTGCAGACACTCCGGAATGTATCGGAGCTCCATGTTCTTTTAAAGTCTGCGTAATAAATTGTAGCACAATGAATCACTCACGAAACGAGATGAGAAGGAGTCAATCGATGGCTTTATTACGCAGACTTGTTCCCCAGCAGCACAGTTACAGAATGCGGCCGCTGGGAGAACCCGGGCTCTTATACTCTGCCTTACTGGGTGGAGCCAGTAGGCGTCTGATCCAATCGGGACCCGGCGTCTATCCACCAGTAGCCTCTCGGCATCACAGGGTACTGGAATACCCCTAATGCATACCACCGCAAACAGGAGACAGAGAGTAGTAGTGGAAGGGAGTGTCTCAAGATGGAGAACTGTGTGACCAGTGGTGTTCCACAGGGATCCGTGCTGGGACCACTGTTGTTTGTGATATACATAAATGATCTGGAGGATGGTATAGGTGGTCTGATTCGCAAGTTTGCAGATGAAAGATTGGTGGAGTAGCAGATAGTGAAGGGGACTGTCAGAGAATACAGCAGAATATAGATAGATTGGAGAGTTGGGCGGAGAAATATCAGATGGAGTTCAATCCGGGAAAATGCGAGGTGATGCGTTTTGGAAGATCCAATTCAAGAGCGAACTATACGGTAAATGAAAAAGCCCTGAGGAAAATTGATGTACAGAGCGATCTGGATGTTCAGGTCCATTGTACCCTGAAGGTGGCTACGCAGGTCGATAGAGTGGTCAAGAAGGCATACGACATGCTTTCCTTCATCGGAAGGGGTATTGAGTACAAGAGTTGGCAGGTCATGTTACAGTTGTATAAGACTTTGGTTCGGCCACATTTGGAAGACTGCGTATAGTTCTGGTCGCCACATTACCAAAAGGATGTGGATGCTTTGGAGAAGGTGCAGAGGAGGTTCACCAGGATGTTGCCTGATATGGAGGGCGCTAGCTATGAAGAGAGGTTGAGTAGATTAGGATTATTTTCATTAGAAAGACGGAGGTTGAGGGGGACCTCATTGAGGTCTCCAAAATCATGAGAGGTATAGACAGGGTGGATAGCAAGAAGCTTTTTCCCAAAGTGGGGGACTCAATTACTAGGGGTCACAAGTTCAAGGTGAGAGGGGAAACGTTTAAGGGAGATATGCGTGGAAAGTTCTTTACGCAGAGGGTGGTGGGTGCCTGGAACACATTGTCGGCGGAGGTGGTAGAGGCGGGCACGATTGCGTCATTTAAGATGTATCTAGACAGATACATGAATGGTCAGGGAGCAGAGGGATACAGATCCTTAGAAAATAGGTGACAGTTTTAGATAGAGGATCTGGATCGGCGCAGGCTTGGGGGGCCAAAGGGCCTGTTCCTGTGCTGTAATCTTTCTTTGTTCTTTGTTCTTTAAGATCAGAAGCTTCCGATGGAGTTCAGGTTGGCGTCCACTGGGAAGGCAGTGGGGAAGTTGCGGAGGGCCAGAGTGTTAAGTAATGGGTTAAGAGACATTGCAATTAGTTGTCTCATTTATGTTAAGTATCCATTAATTGACACTGACAGGTAAAGGGGCTTCGGGTGGCCTCTGTCAGGTGATGTATAGTTAGAGTTTTGTGCAAAGGCTGTTGGAATGAAATAAATGTGTGTTTGTGAAAAAGGAACAGAACTTTAGACTCTTAATATCACAGCAACTAAAATGTCTAACAATTGGTAGCAGAGGATGGTTGCTGTGTAAATGTGAAGGGTTGAACTTTTCCAGATCAAACCAAGGAATGAGTGAGAAAAGAAGAAAAAAAAAGGGATATATGGCTGAACCGAGGATAAAGATGGCTGGATATGGCTATCCTCCCTTATTTTCTGAAAGGGAATCGTATGACCAATGGGAAGTGCAGTAGTTATGTGGACTGAGATAACTGCTGTGGGAAAGAGAAAACAAGGTACGGCATTGGCTCTTTCTCTACCATATGGCAGTAAAATCCGAAACAAAGTGCTTTCTGAGCTGGAATTGGAAGAGTTAGACTCAGAAGAAGGTCTGGAGACTCTATTACATTATATGGATAAGATTTATAAGAAAGATGACTTGTTAAGTGCGTATGAAGCATGGTCGGATTTTGATAAGTTCCGGAAAATGGAGGATATCTCCATGGAAGACAATATAATGGAATTTGGCAGACTATATAAAAGGCTGCAGAAACACAACCTGGAATTTCCACAGTCTGTGTTGGCCTTCAAATTACTTGACTGTGCTAGAGTGAGCAACATGGATAGGCTCCTGGTTTTGACAGGAGTTCAGTTTACTGATAAGGATACCTTATTCGAACAGATGACAAAAGCTTTACAAAAGTTTTTGGGGAAACATTCGATTCCGATGGCTCTGATGACCCAAATAGGTCAGCCTGCAATAAGGCAGAATATGGAAGATACACTACTAACAGGATGGCAAAATCGTATGCCTACGAACAGGGCTCAAGACTATAGAAGGAGACCGAGACAAGGAAATTATGAAGACAGAAACCCAGTTAGAACCTACAATAGGAAAATGAACCCCAGAAATGCACGGGGCATGATAAATCGATGTTTTCGATGTGACTCTCAATACCTTTATGCTTTCAACTGTCCAACTCGTTATGATAGTGTTTGACGCAACACATGATAAGGAAGAGTCAGAAGAGGAAACAGATAGTGACCAGAAAGAAGGCATTGTCCTATTGACAAGCAGTTTTACACCGGTAATGAGAGTGTTGGTTGCAGAATCCTTCAACTGTGCTGTATTGGTCAGTGGCTGCACATCTACTGTGTGTAATTGACTGGTTAAAATGTTACCTGGACTCTTTGAATGCTGAAAATTGTAACAAGGTTAAGGAATTTTAAAGTTCCACAAGTTTTAGGTTTGGGAATGATAATACTCTGAAGTCGCTAAAAAGAGTGGTGATCCCTTACAATATTGCCGGAGTGAATCATTTCATTAGCACGGATGTTGTATCAAGTGAGATACCTTTGCTTCTGAGCAGACCGTCGATGAAGAAAGCACACATTAAACTGAATATGGAACAGGGTAAGGCAACAGTTTTTGGAAAGACGGTGGACTTACAATTTACACAGTCGGGACACTATTGTGTTCCATTACTGACAAATAATATTTCAAGTACAGTGGTTAAGGAAGTGATAATGGCAGTTGAAAATGGGACTTTAGCTGATAAAAAGCTTGTGGTATTAAAACTGCATAAGCAATTTGCACATCCATCTCCTCGGAGGCTGAAAAATGTATTATAGGATGCGGGGGTAAGGGATGACGACTATGCTAAACTGATAGAACAGGTTAGTGACCGCTGTGAAGTTTGATAGGAAGTACAGAAGGACACCAGTACGACCGATAGTAACCCTACCTTTGGCCAGGATTTTAATGACATTGTGGCCATGGACCTTAAGATATGGGATAAAGCAAATAATATATTTATTTTGCATTTTGTAGATTTAGCAACCAGATTTATTCAATCAACGATTGTACGAAGTAAAGAAAATAGAGTAATTCGGGATCAAATCATGGAAAAATGGATAGGGAGAGGAATGGGTCCACCGGCAAAATTCCTTACGGACAATGGGGGCGAATTTGCTGATGACGAGTTTAGGGACATGTGTGAAAACATGAATATCAGAGTTATGAATACGGCTGCAGAAAGCCCATTTAGTAATGGTGTCTGCGAACAAAATCATACTGTCATCGATGACATGCTTCGGAAAATTTTGGCAGATCGACCAAATTGCAAGCTAAATTCAGCTTTAGCATGTGCAGTACATGCAAGGAATGCATTGCAGATGGATGGGGGCTATAGTCCTTATCAATTAGTGTTTGGTAGAAATCTTAAAATTCCGTCCATTTTGGATGACCAGCCTGCAGCTTGGGACGGGACAACAATTAGTTCTTGTTTTACTGAACATTTAAATGCATTACATAGCAGTAGAAAAGCTTTTTTGGAAGCAGTAGTCTCTGAAAGAATTCGCAGAGCTTGAAGACATAACGTACGGCCATCAGATGCCGTTTTTCAGCAAGGAAATGAAATGAAATGAAAATCGCTTATTGTCACAAGTAGGCTTCAAATGAAGTTACTGTGAAAAGCCCCTAGTTTCCACATTCCGACGCCTTTTCGGGGAGGCTGTTAGGGGAATTGAACCGTGCTGCTGGCCTGCCTTGGTCTGCTTTCAAAGCCAGCGATTTAGCCCTGTGCTAAACAGCCCCATGGTATAGAGGCATGGTATACTATAAGAGAGAGACAATTCTAATGAATGGAAAGGCCCAGGGAAGATCATAGGCAGAGATGGCAAAACAATTATTTTGCAACATGGTAATCAAACTGTTCGGGTACATCCATCAAGGATGATGGGTACAGATGACAAATTTTCAAATTTAGACAGAGCAGACAGACATGACGAGGAACCAGAGTCATCTGGTATGCATGTGTTACAGAACTATGAGGACCAATTAACTGATATAGACAGGGGTTCTGTGGAGGAACACAACACTTATGATGAATTAGAACAGGCCATTTTTCCGAAAGGGGAACTGCCAAAAGTCGATACAAAAGTGACATACTTGCCTGAAGCGTCTAGTCAATGGAAGGATGCAACTGTTATTACTAGAGCAGGGAAGGCCACTGGAAAGTATAAACATTGGTTGAATGTATAGCATTCAGGGGAAGGAGTGAAGACAATGGATTGGGGAAACAAAGTTCATAAATGGAGGGCACAGAAACGCAGTGCCAGTTCAAATAGTACATCGGATAGTGAACAGGTCTGCAGGAAAACATAAGAACATAAGAACTAGGAACAGGAGTAGGCCATCTGGCCCCTCGAGCCTGCTCCGCCATTTAATGAAATCATGGCTGATCTTTGTGGACTCAGCTCCGCTCTCCGGCCCGTACACCATATCCCCGAATCCCTTTATTCTTTAGAAAGGTATCTATCTTTTTCTTAAAAACTTTTAAAGAAGGAGCCTCAACTGTTTCACTGGGCAAGGAATTCCAGAGATTCACAACCCTTTGGGTGAAGAAGTTCCTCCTAAACTCGGTCCTAAATCTACTTCCCCTTATTTTGAGGCTATGCCCCCTAGTTCTGCTTTCCCCGACTAGTGGAAACAACCTGCCCGCATCTATCCTATCTATTCCCTTCATAATTTTAGATGTTTCAATAAGATCCCTCCGCATCCTTCTAAACTCCAATGAGTACAGTCCCAGTCTACTCAACCTCTCGTCATAATCTAATCCCCTCAACTCTGGGATCAACCTAGTGAATCTCCTCTGCACTCCCTCCAGTGCCAATATGTCCTTTCTCAGGTAAGGAGACCAAAACTGAACACACTACTCCAGATGCGGCCTCACCAACACCCTATACAATTGCAGCATAACCTCCCTAGTCTTGAACTCCATCCCTCTAGCAACGAAAGACAAAACTCGATTAGCCTTTTTGCAACTTTTTGCAACTCGTGCACCAGCACACCCAAGTCCCTCTGCACAGCAGCATGTTTTAACATCTTACCGTTTAAATAATAATCCATTCTGCTGTTATTCCTCCCAAAATGGATAGCCTCACACTTGGCAACATTGAATTCCATCTGCCAGACCCGAGCCCATTCACCTAACCTATCCAAATCCTTCTGCAGACTTCCGGTATCCTCTGCACTTTTTGCTTTACCACTCATCTTAGTGTCGTCTGCAAACTTTGACACATTGCACTTGGTCCCCAACTCAAAATCGTCTATGTAAATTGTGAACAACTGCGGGCCCAACACTGATCCTTGAGGGACCCCACTAGTTACAGGTTGCCAACCAGAGAAACACCCATTTATCCCCACTCTCTGCTTTCTGTTAGTTAACCAATCCTCTACCCATGCTACCACTTTACCCTCAATGCCATGCATCTTTAGTTTATGCAGCAACCTTTTGTGTGGCACCTTGTCAAAAGCCTTCTGGAAATCCAGATATACCACATCCATTGGCTCCCCGTTATCTACTGCACTGGTAACGTCCTCAAAAAATTCTACAAAATTAGTCAGACACGACCTACCCTTTGTGAACCCATGCTGCGTCTGCCCAATGGGACAATTTCCCTCCAGGTGCCCCGCTATTTCCTCCTTAATGATAGATTCCAGCATTTTCCCTACAACCGAAGTTAAGCTTACCGGCCTATAGTTACCCGCTTTCTGCCGACCTCCTTTTTTAAACAGTGGTGTCACGTTTGCTACTTTCCAATCCTCTGGGACCACCCCAGACTCTAGTGAATTTTGATAAATTATCACTAGTGCGTTTACAATTTCCCTAGCCATCTCTTTTAACACTCTGGGATGCATCCCATCAGGGCCAGGAGACTTGTCTACCTTTAGCCCCATTAGCTTGCCCAATACCTCCTCCTTAGTGATTACAATCATCTCAAGGTCCTCACCTATCATATCTTTATTTCCATCAGTCACTGGCATGTTATTTGTGTCCTCCACTGTGAAGACTGACCCAAAAAACCTGTTCAGCTCCTCAGCCATTTCCCCGTCTCCTATTATTAAATCTCCCTTCTCATCTTCCAAAGGACCAATATTTACTTTAGCCACTCTTTTTTGTCTTATATATTTGTAGAAGCTTTTACTATCTGCTTTTATGTTCTGAGCAAGTTTACTTTCATAGTCTACCTTACTCTTCCTTATGGCTTTTTTAGTAGCTTTCTGTTGTCCCCTAAAGACTTCCCAGTCCTCTAGTCTCCCACTAATTTTTGCCACTTTGTATGTTTTTTCCTTCAATTTGATACTCTCCCTCACCTCCTTAGATATCCACGGTCGATTTTCCCCCTTTCTACCGTCTTTCTTTTTTGTCGGTATGAACCTTTTCTGAACACTGTGAAAGATCGCTCGGAAGGTTCTCCACTGTTCCTCAACTGCTTCACCATGAAGTCTTTGCTCCCATTCTACCTTAGCTAGTTCTTCTCTCATCCCATTGTAATCGCCTTTGTTTAAGCACAAAACACTAGTGTTTGATTTTACCTTGTCATCCTCCAACTGTATTTTAAATTCCACCATATTGTGGTCGCTGCTTCCAAGAGGATCCCGAACTATGAGATCATTAATCAATCCTGCCTCATTACACAGGACCAGATCTAGGACCGCTTGTTCCCTTGTAGGTTCCATTACATACTGTTCCAGGAAATTATCCCGGGCACATTCTATAAACTCCTCCTCATGGCTGCCTTTACCAACCTGGTTAAACCAATCGATATTCAGATTAAAATCTCCCATGATAACCGCTGTACCATTTCTTTTTTTTAAATTTTTTTATTAAATATTTTATTGAAAATTTTTGGTCAACCGACACAGTACATTGTGCATCCTTTACACAATATTATAACAACACAAATAACAATGACCTATTTTATAAACAAAAAAAAACAAAAAAAGAATAAATAATAAATAACAAAAATGAAAACTAGCCCTAATTGGCAACTGCCTTGTCACAAGTAACACTCTCCAAAAATATAATTTAACAGTCCAATATATAATTATCTGTAGCAACGACCTATACATACTATACAGTATATATTAACAACCCTGAGAGTCCTTCTGGTTCCTCCTCCCCCCCCCCCCGATCCTGGGCTGCTGCTGCTGCCTTCTTTTTCCCATTCCGTCTATCTTTCTGCGAGGTATTCGACGAACGGTTGCCACCGCCTGGTGAACCCTTGAGCCGACCCCCTTGGAACGAACTTAATCCGCTCTAGCTTTATAAACCCCGCCATGTCATTTATCCAGGTCTCCACCCCCGGGGGCTTGGCTTCTTTCCACATTAGCAATATCCTGCGCCGGGCTACTAGGGACGCAAAGGCCAAAACATCGGCCTCTCTCGCCTCCTGCACTCCCGGCTCTTGTGCAACCCCAAATATAGCCAACCCCCAGCTTGGTTCGACCCGGACTCCTACTACTTTTGAAAGCACCTTTGTCACCCCCATCCAAAACCCCTGTAGTGCCGAGCATGACCAAAACATATGGGTATGATTCGCTGGGCTTCTCGAGCACCTCGCACCCCTATCCTCCACCCCAAAAAATTTACTGAGCCGTGCTCCAGTCATATGTGCCCTGTGTAATACCTTAAACTGAATCAGGCTTAGCCTGGCACACGAGGACGACGAGTTTACCCTGCTTAGGGCATCTGCCCACAGCCCCTCCTCGATCTCCTCCCCCAGCTCTTCTTCCCATTTCCCTTTTAGTTCATCTACCATAGTCTCCCCTTCGTCCCTCATTTCCCTATATATATCTGACACCTTACCATCCCCCACCCATGTCTTTGAGATCGCTCTGTCCTGCACCTCTTGTGTCGGGAGCTGCGGGAATTCCCTCACCTGTTGCCTCGCAAAAGCCCTCAGTTGCATATACCTGAATGCATTCCCTTGGGGCAACCCATATTTCTCGGTCAGCGCTCCCAGACTCGCGAACTTCCCATCCACAAACAGATCTTTCAGTTGCGTTATTCCTGCTCTTTGCCACATTCCATATCCCCCATCCATTCCCCCCGGGGCAAACCTATGGTTGATTCTTATCGGGGACCCCCCCCAAGGCTCCAGTCTTTCCCCTATGCCGTCTCCACTGTCCCCAAATCTTCAGTGTAGCCACCACCACCGGGCTTGTGGTGTAGTTCCTCGGTGAGAACGGCAATGGGGCTGTCACCATAGCCTGTAGGCTAGTCCCCCTACAGGACGCCCTCTCTAATCTCTTCCACGCCGCTCCCTCCTCCTCTCCCATCCACTTACTCACCATTGAAATATTAGCGGCCCAATAATACTCACTTAGGCTCGGTAGTGCCAGCCCCCCCCTATCCCTGCTACGCTGTAAGAATCCCTTCCTCACTCTCGGGGTCTTCCCGGCCCACACAAAACCCATGATGCTCTTTTCAATCCTTTTAAAAAAAGCCTTCGTGATCACCACCGGGAGGCACTGAAACACAAAGAGGAATCTCGGGAGGACCACCATCTTAACCGCCTGCACCCTCCCTGCCATTGACAGGGATACCATATCCCATCTCTTGAAATCCTCCTCCATCTGTTCCACCAACCGCGTTAAATTTAACCTATGCAATGTGCCCCAATTCTTAGCTATCTGGATCCCCAGGTAACGAAAGTCCCTTGTTACCTTCCTCAACGGTAGATCCTCTATTTCTCTACTCTGCTCCCCTGGATGCACCACAAACAACTCACTTTTCCCCATGTTCAATTTATACCCTGAAAAATCCCCAAACACCCTAAGTATCCGCATTATTTCTGGCATCCCCTCCGCCGGGTCCGCCACGTATAGTAGCAAATCGTCCGCATACAAAGATACCCGGTGCTCTTCTCCTCCCCTAAGTACTCCCCTCCACTTCTTGGAACCCCTCAACGCTATCGCCAGGGGCTCAATCGCCAGTGCAAACAATAATGGGGACAGAGGGCATCCCTGCCTTGTCCCTCTATGGAGCCGAAAATATGCAGATCCCCGTCCATTCGTGACCACGCTCGCCACTGGGGCCCTATACAACAGCTGCACCCATCTAACATACCCTCTCCAAAACCAAATCTCCTCAACACCTCCCACAAATAATCCCACTCCACTCTATCAAATGCTTTCTCGGCATCCATCGCCACTACTATCTCCGTTTCTCCCTCTGGTGGGGCCATCATCATTACCCCTAACAACCTCCGTATATTCGTGTTCAGCTGTCTCCCCTTCACAAACCCAGTTTGGTCCTCGTGGACCACCCCCGGGACACATTCCTCTATTCTCATTGCCATTACCTTGGCCAGGACCTTGGCATCTACATTTAGGAGGGAAATAGGTCTATAGGACCCGCATTGTAGTGGGTCCTTTTCCTTCTTTAAGAGAAGCGATATCGTTGCTTCAGACATAGTCGGGGGCAGTTGTCCCCTTTCCTTTGCCTCATTAAAGGTCCTCGTCAGTACCGGGGCGAGCAAGTCCACATATTTTCTATAGAATTCGACTGGGAATCCATCCGGTCCCGGGGCCTTTCCCGCCTGCATGCTCCTAATTCCTTTCACCACTTCTTCTACCTCGATCTGTGCTCCCAGTCCCACCCTTTCCTGCTCTTCCACCTTGGGAAATTCCAGCCGATCCAAGAAGCCCATCATTCTCTCCCTCCCGTCCGGGGGTTGAGCTTCATGTAATTTTTTATAAAATGTCTTGAACACTCCATTCACTCTCTCCGCTCCCCGCTCCATCTCTCCTTCCTCATCCCTCACTCCCCCTATTTCCCTCGCTGCTCCCCTTTTCCTCAAATGGTGTGCCAGCAACCTGCTCGCCTTCTCCCCATATTCGTACTGTACACCCTGTGCCTTCCTCCATTGTGCCTCTGCAGTGCCTGTAGTCAGCAAGTCAAATTCTACATGTAGCCTTTGCCTTTCCCTGTACAGTCCCTCCTCCGGTGCTTCCGCATATTGTCTGTCCACCCTCAAAAGTTCTTGCAGCAACCGCTCCCGTTCCTTACTCTCCTGCTTCCCTTTATGTGCCCTTATTGTTATCAGCTCCCCTCTAACCACCGCCTTCAACGCTTCCCAGACCACTCCCACCTGGACCTCCCCATTATCATTGAGTTCCAAGTACTTTTCAATGCACCCCCTCACCCTTAGACACACCCCCTCATCTGCCATTAGTCCCATGTCCATTCTCCAGGGTGGGCGCCCTCCTGTTTCCTCCCCTATCTCCAAGTTCACCCAGTGTGGAGCGTGATCCGAAATGGCTATAGCCGTATACTCCGTTCCCCTCACCTTCGGGATCAATGCCCTACCCAGCACAAAAAAGTCTATTCGCGAGTAGACTTTATGGACATAGGAGAAAAACGAGAACTCCTTACTCCTAGGTCTGCTAAATCTCCACGGGTCTACACCTCCCATCTGCTCCATAAAATCTTTAAGTGCCTTGGCTGCTGCCGGCCTCCTTCCAGTCCTGGACTTCGACCTATCCAGCCCTGGTTCCAACACCGTATTAAAATCTCCCCCCATTATCAGCTTTCCCATCTCTAGGTCCGGAATGCGTCCTAGCATCCGCCTCATAAAATTGGCATCATCCCAGTTCGGGGCATATACGTTTACCAAAACCACCGTCTCCCCCTGTAGTTTGCCACTCACCATCACGTATCTGCCCCCGTTATCCGCCACTATAGTCTTTGCCTCGAACATTACCCGCTTCCCCACTAATATAGCCACCCCCCTGTTTTTCGCATCTAGCCCCGAATGGAACACCTGCCCCACCCATCCTTTGCGTAGCCTAACCTGGTCTATCAGTTTCAGGTGCGTTTCCTGTAACATAACCACATCTGCCTTAAGTTTCTTAAGGTGTGCAAGTACCCGTGCCCTCTTTATCGGCCCGTTCAGCCCTCTCACGTTCCACGCGATCAGCCGAGTTGGGGGGCTTCCTACCCCCCCCCCCTTGTCGATTAGCCATCACCTTTTTCCAGCTCCTCACCCGGTTCCCACGCAGCTGTATCTCCCCCAGGCGGTGCCCCCCCGCCCATCCTCTCCCATACCAGCTCCCCCCTCTCCCCAGCAGCAGCAACCCAGTAATTCCCCCCTCCCACCCCCCCCGCTAGATCCCCCGCTAGCGTAATTACTCCCCCCATGTTGCTCCCAGAAGTCAGCAAACTCTGGCTGACCTCGGCTTCCCCCCGTGACCTCGGCTCGCACCGTGCGACGCCCCCTCCTTCCTGCTTCTCTATTCCCGCCATGATTATCATAGCGCGGGAACCAAGCCCGCGCTTCTCCCTTGGCCCCGCCCCCAATGGCCAACGCCCCATCTCCTCCACCTCCCCTCCTCCCCCCATCACCACCTGTGGGAGAGAGAAAAGTTACCACATCGCAGGATTAGTACATAAAGCCCCTCTTTGCCCCCCACATTCGCCCCACCACTTTGTTCGAACGTTCTTTTTAATAACCCACTCATTCCAGTTTTTCTTCCACAATAAAAGTCCACGCTTCATCCGCCGTCTCAAAGTAGTGGTGCCTCCCTCGATATGTGACCCACAGTCTTGCCGGTTGCAGCATTCCAAATTTTATCTTTTTATGAAGCACCGCCTTGGCCCGATTAAAGCTCGCCACCTCCGCACTCCAGTCTTGATAAACGCGGATCACCGCGTTCTCCCATTTACTGCTCCGAGTTTTCTTCGCCCATCTAAGGACCATTTCTCTATCCTTAAAATGGAGGAATCTCACCACTATGGCTCTGGGAATTTCTCCTGTTCTCGGTCCTCGCGCCATCACTCGGTATGCTCCCTCCACCTCCAACGGACCCGCCGGGGCCTCCGCTCCCATTAACGAGTGCAGCATCGTGCTCACATATGCCCCGACGTCCGCTCCCTCCACACCTTCAGGAAGACCAAGAATCCTCAGGTTGTTCCTCCTTGCGTTGTTTTCCAGTGCCTCCAACCTTTCCACACATCGTTTCTGATGTGCCTCCTGCGTCTCCGTCTTCACCACCAGGCCCTGTATATCGTCCTCATTCTCGGCTGCCTTTGCCTTCACGACCCGAAGCTCCCGCTCCTGGGTCTTTTGTTCCTCCCTTAGCCCTTCGATCGCCTGTAGTATCGGGGCCAACAGCTCTTTCTTCATTTCCTTTTTGATCTCTTCCACGCAGCATTTCAAGAACTCTTGTTGTTCAGGGCCCCATGTTAAACTGCCACCTTCCGACGCCATCTTGGTTTTTGCTTGCCTTCCTTGCCGCTGTTCTAAAGGATCCACTGTAATCTGGCCACTCTCTCCTCCTTTTTCCATCCGTATCCAGGGGGGATTCCCTTCTGGTTTACCGCACAGTGTTTTTAGCCGTCAAAATTGCCGTTGGGGCTCCTATCAAGAGCCCAAAAGTCCGTTTCACAGGGAGCTGCCGAAACATGCGACTCAGCTGGTCATCGCCGCACCCGGAAGTGCTGTACCATTTCTACATGCATCCGTTATTTCTTTGCTTTTTGCCTGCCCTACCATCCTGTTACTATTTGGTGGCCTATAGGCTACTCCTATCAGTGACCTTTTCGCCTTACTATTCCTGATTTCCACCCAAATTGATTGAACCTTGTCCTCCATAGCACCGATATCATCCCTTACTATTGCCCGGATGCCATCCTTAAACAACGTACTAATTGCTCTCAAGACCAACCGCAGCATCGTCATCAAACCAGCAGACAAAGGGGGGGCCACTGTCGTACTGAACAGAACGGACTACTGCAAAGAAGTATACCGACAACTGAACAACCAAGAACACTACAGACAGTTACCCGCAGATCCGACCAAGGAACACATCCGCCAACTTAACAGACTGATCAAGACCTTGGATCCAGATCTTCAGAGCACCCTACGTACTCTCATCCCACGTACTCCCCGCATTGGAGATCTCTACTGCCTCCCGAAAATACATAAGGCCAACACACCAGGCCGTCCTATCATTTCAGGCAAAGGGACCCTGTGTGAGAACCTCTCTGGCTACATCGAGGACATCTTGAAACACATCGTACAAGGTACACCCAGCTTCTGTCGCGACACGACGGACTTCCTACAGAAACTCAGCACCCATGGACCAGGTGAACCAGGAACATTCCTCGACACAATGGACGTCTCGGCACTCTACACCAGCATCCCCCATGACGTCGGCATTGCTGCAACAGCCTCAGTACTCAACACCGACAACTGCCAATCTCCAGACGCAATTCTGCAACTCATCCGCTTCATTCTGGATCACAACGTCTTCACCTTCGACAACAAGTTCTTCATCCAGACGCACGGAACAGCCATGGGGACCAAATTCGCACTCCAATACGCCAACATCTTCATGCACAAGTTTGAACAGGACCTACTCACCGCACAGGACCTTCAACCGACGTTATACACCAGATACATCAATGACATTTTTTTCCTTTGGACCCACGGCAAAGAATCACTGAAACGACTACACGATGACATTAATAAGTTCCATACAACCATCAGACTCACCATGGACTACTCTCCAAAATCAGTTGCATTCTTGGACACACTCGTCTCCATCAAGGACGGTCACCTCAGCACTTCGCTTTACCGCAAACCCACGGATAACCTCATGATGCTCCACTTCTCCAGCTTCCACCCTAAACACATTAAAGAAGCCATCCCCTATGGACAAGCACTCCGCATACACAGGATCTGCTCAGACGAGGAGGAGCGTAACAGACATCTACAGACGTTGAAAGATGCCCTTGTACGAACGGGATATGGCACTCGACTCATCGAGCGACAGTTCCAACGCGCCACAGCGAAAAACCGCACCGACCTCCTCAGAAGACAAACATGGGACACAACCGACAGAATACCCTTCGTCGTCCAGTACTTCCCCGGAGCGGAGAAACTACGTCATCTTCTGCACAGCCTTCAACACGTCATTGATGACGATGAACATCTTGCCAAGGTCATCCCCACACCCCCACTACTTGCCTTCAAACAACCGCGCAACCTCAAACGAACCATTGTTTGCAGCAAACTACCCAGTCTTCAGAACAGTGATCACGGCACCACACAACCCTGCCATGGCAATCTCTGCAAGACGTGCCAGATCATCGACATGGATACTACTATTACACGTAAGAACACCACCCACCAGGTACGCGGTACATACTCGTGCGACTCGGCCAACGTTGTCTACCTCAAACGCTGCAGGAAAGGATGTCCCGAAGCGTGGTACATTGGCGAGACCATGCAGACGCTGCGACAACGAATGAACGGACATCGCGCAACAATCACAAGGCAGGAATGTTTCCTTCCAGTCGGGGAACACTTCAGCAGTCAAGGGCATTCAGCCTCTGATCTCCGGGTAAGCGTTCTCCAAGGCGGCCTTCAGGACGCGCGACAACGCAGAATCGCCGAGCAGAAACTTATAGCCAAGTTCCGCACACATGAGTGCGGCCTCAACCAGGACCTGGGATTCATGTCGCATTACATTCATCCCCCACCATCTGGCCTGCGAAATCCTACCAACTGTCCTGGCTTGATACAATTCACACCTCTTTATCCTGGGGTTACCCCATCTCTGGATCTGTAAAGATTTAATCACCTGCTAATGGTCGCATTCCTAGCATTGTTTGGCATCTTTGAATTTGTCTATATATGTGTTTCTGGAACATACCTCTTCATTCACCTGAGGAAGGAGCAGCGCTCCGAACGCTAGTGACATCGAAACAAACCTGTTGGACTTTAACCTGGTGTTGTAAGACTTCGTACTGTGCTCACCCCAGTCCAACGCCGGCATCTCCACATCATCCTTAAACAACAAAGCTACACCACCGCCCTTACCGTCCATTCTATCCTTTCGTATAGTCTGATACCCTTGGATATTTAACTCCCAGTCGTGACCATCTTTTAACCATGTTTCAGTCATGGCCACTAAATCATAGTCATTCACGATGATTTGCGCCATCAACTCATTTACCTTATTTCGTATACTACGAGCATTCAGGTAAAGTACACTTATGCTGTTTTTTATGTCTTTGTTATGAATCCTAACAGGTCGAGAACTATTGAAAGGACATCCCACAGCAGAAGGGAAAGATCGAGCAGTAGCAGTACAGAACGAGATACCAGGCGGGAGAGGGGACGTAGTTTATCAAGATCTCGGAACATGAGTAAGACTACGAATACTAATAGGAGTAGAAGCTCACATGCACGTGAGATTTTGGTGGCTTCAAATAAATTAGATGAAAAAGTTATCAAAGAAGCTAAACAGCAAGAATTGCATAGTTGGAGTGAATTTGGGGTATACACGGAAGTACTGGATAGGGGACAAAGAGCTCTATCCCACAGATGGATTTGCATGGAAAAGGTTCTTCCAGATGGAACTTATGAGGCAAAGGCCAGGCTTGTGGCAAGGGGATTTGAAGAAAACTTAGAAGATCGGGATTTAAGGATAGATTCACCTACAGCAGGAAAGGTTATTTGAAGATCATCTTGGCTCTATTAGCCACAAAGGCATGGGAATGCAAATCTATAGATATAAAAGCTGCCTTTTTGCAGGGGCATCAGCTCCAGAGAGACATCTTTCTCCGTCCTCCTAAAGAAGCAGCTAACACAGAAGGGGTACTCTGGAAGTTGAACAAATGTGTATATGGATTAAATGATGCATCTAGAGTCTGGTATTTTTCGGTAAGGTCAGATTTGTTAAAGTTAGGCTGTTGCCAGTTGAAAGCCGATCCTGCAATGTTTTACTGGCACTATAAAGGAAATCGTTCTGGCATTTTTATGATGCATGTCGATGATTTTTTGTGGGGTGGGACTAGTGATTTTGAAGCTATTGTAATCTCTGGTTTGAGGAAATAATTCAGGATTTGAAGCCAGGCTTCCGGTGCATTTAAATATATTGGACTGGAAATTGGACAGACTAAGTTAGGGGAAACTTTACGTTAGCAATCTTATTTGGAAAGCATCAGCCCAATAGCAATTAGTCGTGGCCGAGTTTCACAAAAAGACGCAATGGTTTCAAAGATGGAAAAAGAGCAACTGCAGTTTAATTGGGCAACTGAACTGGCTAGGAAGACAGACTAGACAGGATGTCAGTCTTGATGTCTTAAGAGTTGAGTACAAAAATGAATGATCCCAAAGTGGAAGACATAATAAGAGCAAATAAAGCGTTGGCCAAACTAAAAATGCAGGAGTGTGTTTTGAAGTTCTCTGTTTTAGGTGACCTTAGGCACTTGAAACTCATAGTTTATAGTGATGCGTCCTACGCAGATTTATGTGATGGGGTTTCAAGCGCAGAAGGTTTTATAATTTTCCTTTTGGGGAACAATGGTAAATGTTGCCCGCTTGTGTGGGAAACAAAGAAAATAAGGAGAGTGGTAAAAAGCACTTTGGCTGCTGAGACGTTAAGCCTTGTAGAGGCGGTGGATATGGCCTTTTATATAAGTATGATATTGACAGAAATTTGGGGAATAGGGTATTCGGGTAATATACCTATTGACTGTCACATTGACAATAAATCCCTGTTGGAAAATGTGCACTCTACAAAAAGTGTCAATGAAAAGAGGTTAAGGATAGACATCGCAAGTTTGAAGCAGATGTTGGACAGAGGAGAAATAACAAAAATTAAATGGGTCGACAGGAGCTATCAAGTGTCAGACTGTTTTACGAAAAGAGGGGCGAGTTCACAGAGACTTTTGGATATTGTTAATGAAGGGCGCTTGTTTCCGTGACTGTTTTATTTACTTTCTCGTCCAAACAAAAAAAAAAGGGGGGGGAAATCATTGTGTGTTTTTGAGTTTCTTGAAATTTTGTTTTCACCTAATTATTTTTTTTCTCCTGTAGAATATTATAAGAAATTTTCTGGGGATCTTAGGCCCTACTGGTAAGAGATTATAATGAGGCGAGGGACAAGGGGGAACTCCCTCCTACATTATCGCAGGCTTCCATCTCCCTAATATTAAAGGAGGATAAAGTCCCAGTGCAGTGTGGGTCCTATCGCCTGATATTGTTGCTAAATGTGGATGCCAAATTACTGGCAAAGATCTTGTGAATTAATGGCTATGTGCCGGGTGGTGATAGGGGAGTATCAGAAGGGGTTTGTAAAGGGGAGGTATCTGTCAGCGAACGTCAGATTACTTAATGTGATAATGGTGCCCCCAGAGGAAGAGAATGTGGTGGTGGTGTTTGTAATGGATGCAGAGAAGGCGTTCTATCGGGTGGAGTGGGAGTACTTGTGGGAAGTGTTAGGACGGATTGGGTTTGGGCAGGGGTTTGTGGACTGGAGCCGATTGTTGAATAGGGCGCCGGTAGCGAGTGTACGGCCGAATCGGGTGAACTCTGGGTACTTCGGAATACACTGTGGGACAAGGGTGCCCACTCTCCCCATTGCTTTTTGCCTTGGCAACAGAGCCATTGGCAATGGCACTTAGAGCGTCAAGGAGTTGGAAGGGGATTGTGCGGCGGGGGGTGGGTTACTGAGCACAGGGTCTCGCTATATGCAGATGACCTGTTGCTTTATATCTTGGACCCACTAGGTGGCATAGGGGGAATTTTGAATATTCTAGAGGAGTTTGGCAGGTTTCCTGGAAATAAGCTAAACATGGGGAAGAGTGAAGTCTTCCTGATCGAGGCCAGGGGGCAGGAGAGGAGGTTGGATGAGCTGCCGTTTAAGGTTGTGGGGGTGATCTTCAGGTATCTGGGCATCCAGGTGGCACGGGGATGGGAACAACTACACACATTGAATCTGGCGTGGTTGGTGGAACAGATGAGGGGCGGGTGCAGACAGTGAAAATGACGGTGCTCTTGAGGCTTTTATTTGTTTTTCAGAACCTCCCGATCTTCATTCCAAAATCATTCTTTTGGAAAGGTAATGCTTTGATCTCAGGGTGGGGAAATCCCCGAGGCTGACGAAGGTGCTGTTGGAACGGGGTGCGGCTGGGGCAGGCTGGCCTTGTCAAACATAGTGAATTATTATTGGGCAGCGAATATTGTTCTGGTAAGGAGGTGGGTAGTAGGGGAGGGGTCGACACTGGAGAGGATGGAGGCAGCTTCTTGCAGGGGTATGAGTTTGGGGGCATTGTTGACGGCGCCTCTGGCGTTCTCGCCAGCCAAGTACTCCACAGCCCGGTGGTGGTGACGGCCTGAGGGTGTGGGGACAATGGCAGCAGCACCGGAGGTTGGAGGGTGCCTCAGTATGGGCACTGATTTGCAGTAATCATAGATTTGCATTGGCGGGGGGGAGCGGAGGTCAGATATGGAGTTTCAGGGCAGGCGATGGGGACCTGTTTGTGGGGTCAACTTTTTGAATTTAGAGAAATTGGAGGAGGATTATGAGCTGCCCAGTGGGACCGGGTTCTGATACTTACAGGTACGGGACTATATGAGGTAGCAGGTGCCGTCCTTCCTCGATCTGCTGCCTCCGGGGCTGTAGGATGAGGTTCTGGCAATATTTGGTGTGTCGGAAGATCTGGGAATGCAGGGGGCGAGAGAGGCTGACATTTTGGCCTTTGCCTCCCTGGTAGCCAAGAGATGGATTTTGCTGGAGTGGAATGACTCTGAGCCACTGTTATAGGCCAGGGTTTAGAGAACCCCACAACCTTTTAGATTGTGGTATGGGGAGCACACGGCCCACTCTACAGGTGTGGTACAGCAGAAATGGAAAAGTATTTTTTAAAGCAAAACAATGTTAAATTCTATGAACTCAAGTTAACCTTTTTAAAACATACAGTGAACATCTTAGCAAACATTAATTCAAATACAACCCCCAAAGAATACAACACTAAGTAATCCTTAAGCTGTCCTTTTAACATCCATAAGACTTAAAAAAGAAATTTTAACAGAAGCACATCAGGTTAAAGTCACCACTGAGAGCAGTTATTAGTTTTAAATATCCAAAGGATCAATTTACAGTTTTTAGATTTGTCATATGAGAGTACCTTTAAGAAATGGGTGTTATCAGTGATGTCAGAGTGTGGGTGGAGCTGGGCAGTCTGTCAGCTTTTTTCTTTTGTTTTAGGCTGTTTGCTGCAGGGCGTGCTTTAGTTTCATTTTCAGTGTTGGAGCTGAAGCCAGCCAGAGCAGGTGTACTGTTGATCTCTCTGCCATGAAAATACTATTTCTTGATCGGTTGGTGAATTCAGAATTATAAATGTTCTTAGTAGTGAATGTAAACCTAATGTGCTTCTGTTAAAAGGTGTTTCCTTTGACTTCTGGATGTTATTTGGGAAATTATTAAGGATTACTTAATGTTGTATTCTTTGGGGGTTGTATTTGAATTGATGGTTGCTAAGATGTTCGCTGTATGTTTTAAAAAGGTTAACTTGAGTTCATAGAATAAACGTTGTTTTGTTTTAAAAAATACTTTTCCATTTCTGCTCTACTACACCTGTAGAGTGGGCCGTGTGCTCCCCATACCACAATCTATTCAAAGTTGTGGGTCTCCATGATACACTTTGGGGTTCTCTAAACTCTGGCCTATAACAGATTAGAGAGAGAGAGAGACTAATACCCCTTCTGGCTGTGACTGCAGCTATCCAACTCTGAAAATGAAACTAAAACACACCCTGCAGCAAACAGCCTAAAACAAAAGTAAAAAGCTGACAGACAGCCCAGCTCCACCCACACTCAGACATCACTGCAGTAGTAAACACCCATTTCTTAAAGATACTCTCACTTCAGATATTTATATACACACCCATTTATAAACACCCATTTCTTAAAGGTACTCTCACATGACACCACCAAAGCCGGGGTGTGGGTGAATGACCTGGCTTAGTTCCTAAGGTTGGTGAAAATTAGGTTCGCCTTAAGAGGCTCAGTTGATGGGTTTGCCCAGAGATGGAATCCGTTCATCAACTTTTTCAAGGATAATTGAGGTGTCCGCACTATCCCTGAGTGACGTTGCACTGTCCCAGAGTGACGTTGCACTGTCCCAGAGTGACGTGGCACTGTTCCAGAGTGACGTGGCACTGTTCCAGAGTGACGTGGCACTGTTCCAGAGTGACGTGGCACTGTTCCAGAGTGACGTGGCACTGTTCCAGAGTGACGTGGCACTGTCCCAGAGTGACATGGCACTGTCCCTGTGTGACATGGCACTGTCCCTGTGTGACATGGCACTTTCCCAGAGTGACGTGGCACTGTCCCAGAGTGACGTGGCACTTTCCCAGAATGATGTGGCGCTGTCCCAGAGTAACGTGGCACTGTCCCAGAGTGACATGGCACTGTCCATGAGTGACGTGGCACTTTCCCAGAATGATGTGGTGCTGTCCCAGAGTAACGTGGCACTGTCCCAGAGTAACGTGGCACTGTCCCAGAGTGACGTGGCACTGTCCCAGAGTGACGTGGCACTGTCCCAGAGTGACGTGGCACTGTCCCAGAGTGACGTGGCACTACGTGGCACTGTCCCAGAGTGACGGGCACTGTCCCAGAGTGACGTGGCACTGTCCCAGAGTGACGTGGCACTGTCCCAGAGTGACGTGGCACTGTCCCAGAGTGACGTGGCACTGTCCCAGAGTGACGTGGCACTGTCCCTGAGGGACCTGGCACTGTCCCTGAGGGACCTGGCACTGTCCCTGAGGGACCTGGCACTGTCCCTGAGAGACGTGGCACTGTCCCAGAGAGACGTGGCACTGTCCCAGAGGGACGTGGCACTGTGTCAGAGAGACGTGGCACTGTCCCAGAGGGTCGTGGCACTGACCCAGAGTGACGTTGCACTGTCCCAGAGGGATGTGGCACTGTCCCAGAGGGACTCTGGGATAGTGCCAAGTCCCTCTGTGTCTGGCTCATGGCCTTGAGCATGGAGACCCTGGTCAAAGCGGGAGCGGGCCTCCAGGACTGACAACGTGACTCCCAGAGTAACGTGGCACTGTCCCAGAGTGACATGGCACTGTCCATGAGTGACGTGGCACTTTCCCAGAATGATGTGGTGCTGTCCCAGAGTAACGTGGCACTGTCCCAGAGTAACGTGGCACTGTCCCAGAGTGACGTGGCACTGTCCCAGAGTGACGTGGCACTGTCCCAGAGTGACGTGGCACTACGTGGCACTGTCCCAGAGTGACGGGCACTGTCCCAGAGTGACGTGGCACTGTCCCAGAGTGACATGGCACTGTCCCAGAGTGACGTGGCACTGTCCCAGAGGGACCTGGCACTGTCCCTGAGGGACCTGGCACTGTCCCTGAGGGACCTGGCACTGTCCCTGAGGGACCTGGCACTGTCCCTGAGAGACGTGGCACTGTCCCAGAGGGTCGTGGCACTGTGTCAGAGACGTGGCACTGTCCCAGAGTGACGTGGCACTGTCCCAGAGTGACGTGGCACTGTCCCAGAGTGACGTGGCACTGTCCCAGAGGGACTCTGGGATAGTGCCAAGTCCCTCTGTGTCTGGCTCATGGCCTTGAGCATGGAGACCCTGGTCAAAGCGGGAGCGGGCCTCCAGGACTGACAACACCATGGACCAGATCCGCTGATGCTGCCGACCCAGGGTGCAGCATGTGGGAGGCTCCGAGCGGGGTGGGGGTGCTGGGCTGGGGGGAATGGAATGCATGGGGAAGCATGAGTGGAGGAGTAGGAGAGTTTGTTGTGGTAGAAAGGGACAGTTCAGCTGATGCTGGCCAGGCCCATTAGTTGGTAAACCTGCAGGCAATCGAGTTGTCCCGTGCACGGCGGACTGGTATGCACGGCTGCCCCAGTGTACGCATCATGCAGCCTCCATGCCTGGCTAAGCCTCACGTCATAGTTTACATAGAACATACAGTGCAGAAGGAGGCCATTCGGCCCATCGAGTCTGCACCGACCCACTTAAGCCCTTACTTCCCCCTATCCCCTTAACCAGTAACCCCTCCTAACCTTTTTTGGTCACTAAGGGCAATTTATCATGGCCAATCCACGTAATCTGCATGTCTTTGGACTGTAGGAGGAAACCGGAGCACCCGGAGGAAACCCTCGCAGACACGGGGAGAACGTGCAGACTCCGCACAGACAGTGACCCAGCAGGGAATCGAACATGGGACCCTGTGAAGCCACAGTGCTAATCATTTGTGCTACCGTGCAGCCCTATGTCCTGGCCAAATCTGCACCCCTCTGCAGTGCAATGTTGTGGAGGATGCAGCAGACCACCAGGATGTGGGACCCCCCCACCCAGGGCTTTATTGGAGGGCCCCCCCAGAGTGGTCCAGGCATCTGAAGCGTATCGTGAAGACATCGATGCAGTGCCCAATGACGGTGCATGGGCATTGTTCTAGCGATTCTCCACATCGATCTGTGGCCTCCAGATAGGCATTATCAGCCATAAGTGCAGCGGATAACCCCGATGCCCAAGAGCTAGCCTCACACCTGCCTCGAACGTGTCGGGAACCGTCGAGTACACCAGACAAATGCGTCATACACGTTGCCCGGGTATTAACACAGACGTGCACCGTGTACAGCTGGTGGTCACACATCAACAGCACAGTGAGGGAGTGGAATCGCTTCCGATTGGGCACTCGTGCCACAGCCCGAAGAGGGACATGTGTCCCGTCGATCATCCCCTGGACCTAGAGCATGCCAGTGATGGCGGCGAATCCCACTGCCCGGGCAACCTGGTGGCTCGGCCCATGCTGAAGGTGACACATTGGGTGCCCGGGCATATAGGGCATGGATGCAGCTGTGCACTGGAGCCTGGGAGACGCCGGACAAGTCCCCATTTGGCACCTGGCAGGCATCAGCTCGACCGTCACATTGACGAGCAGCAACGGCAATCTGCACAGCCACTCCGGTCCTGACGGAACACCTCGAGGCCCCCCCCCCCCTCCCCCCCCCCCCGGCCCTGGCAGATGCCTCCCCAGCCAGTGGCACAACTGGCAGTCTACTGTTGCGCCTTTGAAAACCTTACTTACCTCCTCTCATTCCCTCGGCAGCCACGGCACCCAATGTCCATTTTTAAATACCACAAGTGAACCTCGCCGTTGTCACTTCGACCTGGTGGAGGCGGAGCATCACGGGAAGCCGGAAACTACCGAGTCTGGCCCGTTAATCAGATGTTGACGGTTTTTACTGTACTGTTTGCATGCCCACGCCGGCGCAGGGCGTGGAACAAATTCACGCCGCTAACAAGGCACTGGAGCTTGACATTCTGCTGCGCGCCCGGGACTGACCTCGATTTTCAGCAAACGCCGTATTCTCTGCCCGATTGTGGTTCGCGATTCCGCCATCGGCTGACTGAGAATCCAGCTCATTGTTTTTGATTCCAAGGTCCATATCATTAATGCAAATTGTTTACAGCAGTGGTTTCTGCACATGTAAAGTGGCATGGTAACAGTGGTTAGCACTGCTGCCTCTCAGCTCAAGGGTCCCAGGTTCGATTCCTGGCTTGGGTCACTATCTGTGCGGAGGCTGCACGTTTTCCCCGTGTCTGCGTGGGTTTCCTCCGGGTGCTCCCGTTTCCTCCCACAGTCCAAAGATGTGCAGGTTAGGTGGATTGGTCATGCTAAAATTGCCCCATAGTGTCCAAAGGCTGGTGAGGTTACAGGGATAGGGTGGAGGTGTGGGCTTGTGTCGGGTGCTCTTTCAGGGGCCAGTGTAGACTCGATGGGCCAAATGGCCTCCTTCTGCACTGTAGATTCTATGATTCTAAAATGATTAAGAAAAGTAACCTCATACTGTACTAGGAGTATTTAGTTCAAACTGGTTCATCACCTGACAGGACTGTCGAGCTTTTATTAATGATACAAATTTGATCAATGTTTGGCTGCTGGTGAATAAAGCTTGTAAGACTGCCAAATGTTTGTGACAGAGCAGGCAGTATAACTCAGCGTTCTGTGGCTCCCAGTTACTGTAAGGCAGTGTTCTTAATTGGTTGTTTACAAAGAACAAAGAAAAATACAGAACAGGAACAAGGCCCTTTGGCCCTCCAAGCCTGCGCTGACCATACTGCCCGTCTAACCTAAAACTTTCTACACTTTCAGGGTTCGTATCCCTCTATTCCCACCCAATTCATGTATTTGTCAAGATGCCCCTTAAACGTAACTATCGTACCTGCTTCCACCACATCCTCTGGCCACCCACTACCCTCTGTGTAAAAAAAAAAACACTCCCTCTCACATCTCCTCTAAACTTTGCCCCTTGCACCTTAAACCTATGTGCCCTAGTATTTGACTGTTCCTTCCACCCTGGGAAAAAACTTTGACTATTTGAGGTATAATAGCACCATTTGAATGGCAAAAAACTTGTTCAACAAGTTCATACATTTTATTACCAAGCTTAAATCATACAGATCCTGTGATGTGGAAGGTAAGAAAATGTCACGGATGAGAAAAGTCCATTTGTTCCCTTAAACCCATTCCTCTGTCTGGTAGACTTTAAAGCGATTTGTATGATGGTCTTTGGGAACAAGGATAGATGAATGAAGCAGCTGTTGGAAGCATCAAAACAACCCTAATATTGATTGTTTCCTCAAATGAGTGAAGCACCTTTGATGTAGGCCGATTACATGCATCAATCAAATGATAACTATTAGAAATTATTTTCTTTTACTATTTCAGCAATAAAATTCAAGTCCAAAATATTAGATTTTTTTTAATGAAAGATATTACATTTTAATGCAAAATTGGAGCTAACATTATTTTGTAAACCCTATGCCTCGAACATATTGGATCTTAGGTCAAACCTGATTGCCGCCTGGTTGAGTTGAAGTGAGCAATATTTGTAATAAGACCCTTACTCGTTTGAAGGTAGACCTGGGTGAAGGATCAGACCCAAACGTGTCACCAAAATTGGAAAGAGTGCAAGAAAAGACAAGGTAAGTCAAGAATTTAAAGCCAAACTTCAGTTTTAAAAACCCACAAGATTGCAGGAAGAAAAGATTACAGGGATGTAAGGAATCTGAGTAATAATCTTGATTTTAGCATAGTGGTGATGGTAGGAAGGAGAATGAGTATTTAGGACAGTGGACTGACGAACAAGACAGGAAAGCTACGGTTAAAATAGCTATGAAAAAGATTACAGAGGAGAAAGGAATTGGGTATCAGGTGATCAGTTTCCCGTTGTATTCTGTTCTGGGGTACAAGACATATTTACATTGATAAGAAAATAATATTTAATTTTTTAAAATGCTTGACTGGTTTCTTCTAAGCCCAGTTCAATGGTCTACCAGCTGTTGTTGATTCCATTTCTGAAAGAGATTCTTGCTTCGGTTTCATGCCATTTGTTTGCTGCGGTGTGCCGATGGTAATATAAATCCACAGAAAAGCCAGCGTGCAAAAGAACGCAAACCAGATTTGAAACGTTGTCCATGCATCCTGATTTGACGAGAGGTGGTCGCCACTCTCTTTCCTCCCTTTGGTCCTTTCCAATTTTGTGTTTCGCTTTGCTTTCCATGTCTCAGGGCGCAGGGTATTTTTCTGACTCCTCAGGCCTCAGTTTTCCTACTTTATTGACGCAAATCAGGATGATGGTGAGGAACCAGAAACTCCAGCCCACAGCAGCAGCAATCCAGCCGTATTCATCCACCCCAAGCTGGCAGCACGTCTTTGCTATGGCGCAAATATCCTGACCATTCTGCAAATCTGTAAAGGGATAAAAGCTCTTTTTAATTCAAAAGATTCCCTTTTAAAAATTAAAATTTGGGCAAACTGATCCAAAACGCAGTAACTTTTGGTTTCAATGGACCTATGTCACCATAGTGACAAATCTGCTCTCGAGATTATCTTAAAGATATTTTAATGCCCTCAATTTTTTTTAAGGAGAATATGCGCTTCCATTTTGAATTGAGATTTACTTTTAACACCTTGGGAAACCTAGCAGCTGAAGGGAGGGGTGAAGGACCGAATGGAACAGGTAAGTTTCTTTACAGCACTACTTGTCGGCCTTGAAAAGTGGCAGTGCTTCACCCCAGCTGCATTGGTAAACCCAGAAGAGCCCAGCCCAGTCTCTTGTTCAACGTCCGCAATCTGTCCAGTGTCGCTGTAATCTGTCACATCCCCCTACGATATGCCCCCGGTTCACCACGACCAGCAGCCTAGCCAATCGCCCTGTAGTCGGTCAGCCCCACTCCCCAACTTTCGAAGAGAAATCCAGTTATGATTTCCCCATTTCCTGGCAATTATTGCTTCAAGTATTTCTCCACATCCCTTTTGAAGGCTACTCTTCAATCTGTTTCCACCTCCCTATCAGATATCATATTCCAAAACCTAAGCACTTGCAGTTTTCCTCATGGCTACATTTGGTTATTTTGCCAAACAAGTTAAAGTGCCTCTGAGCACATCCGGTGGTGACATGTAGGTGGAGGTCACACGTAGGGTGGCTCCCACTAGAGCTTCCGATTTTTGACCCATTTCACAGTTTGGGGGGGAAATTTTAAATGAATTATCTCCAGTAAAGTTGTGGTAATTATAGGATGTTGAAAACCCAACGGAAGAAACGAAAACCCACAAAAAGGATCGAGCGCTAGTCCTCTTGAGAGCTTGGGTTTTGTGCGGGGTTCTATGGGTGGAAAGATGGTGTGGGCAAGCTCACCGGATGGGGCTGCGCCCATTGTGGTGGACTCGCTAGCCGAGATGATGGTGGTGAAGTTTGAGGGACATGGGAAGATGATGATGGGAACACTCAAACAGTTAGTGGACGATAAGTTGGCCCCAATAAAGGAGGCTCTGGGAAAGATGTCAATGGCGGTGCAGGAGCAAGGAGAGGTGTTGAAGAGGGTGGAGGAGGCATTGTCGCGGCACAGCGACTAGTTCACCTCGATGGGAGAGGAGCTGCGGAAGGTGGAGGAAAGTAATAAAGGGCTGAGAGCCAAAGTGAAGGACCTGGAGAGCAGGTCACGGTGGCAGAATCTTCGGATTGTGGGACTGCCTAAGGGGCTGGAGGCCAACGGAGTACTTTTTCGAGATGGTCACCAAATTGTTGGGAGAACAGGAGAACACCTCTCTTTGAACTGGATAGGGCCCATCGATCACTCCGGCCAAGAGCTGTGATAGTCTGTTTTCACAGCTATCAAATGATGAAGAAGGTCTTCAGATAGGCGAAGCAGATTCGGGAGGTGAGATGGGAAGGCAGTGGCATTCGTATATACGAGGACGTCATGATGTAGCTGGCAAAATGATGGGCGGCCTTTAACAGGGAGAGGACAGGGCTTTATAACAGTAATTTGAGGTTCGGGATGGTCTACCCAGCGAAGGTTTTGTACTCCGTATACAGCGGGAGGGGAATCTGGCGGGGCCACCTCCCTGGCAAACTTAAGTTGGCTGGTGAACGGGAGTGAGATGGGGGGAGGGGCTGCAGCCAGCTGAACCTGTGTGGACAGGTTTCAATGGGCCTGGGAGGTGTGAATAGTGGGAGGATGGGGGAGTATGCAGAGAGGAGGGGTTTCGAGGGAAAGTGGTTGGGGGGATTTCTGGGAATGGGAGGGATAGATGGCTGACGGTGACTAGGGGTAGTGCTTGGTTCCACTTGTGGGGCAGGGCTGGGAATCAGGGTCATTGCTAAAAGGAGAGGGAGGGGTGTGAGAGGCCCTCAGTCCGAATGGTAACATGGAACGTGCAGGGGTTGGGTGGACTGGTGAAGCAAATCAGAGTCTTCTCGGATTTGAAGAGCTTGAGAGCCAATGTGGTGATGTCGTAGGAGACCCATTGGAGGATGAAGGACCAGGTTAGGCTTTGGAAGGGTTGGGTGAATCTGGTGTTCCATTCGGGCTTTGACAATAAGGCCTATGGCATCGGGTACTAGTGGGTAAGAGAGTTAGGTTTCTGATGGAGAAGGTGGGTGGCGGATCAGGGGACAGAGAGGTTACAGTAACGGGTGCTTTTGATGGGAGGTTGGTGGTGTTGTTTAGCGTATATGCCCTGAAATGGGATGATGTAGGGTTTATGAAGAGAATGGCGACGGCCATACCAAGTCTGGACACGCATCAGTAAATTTTAGGTGGGGATTTAAATACAGTTTTGCATTCAAAGATGGATTGATGTAAGCTGTGCCCGTTGACCCCTTAGCGGGGAGGGTTGACGTGTTGGCAGCGTGTTGAAGGAGATAGGCGGAGTGGACCTGTGTCGGTTCTTGCATCCAGAGGGAAGGGAGTATTCCTTTCTTTCGCCAGTGCATAATGTATACTTGAGGATTGACTTCTTTATAATGGGAAAGTCGTTGTCGGGTGTGAGGAATGCCAAATACTCGGTGATTGCCATTTCGGATCATGCTCTGCATTTGGTGGATGTGGTCCTGAGGAGGAGGCTGGCACAGAGACCGGTGTGGAGGCTGGATGTGGGGCTGCTTGCAGATCCGAGGTTTTGAGTGAGGATGGTAAAGGTGATTGACAATTTTATGGGTTTAATAAGAATGTGGCGGTCTAGCTGTCGGTGGTTTGGGAGATGCTGAAGGTGGTAGCATTTACAGTGCAGAAGGAGGCCATTCGGCCCATCGAGTCTGCACCAGCTCTTGGAAAGAGCACCCTACCCAAGGTCAACACCTCCACCCTATCCCCATAACCCAGTAACCCCACCCAACACTAAGGGCAATTTTGGACACAAAGGGCAATTTATCATGGCCAATCCGCCTAACCTGCACATCTTTGGACTGTGGGAGGAAATCGGAGCACCCGGAGGAAACCCACGCACACACTGGGAGGATGTGCAGACTCCGCACAGACAGTGACCCAAGCCGGAATTGAACCTGGGACCCTGGAGCTGTGAAGCAATTGTGCTATCCACAATGCTACCGTGCTGTCCTAGTAAGGAGTAAGGAGCGAAATCATCTCATATGAGGTGCAGCTGGATAGGGAGGCAAGAGAGGAGTGGCAGTGGCTGGGAGATGAAGTCTGGAAGGTTGAGGAGAAGTATGTGGAAGATCCCACTCCAGAACTTTTGGTCAGTAGAAAGGAACTGCAGATGCAGTTTGACCCTTTGTCTACAGGAAAAGTGGTACGTCAGTTGAGGCGGGCGAAGGGTGTGGTGTACGGATACGGAGAGAAGACCAGTCGTTTGCTGGCGGGAGAGCTCTGCCAGCAGGCGATCTCACGAGAGATTGTTCAGGTACGGGATGGGACGAAGGGGCTGGTGGTGGCGTCGGAGCAGGTGAACAGGGCATTTGAGGAGTTTTAGAAGAGGTTGTAAAGGTTGGAGCCTCCTGGGGATTAATTGGATATGAGGGAATTCTTGGAGGGGCTGGAGTGTCCTAAAGTAGGAGAGGATGGGGATTGAGGAGGTTCGGACGGCAATAGGGAAGATGCAAATGGGTAAAACGCCGGGGCCAGAGGGGTTCTGTAGCACCATCGATCACACACGAGGCGAGATGTAGAGAACTTCAATCGAGGCTTTATTGAGCAGACTTGTTCCCCAGCAGCTCAGTCACAGAATGCAGCTGCAGGGAGTAAACCGGGTTCTTATACCCCGCCTATCTGGGTGGAGCCCAGTAGGCGGCAGATCCAATCGGGACCCAGCATCTGTCCTCCAATAGCTCCTCGGCATTCATGGTGTACCGTATTACCCCTAATACATACCATCACATTCGCCCCTTGTTAAAAAGGAACCCGGTGGGGTGGTGGGTGGTAGGGGTTTACAGGGTCGGTGCCTTAACCATTGAACTATATACAACCATGCCGCTTTTACTGGGCCACTGAATTATTCACATTTTACCCGATTAGCAGCGTTAACTATTTACAACAATGCCGCTTTACTGGGCCACTGAATTATATACATCTTAAGTCGACTCGATGAGTCGAGATGGTGCTCTGGTCGCCCTCTCCGATCGTCTCAGCCCGGGTGGTGGTGGTGGTGCTGGCTCGGCTCGGGTCCGGTCGACTCTGGGAGCATTGCGCTGTCCCTCTCTGTTTCCTTACTCCTGGGCGGGACTGGGAGGAGAACCGATCCCCCCGGGAAAGGGGTGGCTGTGGGGTGCACCGGCGGGAGTGAGGGGGTGGTGATTGGTGTTGGGGGGCGGTGTGGGGAGCTCCGGCGGGCGCCAGGTCCCGCAGAGAGACCGTGTCCTGTCGGCCGTCTGGGAACGCCACATAGGCATACTGCGGGTTGGCGTGGAATAGATGTACCTTTTCTACCAGTGGGTCTGATTTGTGCGCCCGCACATGTTTCCGGAGCAGGATGGTCCCGGGGCTGCCAGCCAGGTCGGAAGTGACGTTCCAGAAGCGGACTTCCAGAAGGGAAGACAAGGAGGCGCTCGTGCGGCGTTTGGTTCGTGGTGGTGCACAGTAAGGACCGGATAGAATGAAGGGCATCCGGGAGGTGCACAGTAGGGACCGGATAGAATGAAGGGCATCCGGGAGGACTTCCTGCCAGCGGGAAGTTGGGAGACTCCCAGACGGTAGGGCCAGCAGGACGATCTTCCAGACCGTTCCGTTCTCCCTCTCTACCTGCCCGTTCCCCCGGGGGTTGTAGCTGGTCGTCCTGCTCGAGGCTATGCCCTTGCTGAGCAGGAATTGACGCAGCTCGTCACTCATGAAGGAAGACCCCCTATCGCTATGGATGTTGGCGGGGAAACCGAACAGGGTAAAGATGGTGCAGAGGGCTTTAATGACCGTGGCCTCGGTCCTGTCGGGGCAGGGGATGGCGAAGGGGAAACGGGAGTATTCGTCAACGACGTTAAGAAAGTACGTGTTGCGATCGGTGGAGGGGAGAGGGCCTTTGAAATCCAGACTGAGGCGTTCAAAGGGACGGGAAGCCTTTATCAGGTGCGCTCTATCTGGCCTGAAAAAATGCAGTTTGCATTCTGCGCAGATTTGGCAGTTCCTGGTGACTGTTCGGAACTCCTCGACGGAGTACGGGCGGGCCTTTATAAAGTGGTAGAAGCGAGTGACCCCCGGGTGGCAGAGGTCCTCGTGGAGGGCTTGGAGGCGGTCCACTTGTGCGTTGGCACATGTGCCGCGAGATAGGGCATTGGACGGCTAGTTCAGCTTTCCTGGATGGTACAAGATCTCATAGTTGTAGGTGGAGAGTTCGATCCTCCACCATAGGATCTTGTCATTCTTTATCTTGCCCCGCTGTGCATTATCGAACATGAAGGCTACCGACCGGTGGTCAGTGAGGAGAGTGAATCTCCTACCGGCCAGGTAATGCCTCCAATGTCGCACAGCTTCCACTGTGGCCTGGGCCTCCTTTTCTACTGAGGAGTGGCGAATTTCTGAAGCGCGGAGGGTCCGGGAGAAAAAGGCCACAGGTCTGCCCGCTTGGTTGAGAGTGGCCGCCAGAGCTACGTCGGATGCGTCGCTCTCGACTTGGAAGGGGAGGGACTCGTCGATGGCGCGCATCGTGGCCTTTGCGATATCCGCTTTGATGCGGCTGAAGGCCTGGCGGGCCTCTGTCGACAGGGGAAAAGTAGTGGACTGGATTAGTGGGCGGGCCTTGTCTGCGTACTGGGGGACGCACTGGGCGTAATAAGAAAAGAAGCCCAGGCAGCGTTTCAGGGCTTTGGCACAGGGGGGGAAGAGGGAACTCCATGAGGGGGCACATGCATTCAGGATCGGGGCCTATCACTCCATTACGCACTACGTAGCCCAAGATGGCTAGACGGTCGGTGCTAAACATGCATTTTTCCTCGTTGTAGGTGAGGTTGAGGGCGTTAGCGGTCTGGAGGAATTTGCGGAGGTTGGCGTCGTGGTCCTGCTGGTCGTAGCTGCAGATGGTGACGTTGTCGAGGTACGGGAACGTGGCCCGTAAACCGTGCTGGTCAACCATTCAGTCCATCTCCCGTTGGAAGACCGAGACTCCGTTCGTGACGCCGAATGGAACCCTTAAGAAGTGGTATAGCCGCCCATCTGCTTCGAAGGCCGTGTACTTGCGGTCACCGGGGCAAATGGGGAGCTGGTGGTAGGTGGACTTAAGGTCCACGGTGGAGAAGACCTTGTACTGTGTAATCCGATTGACCATGTCGGATATGCATCTAGCTGCGTGTACCTGTTGATGGTCTGACTGTAGTCTACGACCATCCTCTGCTTCACCCCTGTCTTCACTACTACCACCTGAGCTCTCCAGGGACTATTGCTGGCCTGGATTATGTCTTCCTTCAGCAGCCGCTGGACTTCGGACCTGATAAATATCCGGTCCTGGGTGCTGTACCGTCTGCTCCTAGTGGCGACGGGTTTGCAATCCGGGGTGAGGTTCGCAAACAAGGAGGGCGGTTCGACCTTGAGTGTCGCGAGGCCGCAGATAGTCAGTGGGGGTATAGGGCCGCCAAATTTAAATGTTAAGCTCTGGAGGTTGCATTTGCAGTGGGAGCGCAGAGATGGGGGAAGGACATACGGCCGGTAATTTTTGGACTCTCTCCCCTCCACTGTTAGGTTTGCGATGCAGAACCCTTTGATTGCAACGGAGTGGGACCCCGCCAGGAAAATATTTTGGGTGCTTGGCCGAATTACCAGGGAACAGCGTCTTACCGTGTCCGGATGAATAAAACTCTCCGTGCTCCCCGAGTCGATCAAACACGGCGTCTCGTGCCTGTTCACCAGCACCTTTGTCGTTGTCGTCTGGAGCGTCCGGGGCCGCGACTGGTCGAGGGTCACCGATGCCAAACGTGGTTGGTGCATCAGATCGTTGTCTTCAGGCAGTGTGGAGCTGTCCACGCTGGGGTCCTTTCCTGTCAGCCAAGATGGCGGCGTCCATGAATCGCACGCTGCCGGGGGTGGACAAAATGGCCACTCCCATGGGTCGCACGCGGCCAGGGATGGACAAAATGACCGCTCCCATGGACCGCACGCGGCCCGTGGGTAGGAAGATGGCGGGGCCCGTCCCCCCCCTCGTGGTGTCCGGGGTCCAAAATGGCGGCGCCCGTGGGTCGCTGGGGGGGTTGAGCCCATGGTCCCGTTTGTTCCCCGGAGATAGCGGCGACCCCACGGGACTGGCACACCGCTGCGTAGTGCCCCTTTTTGCCGCAGCTTTTACAGGTGGCCGAGCGGGCCAGGCAGCGCTGGCGGGGGTGTTTCGGCTGCCCGCAAAAGTAGCAGTGGGGCCTCCCCGGGTGGTCTGGGATTCTGGCCACGCACGCTTGCGGAGGGGTGGGGGGTGCCAGGGGGTCGGTCGTGGCGGGGGTCCACGGAGCCCAAGGGGCTGTAGTGCGGTCGGGGGCATAGGCGCGGGCACTTGGATTTGGAGCTCAGTCCCCTGGGGGCCATATTTGGGGTGTCGGACTTGCCGGAGCTGCAGATGGGAGTGGGGGCAGACATTTTAGCCTTTGCCTAGCTGATTGTTCGCAAGCAGGACCTGTTGGGGTGGAGGTCAGCCTCTCCGCCCAGTGCCTCAGTGTGGTTTGGGGACCTGATTCCTGCATTTGGAGAAGGGGATGATGGAAGGGTTCCACAAGAGATGGGGGTCTGCTTCTTCTATACTTTAAAGAGTTGGTTACCTTCATCTGCGAGGGGAAGGTAGGTAAGTTAGGTGGAGGGGGTTTGGGATGGAGGGCCATTCTTTCAGTTTTTGGGGTGTTGGTGGAGTTGGGGGGTTCTGTTGTTCTTGTTGTTTTGTATTTATGTATAAAAATGTTAAAAAATGAATAAAAGTATTTTTTATGAAATATGGACTCCTTGGCAATTGACATTTCAGTCCTGGAAACAATTTCTCTTTATTTACTCTAACTAAAACTTTAAGGTTTTACAAATTTTTATCAAATTTCTTAGCCGTCTCTACTCTAAGGAGAACAACGCCAGCTTCTCCTGTTTCTATACATAACTGATATCATTCTTTGGAATCATTTTACTGGCACAGTGATTAGCACAGCTGCCTCACAGCGCCAAGGTCCCGGGTTCGATTCCAGCCTTGGGTGACTGAATGGAATTTGCACGTTCTCCCTGTTCTGCGTGGGTTTCCTCCGGGTGCTCCGGTTTCCTCCCACAGTCCAAAGATGTACAGGTTAGGTGGATTGGCCATGATAAATTGACCCTTAGTGTCCAAAGAAGGCCAGGTTGAGTGGATCGGCCATAATCGATTCAAGGGGTTACGGGTATAAAGTGAGCCGAGGTATAGTTCTCTTTCAAAGGTTCGGTGCGGTCTCGATGGTCCAAATGGCCTCCTTTTGCACAGTAGGGTTTCTATGGTAAATGTCTTCTGTACACTCCCAAAATGGTGGTCCCCAGAACGGAACATGATATTCCAACTTGGTGTCTGGCCAGGAAACTAATGTTTTATATAGGTTTCGCATTACTTCCAGCCTCAATTTATAAAATCAAAGTTTCTGTAAATTTTTTTAACAGAGAAAGACAAAATTAGGGAAATTCTCATCAGGTTTGCAGTATCTGCAGAGTGAGAAATAGGGTTGACATTTCAGGTTGATAATCTTTTGTCAATGATTTCTACTTATTGTTACTACAATTCTACAATTGTTTGCTTTTCATAGTTGTTTCACATTGCTAAAGTTTACACAAAGTGGGTTGGGGCTGAAGGACTTGTTCCCGACCGAGACTTCTACACAAATCAGTTGCTCCTAAACATGGTTATCATACTGGCATTTCCCTTGGAATACAGCATGTTTGGGAGAATGAACAGAGGGTACACAGCAGGACAAGCTGTTCAAAGAAGGAGGAGTGGTAAAAGGGCTCTCAGCAGGAGGTCATATCCACCCAGTATGTTCAGGAACAAATTCTTCTACTTCAAGTAACTGTGCGTCAGAGACATCTTCGCTTCACTAAGGATCTCCTCATTGAAATCTGCTATAGCCACAACAACAACAACAACCTCTGAGCAGGACATGGGCTGGTGTGCTAATGGCTGCTGTAAAGGTCACCGTGGCCATGAACATTTCACTTTGGACTTGTTCCAGGTGGTAGCTGGAGGGATTTGCAACATCTCACATTGCTGTCTACCCATGTGCAAGGGAAGGCTTTGAGGCTCTTTTCATAGAGACCTGACTGTGGGCGCAATTTAACGGCATTGTATCGCCTGCCGCAAATCCCTGCAAGCCGGTTAGATCGCAGGAGCGGCCTAATTTAACGGCATCGTATCGCCTGCCGCAAATCCCTGCAAGCCGGTTAGATCGCAGGAGCGGCCTAATTTAACGACATTGTATCGCCTGCCGCGAATCCCTGCAAGCCGGTTAGATCGCAGGAGCGGCCTAAATTGGGAACCTCTCCAAGTGCCAAGCGGTTTGAAATCTAACCGGCTCGTCCTGTTAGCGGGTTCCGGATCCCGCCTGGGTATGGTGTGAAACAGTAATTGCCAATCATTAATGAGATGATCTATCAAATGGTCTCCTGGGATCTTATCGGCTCGCCAGCGTGACGTCATAAGAGCGACAATTAGTACTGGCCTGGACAAACGAGGACAAGGCGAAACAGCACCGGGAGGGTCTCCCAGGCCCCTGGGTGGTCAGGCACCGGGCAGCGTGGCACTCTGGCACCTTTGCATTGCCACCCTGCCACTTCCAAGGCCCCAGAGTGGCACTGCCAAGCTGGAAGGAGCACTGCCAGGGTGACAGTGCACGGGTGCCTGGGTTCCAGGGTGGCACTGTCATGGGTCAGGGCCTGAGGGGAGCGATGCCCATGAAAGGAGAGATGGGAAGGTACGAGAGTGGGGAGAGGGGGGGTGAAGGGCGGGTATGAAAAGGTCTCCAGAGGTTTGGGGGGGGGGGGAGGCGAAAGAGGTTATGGGATGGCCTAAAGAGTGGGGGGCCTCAGCGACCACATAACAGAGTGTCCTCACTTGGGGTGATGTGGGGTAGTGCCCATGTGTGTCGGGGATGACGTTGCCCATGGGTGGGGGATGTGGGATCCACAAGCTCACTTCGAGTTTGGGGCACCGTTTCAAAATGGCGGCTTGATCTCTGAGGAGCAGGTTTGGCCAGCGAGCTCAGCTCCCCAGTGATGGAAATAATTCCAAGTGTGGCCTCGCCCGGAGAGGAACTTGCAAGGACCCCAAAAAATGACTAAGTTCGATAGCGGTCAGGAGCTCACCAATGCGGCTGTCAACGAGCTTGCAGGAAACATTGCTTGCAATGTTTGCAAGCACTTAGAACTTGTCCTGTTAAATCACACCCTGAATTTCATTCTCTTTTGTCACAGAGGAGCAGGTGGAACAAACACATGGCTTGTGAGAATTTCAGGCTTCCCAATGGTGCACGTGCCATTGACTGTGCACATGCCGTTTTGCAGACTCTGCATATCAACATGACTGAAAGGGACTCCTTCCCTCAGCATCCTGGCAGTAGTCATGATGCCTTTATTCTGTGACAGTGTGCTGTACCATTTACTCTTAATCTGCCATGCCAAGCTAAAGACTAGATAATGACTAGTTAAGGGCTAGTTAATGATGCATACTATGGAAGACCCAGTGCCACAAAAATATGACTGTCTATGTTAGCAGTGAAACAATGCTTCTCCTGCTGGAACCACTTTAGATGACGTTTTCAGCAGTCAACAGTACCCTCCAGTGTTTGGTTTCATGGTGGCCTAATGTTTACTGCACAACCACGCACCATAATGAAGGCACAGCTGAGGAGTAGCAAGAAAAGCAGGAGGAAGATAAATGGAAGAGAAAACCTTGGCAGGGTCATTTTAGTTTGGGAGTGCAGGGGTCTTCTGTTTCCAATGCCTGGCACAGTTTTCTACCTGGACAGTACTGTGCTGCGGAACCCATGCAGACTCCACTCCGACGGACTGAAGGTTGACCGGGGTGGGTTACGAGGTGAGGGTAGGGCTGCTGAAGACAAGGGAGGCAATAGGGAAGGAGAGCTGTGCAAGGGGAGGGATGGGGAAGGGCGATGAAGCACAATGTCAAGCAGACGGGCTAGCAAATGGATGGGGTTGGCGAACAATGGAAGGCAAGGTAAAGAACGGGAGCTGGGAAGTTGGACTCTGACGAGGGTGCATGAAACGCTGACAAACAAGGGGGGTCAAAGGGATAATATTTACTGGAAGGGGCTGTGTGCAGACCCCCGAATAGGGGATGGGGGTTCATTAGTGTAGCCCACCTATGGGTGGTTAGCATCAGCACTCAATTCGGAGAAGGTATGCTTTGGGAGGGCACTGTTGCCCTTCATCTCTTTGGCAAAGGGAACTATATCAAGGTTCCCATTTGATTCAGGGACTTGCAGAAAGGAGTCGAATGCAGAGATTTCGCCTGCAAAATGGAAGGGAGTCACAGATGACAGGCTGTCCAGGGGCTATGTGGACCTCACGGTCAGAGGTCAGAGATAGGAGACATTGCGGAAGTGCGGTGGATATGAAGCAGGATCAATCATTGGGAAGCTGCTGTACACCAGCTGCGTGGAGGGCTAAGGGCTCTGTGCTTCACCAGGAAAATAGCACAGCTTGGGCATTGCCCCTTCACTGATGGGTGCCAGATATGATGCAGCTGTGCCCCTTTCACTGTTGCTTTCACTCCAAGGCTGCATTCCTACCTTGGACTCTGTCGATGTTGAGTTTTGCTTATCTTTTTAACAGCGCAAATGCCATTATTGGCTTCTCATTGCTTCCTGGGCAATGAAGTCTCTCTCTCTCCTTTGTAACTGACTTGGATCCTGTCCCCTGTAGCGGCACCAATGAGTATGTGTCCTAAGAACGAGATCCGTAGCCCAGTGTAGTGGACCTCCTGCATTGCTTCATACTCCTCCCAGACAGAACCAATCTAACTTATACGTTTGCGCGATGGCATTGTTCAAGATGGTGCTGCTACACCTGTATTTCAGGACCAAATTCTGCCTCCCTCACTGTCTGCGTGCCTCCACTTTACCTCCAGACTCCCCTGTACATATTGGATCCCATCATTGTTGTGGTGAACATTCCATCATTCGCCACCGAGCCATCCCCTGCAAAGTGCCCATGCCCCATGTGGACCTCTAGCCGCCCCATCTGGAGGCTGTATACACTATTACCTACAGAGGATGAACCCTCCATGAGAGCATCACATACCCACCTCTACGTTATGCATTCTCTATCTACAGACTGCAGATGCCCCCAGTCACCATCACAATTTCCTCTGCAACCCAGTACAGAACCCGCTAAGACCAGGAACATGCGACAGTAAGATAGTCCTGCACATAACAGTGAGTGCCATTCATCAGTGGCCAATGGATTCCCCTCATTTACCGGGAGCAAATGGAAGGCCAATGGCATGCCACTTTCAGGAATGGAGCACAGAACTACTTTGCTTTAATAATTACATTCACAACTCCAATTCCCCCCCCCCCCCCCCCCCCCCCCCCCCCGGGGCTTCAGATGTCACATCTGTGGAATAGAATGTTGCTCACCTCTGTGCACATGTGTGGGTCTGTGTGTGGGTGGGTGTGATCTCAGGGCTAAACTACATCAGGCACAATGCAAACAAGGCACCCAGAGTTGCGGTGCCTGTCATGATATTCAGATAAACATCATGGTGCGCAAACACATACATACTGATGGACAGATCAACGGACCAATCAACACACACGCAACATCACAGCCAATCACAAGCAAGAGCACACGCACTATAAAACGGGGAACACCACAGTTCCCACTCATTCCAGCAGGAGACAGCTCAGGGCACAGAGCTCACAGCAAGCCACTCAGACATGCACCATGTGCTGAGTGCCTCTCTAAGATCGTGTAAGGGCTGGGTCCACAGGTTTGTGGTAGTATGTATTGGGGGTCATGTGGGACTGGAAGCCCTAATGTCATTGGCTGACAGATCCCGGGTCCTGGTTGGCCGTTGACCTCTAGCTCCGCCCTGAAGGCGGAGTATAAGAAGCCGGAGTCCTCCCCCGCTGGCCATTCTACTATCGAGCTGCGGGGGAACAGACACGCTTAATAAAGCCTCATCGACTTCACTCTATTCGTCTCACGGAGTCTTTGTGCGCTACAATTTATTAAGCGTGCCTAAAAAGGACTATGGAGCTCAGGATCATTCCGGAATGCCTGAGGATCAGCCCCCACGCAGTGAACGCGGCAGCAGCCTTCAAGCACTGGCAGACTTGCTTCGAGGCCTACCTCAGAACGGCCACCGGCCGGGTCACAGAAGACCAAAAACTACAAGTCCTGCACTCGAGGGTGAGCACGGAGATCTTCTCCCTCATCGACGACTCAGAGGATTTCCAGACGGCGTTCGCAGCACTGAAAAGTCTCTATGTCCGCCCAGTTAACCAAATCTACGCTCGCTACCAGCTCGCGATGAGACGGCAAGGTCCCGGAGAATCGATGGACGAATTCTACGCCGCGCTGCTGATTTTGGGACGAGCCTGCAGCTGCCCTTCGGTGAACGCAAATGAACACACGGACATGTTAATGCGCGATGCTTTTGTGGCAGGTATGAATTCCTCACAAATCCGCCAAAGACTTCTAGAAAGAGAGTCGCTAGGACTCTCAGAGGCCCGGGCCCTAGCAGCCTCCCCAGACGTGGCCGCGCGTAATACCCGCGCCTACGGCCCCGACCGCGCGGCAGCCCATTGGGCTCCGTACGTACCCGTCGCGACAAACCCCCCCCCCCCCGCACACCCCTCAGGCTTGCGCGGTCCAAACGCCAAGTCGCACCGGGGGCGCCCGCTGCTATTTCTGCGGCCAGGCGAAACACCCCCGACAGCGCTGCCCGGCCCGCGCAGCTATCTGCAAGAGCTGCGGGAAAAAGGGCCATTACGCGGTTGTGTGCCGGTCCCGCGAGGTCGCCGCCGTCCCGGGAGAACAGGGAGCCCTGCAAGCCGTTTACGCTCCCCAACCCCCCCAGCACGCCATGTACGACCCGCAGGCGCAGACGCTCTGGGTCCCGACCACCGCGGTCCCGGGAGAACTGGGAGCTCTGCACGCCGCATACGCTCCCCAACCCCCCCCCCCACCGCAGCCCATGTATGACCCGCCGGTGCTACCGCTTTGGGTCCCGACCACCACTCTCCACGGAGAAGAGGGAGTTTTGCGCGTCCCTAATGCCCCCCTAACCCCCCACCCGCGCCCCACGTCTGACCCGCCGGTGCTACCAACTTGGGTCCCGACCACCGCTGTCCCCGGTGAGGGAGCTCCGCGCGGTCCTAGCGCTCCCCAGCGCCCCATGTGCGACCCGCAGACGGCGCCATTTTGGGTCCCGGCCACCACGAGGGGAGGAAGGGCGCCGCCATCTTGGACCACCCCAGACCTGTACGACGCGTGGGGGTGGCCATTTTGTCCACCCCGCCGCCATCTTGTGACCCCCCAGCCACGTGCGATGTATGGGGCGGCCATTTTGTTCATCCCCGACGCCATCTTGGACGGACACAACGGACCCCACTCCACTACTACAACCACGTCTTGCTTCAATTACGCTCGATCAAGCTCGGCCCCGGACACTCCAGACGACGACGACAACGGTGCTAATAAACGGCCACGAGACACCATGCCTAGTCGACTCCGGGAGCACGGAGAGCTTTATCCACCCCGACACGGTAAGACGCTGTTCATTGACCACCTATCCCAGCGCACAAAAGATTTCCCTAGCTGCAGGATCCCACTCCGTACAGATCCAAGGATTCTGCATAGTTACCCTAACGGTGCAGGGAAGGGAGTTCAAAAACTACAAACTAAACGTCCTTCCCCAACTCTGCGCCCCCACCTTACTGGGATTAGATTTCCAATGCAATCTACAGAGCCTTACGTTCAAATTCGGCGGCCCAATACCCCCACTCACTATCTGCGGCCTCGCAACCCTCAAGGTGCAACCCCCGTCCTTGTTTGCGAACCTCACCCCGGATTGCAAACCCGTCGCCACGAGGAGCAGACGGTACAGCGCCCAGGACCGGACCTTCATTCGGTCCGAAGTCCAGCGGCTACTAAAGGAGGGCATAATCCAGGCCAGCAATAGTCCCTGGAGAGCGCAGGTGGTAGTAGTGAAGACAGGGGAGAAACAAAGGATGGTCATAGACTATAGCCTGCCATCAACAGGTACACACAACTAGACGCGTACCCTCTCCCTCGCATATCCGACATGGTCAATCGGATTGCCCAATATAAAGTCTTCTCCACCGTGGACCTCAAGTCCGCCTACCATCAGCTCCCCATCCGCCCAAGTGACCGCAAGTACACAGCCTTCGAGGCAGACGGGCGATTATACCATTTTCTAAGGGTCCCATTTGGCGTCACAAACGGGGTCTCGGTCTTCCAACGGGAGATGGACCGAATGGTTGATCAACATGGGTTCCCGTATCTCAACAATGTAACCATCTGCGGCCACGACCAGCAGGACCACGACGCCAACCTCCAAAAATTCCTCCAGACCGCCAAAGCCTTGAACCTCACGTACAACGAGGACAAGTGCGTTTTTAGCACCAATCGGCTAGCCATTCTGGGCTACGTAGTGCGCAATGGGATAATAGGCCCCGACCCCTAACGTATGCGCGCTCTCATGGAATTCCCCCTCCCGCACTGCCCAAAAGCCCTGAAACGCTGCCTGGGGTTCTTTTCATACTACGCCCAGTGGGTCCCCCAGTACGCAGACAAGGCCCGCCCCCTAATACAGACCACGACCTTCCCTCTGTACGACAGAGGCTTGCCAGGCCTTCAGCCGCATCAAAGCGGATATCGCAAAGGCCACGATGCGCGCCATCGACTAGTCCCTCCCCTTCCAGGTCGAGAGCGACGCCTCCGACGTAGCTCTAGCGGCCACCCTTAACCAAGCGGGCAGACCCGTGGCCTTTTTCTCCCGGACCCTCCACGCCTCAGAAATCCGCCTCTCCTCAGTGGAAAAGGAAGCCCAAGCCATAGTGGAAGCTGTGCGACATTGGAGGCATTACCTGGCCGGCAGGAGATTCACTCTCCTCACGGACCAACGGTCGGTAGCCTTCATGTTCGATAATGCACTGCAGGGCAAAATTAAAAACGACAAGATCTTAAGGTGGAGGATCGCGCTCTCCACCTTCAACTACGAGATTTTATATCGTCCCGGAAAGCTGAACGAGCCGTCCGATGCCCTATCCCGCGGCACATGTGCCAACGCACAAATTAACCGCCTCCAAACCCTCCACGAGGACCTCTGCCACCCGGGGGTCACTCGGTTTTTCCACTTCATCAAGTCCCGCAATCTCCCATACTCTTTAGAGGAGGTCCGTACAGTCACAAGGGACTGCCACATCTGTGCGGAATGCAAACCGCATTTTTTCAGGCCGGATGGAGCGCACCTGATTAAGGCTTCCCGCCCCTTTGAACGCCTCAGTCTCGATTTCAAAGGGCCCCTCCCCTCCACCGACCGCAACGCATATTTTCTTAATGTGGTGGACGAATACTCCCGCTTCCCTTTTGCCATTCCCTGCTCTGACATGACCGCGGCCACAGTTATTAAAGCCCTGAACAGCATCTTCACACTGTTCGGTTACCCCGCATACGTCCACAGCGACAGCGGGTCCTCTTTCATGAGTGACGAGCTGCGCCAGTTCCTGCTCAGTAAGGGCATAGCCTCAAGCAGGACGACCAGCTACAACCCCCGGGGTAACGGGCAAGTAGAGAGGGAGAACGGCACGGTCTGGAAGGCCGACCTACTGGCCCTACGGTCCAGGGACCTCCCAGTTTCACGGTGGCAGGAGGTCCTCCCGGACGCTCTCCACTCCATCCGGTCGTTATTATGTACGAGCACTAATCAAACGCCTCATGAGCGTCTCCTTGTCTTCCCTAGGAGGTCCTCCTCTGGAACGTCGCTGCCGACCTGGCTGGCGGCCCCAGGACCCATCTTGCTCCGAAAGCATGTGCGGGCACATAAGGCGGACCCGTTGGTCGAAAGGGTTCACCTCCTCCACGCGAACCCGCAGTACGCTTATGTGGAGTACCCCGACGGCCGACAGGACACGGTCTCCCTGCGGGATCTGGCGCCCGCCGGCAACACACACACACCCCCCCCCCCCGACACCATTCACCCAACCCCCCCCCTTCCTGCCACCGCCGCACCCCGCGACCGCCCCCTTCCCAGGAGGATCGGTTCCCCTTCCCTCAGGCCCGACCAAGGATGAAGCCCAAGTTGAAACCGTAAGGCTCCCGGAGACGACAACACCGGTACAAGCACCACCACCACCACCGGGGCCAAGGCAATCGACATGGACGACCAGACCGCCCGACCGACTCGTGGCGTCGATCTAAACCAAAATATGGACTTTTCACAAGAACATTTTTGCTTTTCTCCCTATTCCCTCTGTAAATAGTTGAAACAGGACAAAATTGTACAATGCTGTATTGCCATGTGAATGTTTTTCCTCCCAGGACCAGCCCTGTAAACCCTTACCACCATAGGAAGCATCACCCCGCCGGGTTCATTTTTGACAAGGGGTGAATGTGGTAGTATGTATTGGGGGTCATGTGGGACTGGAAGCCCTAATGTCATTGGCTGACAGATCCCGGGTCCTGGTTGGCCGTTGACCTCTAGCTCCGCCCTGAAGGCGGAGTATAAGAAGCCGGAGTCCTCCCCTGCTGGCCATTCTACTATCGAGCTGTGGGGGAACAGACACGCTTAATAAAGCCTCATCGACTTCACTCTATTCGTCTCACGGAGTCTTTGTGCGCTACAAGGTTAAAGGGTAAAGAACGAACCACAGTCATAAGTTTACAGATGTTGTTATTGATAGTAATAAAACAGAGTTGTACCATCTGCAACCGTGTTGGTTCGTCTGTATAGCGGAACACCCAACACGACATAGTACCAGGATTGGAACCCAGCAACTGTGAGACCTACCTACACATCTTCAGGAATGGGCATCCTGCGCCATGGACACCATCAGCCCGCCGTAGCCGCGCCAAATCGCTGGAAACCTCTGTGTCAACTGGAAGCTGTTTAAACTGCGCTTCCAGTTCTTCCTAGAAGCCACAGAAAGGGAGAATGCTTTGGACACCAGAAAAATCGCCCTCCTCCTCTCCACAGCAGGGCAACACGCCATCCACATCTACAACTCCCTGGTGTTCGTGGACGGTGAGGACAAGACGAAGTATAAGACGGTCCTTCTTAAACTTGAGCAGCACTTCAGCATCGAGGTGAACGAGAGCTTCGAGAGGTACCTCTTCCAGCAGTGCCTGCAGGGTAAGGATGAGCCTTTTCAATCTTTCCTGACACACCTCCATATCCTCGCGCAGTCCTGCGGTTATGAGGCCACCTCTGATTCCATGATTCGGGACCAGATAGTTTTTGGGGTCACCTCGGGCACCCTACGCCAGCAGCTCCTCAAAATTAGGAGCTTCACCTTAGCCACCGCCATCGAAACCTGCGTCCTCCATGAAAACTCGACCAGCCGGTACTCCCAATTCCAGGCGGCCGAATCGGCATGGCAGGGGTCCTACGAGGCCGAGCGGGTCCAGTCGATTGAGTTCCACCCGACCCGGACGAGGGCGGCCATTTTGCGCGCTTTCCGCGCCCTCCCGTACTTGTACGAGACGTCGACGCAGAGGGATGCGACGCGCAGGCGTGCTCTACGCAGGACCGTACTGCGCATGCGCGATGGCGCAATGGACGCCATGACGTGCGGCAACTGTGGATCCGCACATTTAAAGCGGCAATATCCAGCAAAGAATCGACAATGCCTCCGCTGTGGCAAAATGGGCCACTACGCTGCCTGCTGTCGAGCAGCTCAACCTGCCAACGCTCCCCAATTTCGCCAGCCTCGCAGGGACGTGCGGGCCATTCGGCCTCCATACACCGAGTCATACCCTGACAATGTACAGACCGGTGATACCGACGACCGGGAAGCCTTCGGCGTCGCGGTCATTGACAGAAACCGGATGTCCCCAAGCAGGACCCACCAGCCGATGCCAGTGAACAGCATTAATCCGGTTGATGAATGGTGTGCCACCCTAACGGTCAACCCAAATTCGTCGCCCACCCACTAGGCTGGAATTATCAGCCTGTTTGAACATTGGACTCACTAAAGTGTTCTGCCACAATGTTAATATGTTTCTCTTTTTGTCGTTACAGAAGTTTGTTTTTGATGTTTGATGATTACGCTTGTTTTGTTTATGGTACAACTTCGTTGCTTTGTTGCAGTGACACCTTCCTATGTATATAGTTTAGCCTCATGTACTTGTTGTAGATATTGCACACACACATTCAGTTGCACTCAGTACACATCTATATTTATTACCACATAGGCATATATTCTTGTAAAAAAGGGGGGATGTCATGATATTCAGATAAACATCATGGTGCAAACACACATACACACTGATGGACAGATCAACGGACCAATCAACACGCATGCAACATCACAGCCAATCACAAGCAAGAGCACACGCACTATAAAACGGGGAACACCACAGTTCCCGCTCATTCCAGCAGGAGACAGCTCAGGGCACAGAGCTCACAGCAAGCCACTCAGACATACACTATCATAGAGAGGCACTCAGCACATGGTGTAAGGGCTGGGTCCACAGGTTAAAGGGTAAAGAACGAACCACAGTCATAAGTTTACAGATGTTGTTATTGATAGTAATAAAATAGAGTTGTACCATCTGCAACCGTGTTGGTTCGTCTGTATAGCGGAACACCCAACACGACAGTGCCCACATGTCCAGTAGGTGTCTCAATCAATGCTTCCCTTTCGGTACCCTTTAACTATTGTTGCCTTTAATATTAAATTTCAGAACAAAGGCACAAGGACTAATGGATCCAGGGTTCAATGCTGCATTTCTCAGAGGGTGTGAGCCAATTGCCACGGCGCGCCCGTCGCCACGGTGCAGATTGGCGATGAAAGCCGGGAGACCCCACTCCCGACGTGGTCTTGCGAGACGTTGCTATGTAAATCCTGCCCATTATGGATGGGATCACTTTGGCAAATTTGCATATTAGAGCAAGACAGCTAGTCTCATTTTAATGTGCAGATTCATGACATACCTGAGGCTTTGGGATTCATCCCCTTCAGCTCAGAGTCCTCAGGCGAACATTCAGCATTGGTCCCCACTTGTGGGTGTCTCCCAGGGGATTGGAGGCCACCTGCGGTATGCCCTTTGGGCAGGTTTGGGCCCTGGCACTGCTGGTGCTACCTGGGCACCCTGGAAGTGCCAGGCTGGCACCCAGCTGGCACTAAGGTACCCAGGTGGCACTGCCAGATGGCATGAGTGGTTTGTTGTGCATGTGTGATTGGGCTGTGGGTGTTACGGGGTACAGGGACCCTCCCATAGTGCATTCTGGCTTGGGGAAGGGGGAGGGGGAGGTCGGGGATTGCTTCAGGGGCCTACGAGATCAGGTCGCCATTTAAGAATGACGTTCCGATCTGTCGCTACGCGAGGGAGTTCCGGTGAACGGAGCTCCCCTTTATGCAAAACGGGGCTAGGTGCGGCCTCGGATGCGCGCTCCCCACTGAGGCCCCTGATACAATGTGAGTCGCGAGCACTGGGACTTCGTTCCCATTTCGTTGAATCGAGCCCAGAGTCTTCAATGAAGGAGGGAGAGGCGGCGCCGTGAGCAGCTCCAGCAGGAGACACTGCCTTGTGGACATGGCCAACGGGAGCCTGAGCATGAAGAGGATGGTGAGAAATTACCCAGAGAGCAGAGGCATTTTGCCAAACCGGCGTTTATCGCCAAAGAGTTTCCTACTTACAAATATGTGCGAGGCAGTGCCAGGCATGCCTGCGATTCTCCAGAGACCTGAGTCAGTACGTGTGCTGCATAGTTTGTGAAGTGGGGTTGGAAGCTTCCCCCTGCCAATGGCTTTGCAGGTGACAGAAGAATTCAATATTTTGTTTCTGAATCTTTCCAGTGACGAGCATGGGACCTGTGCAGTATCTCTCAGTCCGCAGCACATTGTTGTATAATATAGGTCACTGATGCCCATTACAGGAGGGCCCACCATTATTTCAGGTTTGTTCTGGACGAACACAGCCAGGCTGCAAGATTCATCGGCTTCACAGCATCACGGGCTTCCCAAGAGTGCAGGGTGCAATAGACTTCAGCCATGTGGTTATACAGGCTCCATGGCTGGAGCCCCAGATGTTTCTTACCACAAGTGTGCCCATTCCCTCAACGTAAAACTGGTGTGTGACCATCACAAGCACATCCTGCATGTAGCCCCATGGTACCCTGGGAATTGCCAAGACTCTTCCATCCTGGGAATTGAGGGGCTGAGAATTCTGCAGGGATTGTTGCTGGGGGATAAGGGCTACCCACTTAAACACTGGCGGTTGACTCAACTGCACTGCCCTCAAACGTGTGCTGAGGAGGGGTCACAGCTCCACCCGCACCCTCATAGAGCAGACCATCGGGCTTCCGAAGATGCGCTTCTGATGTCTGGACCGCTTCTGTGGTTCTCTGCAATGCACACCGGAGGGGTTTTCCGCATGATTGCTGTGTGCTGTGCTGCGGCACTGCCTTCTTCTTGAGGGAGGTAGCCTTTTGGTTCTGACTTCCAGACATCGTCAACAGTCTCCTGAGGACAGATGGGCTGGAGAAAGTGAGGCCTATGTGTTGGACTGGTGTTTAGATATGGTGCCGGAACCTTCGAACACCCCAGCTGAAGGCAGGCAGGCTAACCTGCTGCCAGTCCACCAGGTGGCTCAGAAATATTTGCTCGTACATAATTAATTAATAAAGGCTGCAAGCATGGAATCGGCTGTGAGTTCACACCATCCCAGCCAGCAGGAACTGAACCACTGGAACTGCCTGTCCCTGCATTTAGACAAAAAATGGAGGATTCTGCCCTTTCTCTTCCCTTTGTTACAATCACACCATCCGTTTTTCCATAATAAATAAACAAAATCCGACACAAACTGGACATCCCAAACTCAGTTTTCTATACAAATATAAGCTAATCACCCTGTGAATTCCCAACCTTCCCAACATTTTTGTCTGACCAAGTGCTATCCCGTTGGCTGAAGTATCACTTGCCTTGGAGGAAATTTTAGATGGCCTGGGAGGAAAATTGGGCTGCTCTTGCTTAAGAAGGCTCAGTTTCAGCCTTCCACCGATTGCTCTCAGACTGCACCATCTTCTCATAGCACAGGTTGGCTGGCCAAGAGACAGCAGCAAGAGCACTGGCAGAGTGCTGCTGGTGAGAGCAGCAATGCTAAGGTTCAGCAATAAGTTCATGATTCATAACCTAAAGTTCAGATGGTCCTCGTATTCTGTTTGTATTAGCGAGAGACAGCATGGTTTTGTGAAGGGGAGGTTGTGTCTCACTAACTTGATAGAGTTTTTCAAAAAGGTCACAAAGATGATTGATGCAGGTAGGGGAGTGGATATTGTCTATATGGACTTCAGTAAGGCCTTTGACAAGGTCCCTCATGGCAGACTGGTACAAAAGGTGAAGTCACACGGGATCAGGGGTGAGCTGGCAAGATGGATACAGAACTGGCTAGTTCATAGAAGGCAGAGAGTAGCAATGGAAGGATGCTTTTCTAATTGGAGGGCTGTGACTAGTGGTGTTCCTCAGGGATCAGTGCTGGGACCTTTGCTGTTCGTAGTATATATAAATGATTTGGAGGAAAATGTAACTGGTCTGATTAGTAAGTTTACAGACGACACAAAGGTTGGTGGAATTGCGGATAGCAACGAGGACTGTCAGAGGATACAGCAGGATTTAGATTGTTTGGAGATTTGGGCGGAGAGATGGCAGATGGAGTTTAATCCGGACAAATGTGAGGTAATGCATTTCGGAAGGTCTAATGCAGGTAGGGAATGTACAGTGAATGGTAGAACCCTCAAGAGTATTGAAAGTCAGAGAGATCTAGGTGTACAGGTCCACAGGTCACTGAAAGGGGCAACACAGGTGGAGAAGGTAGTCAAGAAGGCATACGGCATGCTTGTCTTCATTGGCTGGGGGATTGAGTATAAGAATATTCAAGTTATGTTGCAGCTGTACAGGACCTTAGTTAGGCCACACTTGGCATATAGTGTTCAATTCTGGTCGCCACACTACCAGAACGATGTGGAGGCTTTAGAGAGGGTGCAGAAGAGATTTACCAGGATGTTGCCTGGTATGGAAGGCATTAGCTATGAGGAGCGGTTAAATAAACTTGGTTTGTTCTCACTGGAACGACAGAGGTTGAGGGGTGACCTGATAGTGGTCTACAAATTTATGAGGGACATAGACAGAGTGGATAGTCAGAGGCTTTTTCCCAGGGTAGAGGGGTCAATTACTAGGGGGCATAGGTATAAGGTGCGAGGAGCAAGATTTAGAGGAGATGTACGAGGCAGGTTTTTTTTACACAGAGGGTAGTGGGTGCCTGGAACTCGCTGCTGGAGGAGGTGGTGGAAGCAGGGACGATAGTGACATTTAAGGGGCATCTTGACAAATACATGAATAGGATGGGAATAGAGGGATACGGACCCAGGAAGTGTAGAAGATTTTAGTTTAGAAGGGCCTGTTCCTGTGCTGAACTGCTGTCCCCTTTCAACGCAGGTATCTGCAGTGGCAGCAGTGTAAACTTCCATTGCAGCAAAGTGACCTTGCATTGTACAAGTCTGGGCTGACACTCGAACATCTAGGCTTCTGCTTGTGCTACAATGAAAGTTGAGACATTAGCCACCACTGCCATGCTGAAAAGAGCTCCAAGGTCTGCACAAAACTGTGCAAAGTTGATGTCAAACTCCTCCACGCTCTTTGACATTGCAAGCAGACTTTCTTGTAGGCCCGTCAGTGCACCAAGCATTTCCTTACGAGTCCCCATCAGCTTCTTCTGTAGCTTGTCCATCAAAGTGCTCATCCAAGTATTCTGCAGCAGAACACATATGCCTTGGTGTCCAGTGAGCAGGCACCTACCCTTGGTCCCTGCCCTTGCTGCAGGCCACTCATACCCATGTTCTCACTACATGCACATCCCATTTCTATGCTACGTAAAACGCATGCTGCATAAGTATTTGAGCTTGTGGCAATGAGTGATGTTTTTTTTTTTTCATTACCACTGTTGTTTTGCTCTTCCACCATTGCCTGGCCAGGTGGTATCTCTCTGATATCTGAATGGAGAAAGGCATACGGGTAGGGTTATGCTGAAAGGGGGAAAGTAAGAAGGGCGCATGCTTAAGACCGTCTACCATTCTAAATCATAAGAGATTATGATATGAAGAGGAACTGTGATGCGAGAAGGAGAATTAGAAATGATTATGCTGTTATTTTTTATTGTTTCAGCCTAGTCCCTGCCTTGGCCTCAGCAATGGCTGTTCAAATGATGGCATGGATCTCCTCCATGGAGTGATGAGCTACACCAGTCTCTCATTATAGATCACTTTGCCTTGCAAGAGAGAAGGAAGTGTGTTGGTGAATGTGGTTCAATCTCCTTGGGTAATGTGGCTATCAAGGCAATCATAGCTGGCAGTATGTGCAGACAGCAAAGTGTAGATGTGAGACTTGCAGCAGCGTTAAGTGTATGAGGGAAAGGTGGAGTTATGAAGGTTAAGTATAAGTTGCATTGATGAGGGGTCTGAGGCTGGTGATACTGTTGGTGGGACATGGCATTTGAAGAAGCATCCACTGATCTTGACCATTCACTAGCTCATTGAGCTTCTTGCAGCACTTCATCTAGATACTCAACTCTTATTTTGACCACAATTTTGTCTTATTGCCTTTGGGTAGCTCCCCACTTCCTTCTGAGAGTTTGTGTGGAGGGCTTCCTGGCCCGCTGTGGACGGAGCACGACTCTTCACCTCTGTACTTCCTGCATCAAGACCACCATCAGGCATCAAAAAATAGTCTGCTCTCCCCCTTCTGTGCAATTCTTCAATGTTTCTTCAATGGGCGGCACGGTGGTACAGTGATGAGCACTGCTGCCTCACAACTCCAGGGTCCCGGGTTCAATTCTGGTCTTGGGTGACTGTCTGTGTGGTGTTTGCACTTCCTCCCCGTGTCTGGGTGGGTTTTCTTCGGTTTCCTCCCACAGTCCAAAGATGTGCAGGTTAGGTGAATTGGCTATACTAAATTGCCCCTCACTGTCCAAAGGTTAGGTGGGGTTACTGGGTTACGGGGATAGGGTGGAGCCGTGAGCTTAAGTAGGGTGCTCTTTCCAAGGGCCAGTGCAGACTCGATGGGCCGAATGGCCTCCTTCTGCACCGTAAATGCTATGATTTTCTGATTGCCTAGCAAAATCAGTTGCAGAATGATTGCCCCAGCCCCTATGCATTGCAGAGGTGCAGTGTTGTTTTTAGGAGTATAGGCTTATTCATGAGGGAGAAAGGGATAGAAGGATATTTTGAGCAGGTTAGGCTAACTTCCAAGTTGGTTAAGTCTGCATCAGGAGGTAATTTTGTAACCAGGTACAACAACTGACCTCGAGGTTAACAAAATCTGTAGTTAACCCCATTCCAATTAACCCCCCACCCCCACAACAACAAACCACTCTTCCCACCAAATAGAAGCCAGCTTTAACCTGAGTTAGGAGCTGGTCATTCTAAACATACTTAGCTACTATTTAAACCAATGGCCCTGGGAGCAAAAGCAGGGGGCATGTCTGTTCTCTTGCATAACTAAAACTCGCACTCGCATGCCAATCGCAGCAACAACAACATATATTTATATTGAGCCTTTTACTTCACAAAACGTCCTAAGGAACATTGTAAAATAAAATGTGACAGGACTGCAGTGTTTGGTGCTGTTCGTTCCTAGCTTGGTTACACCAGAAATACAGCTAACCAAGAGAGACTCGAATGTCTGCAATTCGTGCTATAACAATGTCTGTAGAATTACTTAAGGATGAAATCTTGCTGCCAAAGATATTCGAACTAGTTAATACTACTGCCATGCCATCCATTCTACCAGATAAACACCTCTAGATACCAAGAGGCTCGTATTACCAGCAGATATAAAAAATGCCAAGAACATAATGTTATAGGCGTGGCTGGAACATTATTTCACCCTTGGTGACAAATGTTAACATTTCCAATAATCAATTTAAAATTAGGACATTTAAAAGTTGCCAAGCCCATTTTTAAAAAAAGAGTAATATTTGTGACATCCTAAAAAAAGACCTGTATTGATTTACAACTTCCCTCCAATGCTGATTCTACACTTTGACAGGTACTTTGTGGCAACTGGCCTTTAAACAACATTCTATTACCCAGTGGAGTAATGTATGAAAGGTAAACCTAACATGAGATGTATGCTCTATTTTAATATACAGTAAACGGAACAGGAAAACGTCACAATGTTTCTTTACAATTTTGCTGTTGCATTGACTGTCTCATGTACACCCTGCAAGATCAGCCACCAGTTATACACCCTGTCTGATATCCCTTCCCACTGACTTCAGCTGAGTTGTTACTGCCAGTTGCCCACCTCTGCCAAAGTAAAAATTGCTCCTATTGGATTCATAAACATTAAAAAAATTGTTTAATGGTTTCATAAGGAAAGGAGTAAACCATTCAGCCCCTCAAGCCTATATTTTGCACCTCAACCAACATCACTCAAATACATTATCTGGTTATTATCACTTTGTGGGACTCTATTGTGGCAAATTATCAGTTGCATTTCCTACATTACAACAGCTAATACACATCAGAAGCAGTTAATTAGCCATTAAGGGTATTTATAACACCCTGAAGTCATGAAAGTCCCTGTATAAATCCAAGTCCTTATTTCTAACTTCCAAGTTACTATGCCACATATGCAACAATGTACGCCCACAACAGCTTTGAATTGACATACCTGTACCCCAAGACCAGCTTGTCAAGTAATATCTGTCAAGCTGAATGAAATGAAATTAAAATCGCTTATTGTCACAAGTAGGCTTCAAATGAAGTTACTGTGAAAAGCCCCTAGTCGCCACATTCCGGCGCCTGTTTGGGGAGGCTGGTACGGGAATTGAACCGTGCTGTTGGCCTGCCTTGGTCTGCTTTCAAAGCCAGCGATTTAGCCCTGTGCTAAACCAGCCCCTATAGGGATCAATAATTGAGATGCAGTTATAGTCCTTGCCTTTACATAATCCCTTAGGATGTGCTAACACCCCGACTGATATTTCAGAGCATTAGTCATCTGGCATACTCCAGCATAGATTTTTAAATGCAAATTGGCCCATTTGCTTCACCAGGTCAGGTGTTGTGTGTGGGAGAAAGGGGTCGTAATTTCCTCTAAATTCAAAATCTGTTCACGGTGAACAAGTTTACAATTTTGTTACAGTTAATGTGTGCAGGAATTGTTTTGGTCAACATTTTATGTTCAACCTTGTGTTGCATTGTGGCCCGGTCCTACTCACATTGTTCACATTGATCCACACTGTGTTTCCTGGACTCTGTTAATGTGAAGTTGCTGTCGAGTGACGTTACCACTTGTTCTGAAAAGATGAAAACAGTATTCTTCCAGTTTCTTCAAAATGTATTAGAAGCTGTTGACAAAACGACATTGGGAAGCCTTTCAGTTTAACAGCATCTGAGCACTTACCAACTGTAGCTGAAGCCCAGTCTACACCGACCAGAACCAAACAAACTGCGATAGGAACGCAGCAGCTCACAGATTTGAGATCCATGATTTAGCAGAGGTGACAAGTCAGCTTCTTTCTTTCTCGAGTCACTCCTTTACCTTGCTGTATGCTCAACAATTCCTCCTTAAAAGCCTCCGTGGAAAAAAACTTAACGTTCAATCTGAAGTTTAGCCACACCCCCATTCTGTCAAAGTAACCTTTCCCTATTTAGCACTAACTGGAAAAGGGCAATTGATTGCAGTCAAGCGAAACAGTAATGTCGTCAGAGATTACACAATTGGGGAATGAGTTAAGGTGATTAACACAGACCATTGAAAGAACTTTCTGGCTAGCTTTTTTTTCTCCTTCCATGCTCTGCTTTATTTCTTTAGTACCACACATTGCCTCCACCTAGACCCCCATTATTTAATTATCAGTTTAAAAAGAAACTTGCATCTCAAAATGCCCGAAGTCTGTTACAGCGAACAAAGTACTTTTTGCCAGTTGTCGCTATTGCAATGGGGGGAACGTGCAGCCAATATGCTCACAGCATGTTCCTATAAACTGCAATACAGCAATAACTGGGCAAACCTTTTTACTGATGTTGTTTGAAGGTTGTGGTAAACCACTGTGTTCTGATATTAGAGGTTGTACGGTAGAACCTGCACTACAGGTTCACCTGTGGCCCCTGCATGCTAGCTCCGCCCAGGAGCCGGGTTTATAAATATGCGTGGCCTCCAGCTCGCAGCCATTTCGTCAGCTACTGTGGGAGGCCACACATCTGATACTAATAAAGCCTCAGTTTGGATTCAACTTCGTCTCCAGCCAAATTGACCGTGCCTCAATTTATTAGTATCAGATTCAGAAGATGGACCTCCGGATTAAACCAGATCGACTGCAGCTGGATCCACATGCGAGCGACGCCAGAAAGGACTTCCAGCACTGGCTAGCTTGTTTTGAAGCATATATCAACGCGGCGCCGACCCCTGTTCCAGAGGCTCAGAAGATTCAAATATTGTACTCCAGACTCAGCTCCAAAATCTTCCCGCTGATCCAGGATGCACTCAATTACGCAGATGCCATGACTCGACTCAAAGAAAATTCTGAACAGAAGACGAACACGCTCTTTGCCAGACACGCGCTCGCAACACGTACTCAACTACCTGGTGAGTCAATCGAGGACTTCTGGAGGGCCCTGATCCCACAAATTCGGGACTGTGACTGCCAGGACGTTACAGCTAAGGAGCACTCCGATCTCCTTATGCGGGATGCTTTTGTAACTGGGATTGGTTCTGATGTTATCAGGCAGCGGCTCCTAGAAGGGGCCATGCATGACCTCGCAGAGACTAAAACATTAGCGCTCTCCATGACGGTCGCCCTGCGCAATGTCCAGTCCTACGCCCCCAACCGCGCGGCCCACTCCTCCTACGCTTCATGGGCCCCACAGGCAGCCGCCCCAGCGGGGGCGCTACCCACCCAATAAGCCTGCGCTGCGCGCCAGCCAGTGATCTCCGGAGGTCCCCGATACTATTTTTGCGGTCAGCAAAAACACCCCCGCCAACGCTGCCCGACCCGCTCTGCCCTTTGTAAGGTCTGCGGGAAGAAGGACCACTTCGCTGCGGTGTGCCTGACCCGTTCAGCGGCCGCGGTCGCCCCCACCCCCGGTCGCGCCCCCCGCCCCCCGGTCACGGACAATGGGCGCCGCCATCCTCCTCTCCTCCCCAGGCCATGTGCGACCAATGGGCACCGCCATCTTCCATCTTCTCCCCCGTACAACACGTGCGTTTCATGGGTGTCCACCATCTTGCTCCACCCCCGCTACGTGCGTTCCATGGGTGCCGCCATTTTGTAATCCCAGGATCTCCGGGCACCGCCATCTTGTCCACCCCGCAGCACATGGGGTCCTGAAATGCCGTTGGTATCCAACACTACGGCCGCCTCACACCCGACGATCAACCACGGCTCACCTCCTGTCAATCGACCAGTCACGACCACATAATCTGACCAACGCATCCACCAGCGTGAAAGTCAACAGCCATGTGACCTCCTGCCTACTGGACTCCGGGAGCAACGAGAGCTTACCACCAGCTCCCCATCCGTAAATCGGACCGGCCATATACCGCCTTCGAGGCAGACGGCTGGCTATATCACTTCCTTAGGGTCCTCTTCGGCGTCACCAATGGGGTTTCGGTCTTCCAAAGGGAGATGGACCGAATGGTCGACCAGTACGGCTTGCGGGCCATGTTTCCCGTACCTAGACAACGTGACCATCTGCAGCCATGATCAACAGGACCACGACGCCAACCTCGCTAAATTTCTCCGCACTGCCACTCTCCTCAACCTCACGTACAACAAGGAGAAGTGTGTGTTCTGTACAAACTGCTTAGCCATCCTCGGCTACGTGGTCCAGAATGGAGTTCTGGGGCCCGTTCCCGACCGCATGCGCCCCCTCATGGAACTCCCCCTGCCCCAAGGCCCTCTAACGCTGCCTGGGGTTCTTCTCATATTATGAACAGTGTGTCCCAAACTATGCGGACAAGGCTGGTCCACTCATACAGTCCACTCATTTCCCCCTGACGGCCGAGGCTTTCACCCAGATCAGAGCTGATATTGCCAAAGCTGGAATGTACGCTTTCCAAGTAGAAAGCGACGCATCGGACGTCGCCCTTGCCGCCACCCTCAACCAGGCAGGCAGGCCCATGGCATTCTTTTCCTGCACTCTCCATGCCTCCGAAATTCGGCACTCATCGTCGAAAAAGAGGCCCAGGCTATCGTTGAGGCTGTGCCACATTGGAGGCATTACCTGGCCGGCAGGAGATTCACTCTCCTCACTGACCAACGGTTGGTAGCCTTCATGTTCAACAACACACTGCGGGGCAAGATCAAAAATGACAAAATCTTGCGGTGGTGAATCGAGCTCTCCACCTATAGCTACGAGATTAAGTATCGCCCTGGCAAACTCAACGAGCCCCCAGACGCCCTGTCCCGAGGTACATGTGCCAGCGCACAAGTAGACCGACTCCGGACTCTGCACGACAGCCTTTGTCACCCAGGGGTCACTCGGTTGTACCACTTCATTAAGGCACGAACTTTGCCCTACTCCGTCGAGGAAGTAAGGACGATCACCAAGGACTGCCAGGTCTGTGCGGAGTGCAAGCCGCACTTCTACCGGCCGGACTGCGCGCACCTGGTGAAGGCCTCCCGCCCCTTTGAACGCATCAGCGTGGATTTCAAAGGCACCCTCCCCTCCTCCGATCGACACACCTATTTCCTCAGTGTGATCGATGAATACTCCCGGTTTCCCTTCGCCATCCCATGCCCAGACATGACGTCTGCCATCGTCATTAAAGCCCTTAATTCTATCTTCACTCTGTTCGGCTTCCCCACCTACATCCACAGTGACAGGGGATCCTCATTCATGAGTGATGAGCTACGTCAGTTCCTGCTCTGCAGGAGTATGGCCTCCAGCAGAACGAGGAGCTGCAACCCCCGGGGAAACGGACAGGTAGAAAGGGAGAATGGGACGTCCAGCTGGCCTTGCAGTCCAGAAATCTCCCGGCCTCCCGGTGGCAAGACGTCCTCCCTGATGCACTACATTCCATTCGCTCATAACTTTGCACTGCTACTAACAGTACACCGCATGAACGTCTTTTTGCCTTCCCCCAGGAAGTCCACATCCGGGGTATTGCTCCCAACTTGGCTCACAGCTCCAGGAACCGTGCTTCTCCGTAAACATGTGCGGTTCCACAGGGCGGATCCATTGGTGGAAAGGGTGCACCTGCTCCACGCAAACCCACAGTACGCCTACGTGGCGTTCCCCGACGGCCGCCAGGATACCATCTCCCTCAGGGACCTGCACCAGTAGGTTCCACCCCCACACCACCCCCGTCGCCCCTGGCGCCACCCTCCCCTCCCCCGCCACCCCCATCACCCCCCCTAGGACCGTCCGTCCTCTCCATGCCCACCCCCGTTGATGAAGAGGATTTCGGCACGCTCCCGGAGTCAACTTCGACCACGACAGCACCAACATCGCTTTCACCACTTCGTTGATCTCAAAGGACCATCAAGGCGCCGGACCAACTGAACCTCTGACCGGCCCGCCGGATGACCAGAGACATTTTTTTACTGCTCTGTAAATATTAAAAATTGCTAATTGTATATAGTTATCCACACCCGCCCCCCGCTGGACTCAATTTTAACAGGGGGTGAATGTGGTAAACCACTGTGTTCTGATATTAGAGGTTGTATGGTAGAACCTGCACTACAGGTTCACCTGTGGCCCCTGCATGCTAGCTCCGCCCAGGAGCCGGGTTATAAATATGCGTGGCCTCCAGCTCGCAGCCATTTTGTCAGCTGCTGTGGGAGGCCACACATTTGATACTAATAAAGCCTCAGTTTGGATTCAACTTCGTCTCCAGTCAAATTGATCGTGCCTCAAAGGTTACGCATTGGTCTCGGACACTGGGGAGAACCCCCTTGCTATTCTCTAATTGCAGTGGGATTTCTGTTCTTGCCAACTGAAGAAGGCTGGAACACGTCATCGGAGTACCAGAACCTTGAAAGTGCAGCACTCTAAGTACCGCACTGAAATGCCACCCAAGATTTATGTGATTTGTGCTCACAACCCTTCACTCTGAGGTGAACGTGCTACTACTTAAACCATAGCTGACACCAAAAGCAGGACATTTTTTTCTTCAATTAAAAGCAGATTGCTGGAAATACTCAGCAGACCTGGCAGCAACTGTGGAGTGAGAAGTGGAATGGACGGCCAGAATTTTCCAGCTGTTCCCGTCTTCCGGTCCTACTGACGGCGAACACAGGCCGCAGGTTTCCTAGCGACGGAGGGTGCATACAACGGGAAGCCTTGTTGACAGAGGCAGGACCAGCAGGGCCTGCTGCTGGCCAATGGTGGGCTGGCTCTGCCGCTGCAAAACAGGCCATGGGGGGGCGGGGGGTGCAGAAATTCCCACAATATTTCAGATCTGTGTCCTTTCATCAGAACTCCGAGAAATCTTTAGACTTTGAGCAAGTGAAATTGAAGGGGATGGTTGTTGATGGGAAGCAAAACAAAAGGGAAGAACTGTGATGGGGTGGAAGGCAGGATCCAACAACAAAACAATCTACGGTGGAAGATAAAGGGAGTGATAATGGAAGAAAAGAGGATGGGCGAGATTCTCCGTTTCCCGACACTGATTTCGTATTCGCCGATCGGGCGGAGAATCCATTTTTACGATGGAGTCAGGGGCGATGCCTGTTTTACACAGATTCCGCATGCTCCACCCCCTCCAAAATGGCTTCATCGTGGCGTGTGCCGCACATCTTGGGAAGGCCTCGGGAAGTCACAAGGCCCTCCCCCGTGCTCCGTCCCCGATGGGCCGAGTTCAGGACAGCATGACATGTGGTCCTAGCCGTGCGGGAACCCGATGTGGCGGCTGCGGACTGTGTCGGGCGGGAACCGTGCTGCTGGCTGGGGGAGGGGGGGGGGGGGCTTCGGCGAGGACTGGGTGGACGGGTGGGGGGTGGCCAGGGGCTATCCAAGAGGGCACTATCTGGCAGGTCAGGCCGCGCACGGCTGGTGCCATGCTGTACAGTGCGACCGCTCCAGGTTGTAGCCGTGTGCATGCACGGCTACAGACCTGACGTTTTCTCCGGCCGTTTATTTTGTGGAGGCCGGGTGTTTTAAGTGGCGTGGCTGTTAGCCCTTCACTGGTCGCAGCATCGGTGAGGGGGCGGCGCCGGCTTTTTCCACATAAAATGCCACGGTTCCACTTAGCCTCAAAATCTGAGAATCTGGCCCCATATTATCATAAGATCTATACATGGCAGGTTCCTGAAGAGGTGTGACCTGAAAGCAAAGAAAATTGAATAAGAGGATAACAAATGATATCTAGTAAAGGAAACAAAATAGGGGGAGAGGTTACGATCGAAAATTGTTGAACTCAATGTTCAGTCCAGTTGAAACATGAGGTGCTGATTCTCAAGATTGCACTGAGCTTCATTGCAGCACTGTAACAGGCAAAGGGCAGAGTGGCAGCAAGAGGAGAACAAAAATAATAAGAGACTGGGAGTACAGATTGCACTTGTGGACTGAACAGAGGTGTTCTGTAAAGCTGCTACCCATTCTGTGTTTGGTCCCCCAATGTGGAGGATCTTACATTGTGAACAGCAAACACGGTCTATCAAACTGAAAGAAGTATGAGTAAATTGATGCTTCACCAAGGAAGGAATCTTTATTGTCTTGGATGGTGAAAAGGGAGGAGGTAAAAGGGCAGGTGTTGCATCTTCTGTGCTTGCATGGAATGGTGCTGTTGGAAGGAGGGGGGGTATTGGGGTAACTGAAGCGAGGACAACCATATTGCAGAGGGAACAGTCCCTCTTAAAGGGGAGGGAAAGGAAGATTGTTTGGTGGTCACATAGAGCTTGGGGCAGTGGAAATTTGCAGAGGATTACTTGTATACAGAGATTGGTAGGATGCAAGGTGAGAAGAGGGAGACCGCTATCATATTTCTGGGAGAGAGGGAAAAGGGTAAGATCAGAATTGCATGAAATAAATCAACATGGTCAGGGTCCTGTTGATTCTGGTGTGAAAGTGGGATGGGGAGAGATTGTTGGTTGTTGGAAAATTAAAACCATATTGGAAGTGCGAGTATAGAAGGTTGCATCATTCAATCAGATGATTAGGGCGGCACAGTAGCACAGTGGTTAGCACTGTCACTTCATAGGGCCAAGGTCCCAGGTTCGATTCCCAGCTTGGGTCACATTCTGTGCGGAGTCTGAATGTTCTCCCTGTGTCTGCGTGGGTTTCCTCCGGGTGCTCCGGTTTCCTCCCACTCGTCCCAAAAGACATGCTGTTAGGTCATTTGTACATTCTGGATTCTCCCTCCATGTATACGAACAGGCGCCGGAATGTGGCGACTTGGGGATTTTCACAGTAACTTCATTGCAGTGTTAATGTAAGCTTACTTGTGACACTAAAGATTATTATTATTAGATACAATGGAAATTGAAAAACTGTGAGAATGGAAAGAATCCTCACAGGAAGCAGGGTGAGGAAGTGCAATCAAGTTAGCTGTGGCACTAATTGGGGTAAATTGTGAATATTAGTTGATAGCCTGTCTCCAGAAATGGCGACACAGAAGTCAGGAGAGTGAAGAAATTAAAAGTGAAGTCAATTAAATTTTCACACTCCAGGCAAGACCAGGAAAACTGATCGAGGTGAATAAATCGGAAAAAGAGGTGAGGGAGAGAACACAAGTAGGACTAGGCCAACAAATATTTCAAATATCCTCCAAAAAGGCCCCCATAGTTAGGACCCATGTGGTTTACCAGAACAGCACCTTTCATGTGGAAGCAATGAGTGAAATTAAAGGAGAACTTGTCCATTGTGAGAACAAGTTCAGTAAAGCGGAAGGTGGGGTTTGGCCGTACCTCTGTTCAAGGAGGCAGAATGAGATGCTTCAGGGCCAGGAAACTGGTAAGCCTTCAAGTAACAGAGTGCATCAGAAGAGCCATAGATGTGCACAGGAAGAGACTGGACAAAAGGAGAAAAAATTGAGTTGAAAGAAATCAGTTCAGTCGGGCAGGAATGGACTGAGGCAATGGGTCTACCAGGGCAGTTTCTGAATCTTGAAGGAGGTAGAATTGGGCTGTTTGGTGTGGGGGTCAATAAAGTTGGAGGACGTAGTGGGAAGATCTCCAGAGGAGATTAAGTCCATGACAATTCTGGAAATAATTACTTGATGTTCAGTGTTTTTTTTTTAAAATAGTTTATTGAAAATTTTTGGCCAACCATCACAGTACATTGTGTATCCTTTACACAGTAATATCACAATATAAATAACAATGGCCAGTTTCATAAACAAGAAATAAATAATATATAAATAAAAACAAAACTAAATGGCAACTGCCTTGTCCCAGATAAATATTCTCCAAAAATATGTTTTAACAGTCCAATATACAAATATCTATAACAACAACCTATACATATTATACTTATATCTTAACATCCCTGAGAATCCCTCTGGTTCCTCCCCGCCCCCCCCCCCCCCCCCCCCCCCCCCGGGTTGCTATGTCTTCTTCTTTTCCATTCCCTCTATCTTTCTGTGAGGTATTCGACGAACGGTTGCCACCGCCTGGTGAACCCTTGAGCCGATCCCCTTAGGACGAACTTAATCCGTTCCAGCTTTATAAACCCTGCCATGTCATTTATCCAGGTCTCCACACCCGGGGGCTTGGCTTCCTTCCACATCAACAGTATCCTGCGCCGGGCTACTAGGGACGCAAAGGCCAAAACATCAGCCTCTTTCGCCTCCTGCACTCCCGGCTCTTCTGCAACCCCGAATATAGCCAACCCCCAGCTTGGTTCGACCTGGACCCCCACCACCTTCGAAAGCACCTTTGTCACCCCCACCCAAAACCCCTGTAGGGCCGGACATGACCAGAACATGTGGGTGTGATTCGCTGGGCTTCTCGAGCATCTCGCACACCTATCCTCTACTCCAAAAAATTTACTGAGCCGTGCTCCAGTCATATGCGCCCTGTGTAACACCTTAAATTGTATCAGGCTTAGCCTGGCACACGAGGACGATGAGTTTACCCTACTTAGGGCATCAGCCCACAGCCCCTCCTCAATCTCCTCCCCCAGCTCTTCTTCCCATTTCCCTTTCAGCTCATCTACCATAATCTCCCCCTCGTCCCTCATTTCCCTATATATGTCTGATACCTTACCGTCCCCCACCCATGTCTTTGAGATCACTCTGTCCTGCACCTCCTGCGTCGGGAGCTGCGGGAATTCCCTCACCTGTTGCCTCGCAAAAGCCCTCAGTTGCATATACCGGAATGCATTCCCTTGGGGCAACCCATATTTTTCGGTCAGCGCTCCCAGACTTGCAAACGTCCCATCTACAAACAGATCTCTCAATTGTGTTACTCCTGCTCTTTGCCATGTTCCAAATCCCCCATCCATTCTCCCCGGAGCAAACCTATGATTATTTCTTATCGGGGACCACACCGAGGCTCCCGTCTTTCCCCTATGCCGTCTCCATTGCCCCCAAATTTTCAGAGTAGCCACCACCACCGGGCTTGTGGTGTATTTCTTCGGTGAGAACGGCAACGGCGCCGTCACCATGGCTTGTAGGCAAGTCCCCCTACAGGACGCCTTCTCCAATCTCTTCCACGCCGCTCCCTCCTCTTCTCCCATCCACTTACATACCATTGAGATGTTGGCGGCCCAGTAGTACTCACTCAGGCTCGGTAGCGCCAGCCCCCCTCTATCCCTACTACGCTGCAAAAATCCCTTCCTCACTCTCGGTGTCTTCCCGGTCCACACAAAACTCATGATACTCTTCTCAATCCTTTTGAAAAAAGCCTTCGTGATCACCACCGGGAGGCACTGAAACAGAAAGAGGAATCTCGGGAGGACCACCATTTTAACCGCTTGTACCCTCCCTGCCAGTGACAGGGATACCATGTCCCATCTCTTGAAGTCTTCCTCCATCTGTTCCACCAACCGCGTTAAATTTAACCTATGCAATGTACCCCAATTCTTGGCTATCTGGATCCCCAAGTAGCGAAAGTCCCTTGTTACCTTCCTCAGCGGTAAGTCCTCTATTTCTCTGCTCTGCTCCCCTGGATGCACCACAAACAGCTCACTTTTCCCCATGTTCAGCTTATATCCTGAAAATTCTCCAAACTCCCCAAGTATCCGCATTATCTCTGGCATCCCCTCCACCGGGTCCGCCACATACACCAATAAATCGTCCGCGTAAAGAGATACCCGGTGTTCCTCGCCTCCCCTGAGTACTCCCCTCCACTTCCTGGAACCCCTCAATGCTATTGCCAGGGGCTCAATCGCCAGTGCAAACAGTAACGGGGACAGAGGACATCCCTGCCTCGTCCCTCTATGGAGCCGAAAATACGCTGACCCCCGTCCATTCGTGACCACGCTCGCCATCGGGGCCCTATACAGCAGCTGTACCCATCTAATATACTCATCTCCAAAGCCAAATCTCCTCAACACCTCCCACAAATAATCCCACTCCACTCTATCAAATGCTTTCTCGGCATCCATCGCCACCACTATCTCCGCTTCCCCCTCTGGTGGGGGCATCATCATTACCCCTAGCAGCCTCCGTATATTCGTATTCAGCTGTCTCCCCTTCACAAACCCAGTTTGGTCTTCATGGACTACCCCCGGGACACATTCCTCTATTCTCATTGCCATTACCTTGGCCAGAATCTTAGCGTCTACATTTAGGAGGGAAAAAGGTCTATAGGACCCGCATTGCAGCGGGTCTTTTTCCTTCTTTAGGAGAAGCGATATCGTTGCCTCCGACATAGTCGGGGGCAGCTGTCCCCTTCCCTTCGCCTCATTAAAGGTTCTCATCAGTATCGGGGCCAGCAAGTCCACATATTTCCTATAAAATTCGACTGGAAATCCATCCGGTCCCGGTGCCTTCCCCGCCTGCATACTCCTAATTCCTTTCACTAGTTCCTCTATCTCGATCTGTACTCCCAGTCCCACCCTCTCCTGCTCCTCCACCTTAGGAAATTCCAGCCGGTCCAGGAAGCACATCATTCTCTCCTTCCCATCCGGGGGCCGAGCTTCGTATAATCTTTTATAGAATGCCTTGAACACTCCATTCACTCTCTCCGCTCCCCGCTCTATCTCTCCTTCCTCATCCCTCACTCCCCCTATTTCCCTCGCTGCTCCCCTTTTCCTCAATTGATGGGCCAGCAACCTGCTCGCCTTCTCCCCATACGCATACTGTACACCCTGTGCCTTCCTCCACTGTGCTTCTGCGGTACCCGTTGTCAGCAAGTCAAATTCTACGTGTAGCCTTTGCCTTTCCCTGTACAGTCCCTCCTCCGGTGCCTCCGCATATTGCCTGTCCACCCTCAGAAGTTCTTGCAGCAACCGCTCCCGTTCCCTACTCTCCTGCTTTCCTTTATGTGCCCTTATTGATATCAGCTCCCCTCTAACCACTGCCTTCAGTGCCTCCCAGACCACTCCCACCTGGACCTCCCCGTTATCATTGAGTTCCAAGTATTTTTCAATGCACCCCCTCACCCTTAGACACACCCCTTCATCTGCCATTAGTCCCATGTCCATTCTCCAGGGTGGACGCCCTTCTGTTTCCTCCCCTATCTCCAAGTCTACCCAATGTGGAGCGTGATCCGAAATGGCTATAGCCGTATACTCCGTCCCCCTCACCTTCGGGATCAACGCCCTTCCCAAAACAAAAAAGTCTATTCGCGAATAAACTTTGTGGACATAGGAGAAAAACGAAAACTCCTTACTCCTAGGTCTGCTAAATCTCCACGGGTCTACTCCTCCCATCTGCTCCATAAAATCTTTAAGCACCTTGGCTGCAGCCGGCCTCCTTCCAGTCCTGGATCTCGACCTGTCCAGCCCTGGCTCCAGCACCGTATTAAAATCTCCCCCCATTACCAACTTTCCCACCTCTAGGTCCGGGATGCGTCCTAGCATGCGCCTCATAAAATTGGCATCATCCCAGTTCGGGGCATATACGTTTACCAAGACCACCGCCTCCCCCTGTAATTTGCCACTCACCATCACGTATCTGCCCCCGCTATCCGCCACTATGGTCTTTGCCTCAAACATAACCCGCTTCCCCACTAGTATAGCCACCCCCCTGTTTTTCGCATCTAGCCCCGAATGAAACACCTGCCAGACCCATCCTTTGCGTAGTCTAACCTGGTCTATAAGTTTCAAGTGCGTCTCTTGTAACATAACCACGTCTGCCTTAAGTTTCTTAAGATGTGCGAGTGCTCGTGCCCTCTTTATCGGCCCGTTCAGCCCTCTCACATTCCACGTGATCAACCGGGTTGGGGGGGCTTTTTACCACCCCCCCCCCCCCCCCCCCCCGCCCCACCCACCCCCGTGACGATTAGTCATCCCCTTTTTCCAGCTCCTCAGCCGGTTCCCACGCAGCTGTCCCCCCCCCCAGGCGGCGCCCCCCCGCCCACCCCACCCCATTCCGGCTCCCCCCTCTCCCCAGCAGCAGCAACCCAGTAACTCCCCCCTCCCACCCCCCACCCCCCGCTAGATCCCCCACTAGCGTAGTTACACCCCCCATGTTGCTCCCAGAAGTCAGCAAACTCTGGCCGACCTCGGCTTCCCCCCGTGACCTCGGCTCGCACTGTGCGACGCCCCCTCCTTCCTGCTTCCCTATTCCCGCCATGATTATCATAGCGCGGGAGCAAAGCCCGCGCTTCCCTTTTGGCCCCGCCCCCCATGGCCAACGCCCCATCTCCTCCACCTCCCTTCCTCCCTCCACCACCACCTGTGGAAGAGAGAAAAGTTACCGCATCGCAGGATTAATAACATAAAACTCATCTTTCCCCCCCTTTTATCCCCTCTTCGCCCCCCATACTCGCCCCACCACTTTGTTTCAAACGTTCTTTTTTAGTAACCCGCTTATTCCAGTTTTTCTTCCACAATAAAAGTCCACGCCTCATCCGCCGTCTTAAAGTAGTGGTGCCTCCCTTGATATGTGACCCACAGTCTTGCCGGTTGCAGCATTCCAAATTTTATCTTCTTTTTGTGAAGCACCGCCTTGGCCCGATTTAAGCTCGCCCTCCTTCTCGCCACCTTCGCACTCCAGTCTTGATATACGCGGATCACCGCGTTCTCCCACCTACTGCTCCGAGTTTTCTTTGCCCATCTAAGGACCATCTCTTTGTCCTTAAAACGGAGGAATCTCACCACTATGGCTCTAGGAATTTCTCCTGCTCTCGGTCCTCGCGCCATCACTCGGTATGCTCCCTCCACCTCCAACGGACCCGCCGGGGCCTCTGCTCCCATTAACGAGTGCAGCATCGTGCTCACATATGCCCCGACGTCTGTTCCTTCTGCACCTTCAGGAAGACCAAGAATCCTTAAATTATTCCTCCTCGCGTTATTCTCCAGCACCTCCAATCTTTCCACACATCGTTTATGGTGTGCCTCGTGCATCTCCGTCTTCACCACCAGGCCCTGTATATCGTCCTCGTTCTCGGCAGCCTTTGCCTTCACGACCCGAAGCTCCCGCTCCTGGGTCTTTTGTTCATCCTTTAGCCCTTCGATCGCCTGTAATATCAGGCCCAACAGCTCCTTCTTCATCTCCTTTTTAAGCTCTTCCACGCAGCGTTTCAAAAACTCTTGTTGTTCAGGGCCCCATATTCACTGCCACCTTCCGACGCCATCTTGATTTTTGCTTGCCTTCCTTGCCGCTGCTCTAAAGGATCCACCGCAATCCGGCCACTTTCCTCTCCTTTTTCCATCCGAATCCAGGGGGGATTCCCTTCTGGTTTACCGCACAGTGCTTTTAGCCGTTAAAATTGCCGTTGGGGCTCTTATCAAGAGCCCAAAAGTCCGTTCCACCGGGAGCTGCTGAAACGTGCGGCTTAGCTGGTCACCGCAGCACCCGGAAGTCCTTGATGTTCAGTGTTAAGATTATACACTGGTGGGTGGTTGGGTGGGGGAGGAGGGAGGGGGGAGGGGCAGGGGTGTAGCATGTTATGGCAGTGAGTCAGCATTCAGCCTCTGCTAGGTAAAGGACGGTATACCAGATGGCACCCGCACTACCCTTGTCAGTGGTTCAAGAAGGCAGCTCATTACCACCTTCTGAAGGTAACTAGGGTTGGGCAATAATTGCGGGCCTAGCCGGCACTGCCCAGATTCCATAAATTAATGATAATAAAGAAAGGTTTCATGATGATAGCGTTGGACTAGAGAGAACAGAATGTTGCAAGTTCTGAAGGAAAAAGGCTAGACTGAGTGAGGGAGCAGAAAAAAAAAGAGATGACCAATGTCACAATGGTAGTTAAGAGCATAAGAAATAGGAGCAGGATAGGCCATTCAATGAGATCATGATTGATCTTCTGCTTCAACATAATTTTCCTGCACTGACCCATTGAACATGCTCAATGACTGAGGCTCCACAGTCCCCTGGGGTAGAGAATTCCAAATATTCACCAACCCTTTGAAGAAGTTCCTCCTCATCTCAGCCCTAAATGGCCTTCCCCCTCTGCCCTATTCAGAGACTGTGTCCCCTGGGTACTAGATCTTGCACAGCCAAGGGAAAAGTCCTTCCTGCATCTACCCTGCCGTGCCTGTAAGAATTTTGAATGCCTGAATGGGATCACATCTCATTCTTCTAAGCTCCAGAGAAAAAAAGCCCAGTCTAATTAATCTTTCCTCATAGGACAATCCCACTTTCCCAGGAATTAGTTTAGTGAACCTTTGTTACAGCCCCTCTATGGCAAAAAAATAGTTGTGGACAGTGCAGAAGGATGTTACAAGTTACAGAGGGACATAGATAAGCAGCAGCGCTGGGCTAAGAGGTGGCAAATGGAGTTTAATGCAGAAAAGTGTGAGGTGATTCATTTTGGAAGGAATAACAGGAAGACAGAGTACTGGGCTAATGGTAAGATTCTTGGCAGTGTGGATGAGCAGAGAGATCTCCATGTCCATGTACATAGATCCCTGAAAGTTGCCACCCAGGTTGAGAGGGTTGTTAAGAAGGCTTACGGTGTGTTAGCTTTTATTGGTAGAGGGATTGAGTTTCGGAGCCATGAGGTCATGTTGCAGCTGTACAAAATCTGGTGTGGCCGCATATGGAGTATTGCGTGCAATTCTGGTCGCCGCATTATAGGAAGGATGTGGAAGCATTGGAAAGGGTGCAGAGGAGATTTACCAGAATGTTGCCTGGTATGTACGGGCAGCACGGTAGCCTTGTGGATAGCACAATTGCTTCACAGCTCCAGGGTCCCAGGTTCGATTCCGGCTTGGGTCACTGTTTGTGCGGAGTCTGCACATCCTCCCCGTGTGTGCGTGGGTTTCCTCCAGGTGCTCCGGTTTCCTCCCACAGTCCAAAGATGTGCAGGTTAGGTGGATTGACCATGATAAATTGCCCTTAGTGTCCAAAATTGCCCTTAGTGTTGGGTGGGGTTACTGGGTTATGGGGATAGGGTGGAAGTGTTGACTTTGGGTAGGGTGCTCTTTCCAAGAGCCGGTGCAGACTTGATGGGCCGAATGGCCTCCTTCTGCACTGTAAATTCTATGATAATTCTATGAAATGGAGGGAAGATCTTATGAGGAAAGGCTGAGGGACTTGAGGCTGTTTTCGTTAGAGAGAAGAAGGTTAAGAGGTGACTTAATTGAGGCATACAAGATGATCAGAGGATTGGATAGGGTAGACAGTGAGAGCCTTTTTCCTCGGATGGTGATGTCTAGCATGAGGGACATAGCTTTAAATTGAGGGGAGATAGATATAAGACAGATGTCAGAGGTAGGTTCTTTACTCAGAAAGTAGTAAGGGCGTGGAATGCCCTGCCTGCAACAGTAGTGGACTCGCCAACACTAAGGGCATTCAAATGGTCATTGGCACACGGTAGCATTGTGGATAGCACAATTGCTTCACAGCTCCAGGGTCCCAGGTTCGATTCCGGCTTGGGTCACTGTTTGTGCGGAGTCTGCACATCCTCCCCGTGTGTGCGTGGGTTTCCTCCGGGTGCTCCGGTTTCCTCCCACAGTCCAAAGATGTGCAGGTTAGGTGGATTGGGCATGATAAATTGCCCTTAGTGTCCAAAAATTGCCCTTAGTGTTGGGTGGGGTTACTGGGTTATGGGGATAGGGTGGAGGTGTCGACCTTGGGTGGGGTGCTCTTTCCAAGAGCCGGTACAGACTCGATGGGCCGAATGGCCTCCTTCTGCACTGTAAATTCTATGAAAACTATATGGACCATAAGGGAATAGTGTAGATGGGCTTTAGAGTGGTTTCACAGGTCGGCGCAACATCGAGGGCTGAAGGGCCTGTACTGCGCTGTAATGTTCTATGTTCTATATAATTGCAGTAAGATACCTTTACTCCGCAATCCAATTCCCTTGTAATAAAATGAAAAAGCCAAGAGAGAGAATAAATAGGAGAATAGCGCAGATGAATGTGTGGCTTAAGAGCTGGTGCAGGAGGGAGCATTTTAGATTTGTGGATCTCTGGGACCATTTCTGGGGAAGGTGAGACCTGTACAAGTGGGGCAATCTACATCTGGACCAGAGTGAGATTGACATCCGTGCCGGCGGGTTTGCTAGTGCTGTTGGGAGGAATTTAAACTAATTTGGCAATGGGAGGGGACACAGACTGTTAGCAGAATAGGGACACAGCATAATAAAGTAAGGCAGTAAAATCAGAGGGAATTAAATTTCAAGGGAAGACTGGATGGCTTCTACTATTACAGGTAAAACGGATAGGTTAAGGGCGAGGTTGGACATGTGAAATTGTGATATAGTAGCCAACATGGAGGCGTGGTTGAGAGAAGGGCAGGAGTGCCAGATCAACATCCCAGGATATAGAATCTTCAGGTGAGAGAATAGAGGGGTAAACGGTAGCACAGTGGTTAGCACTGTCGCTTCACAGCTCCAGGATCTGTGCGGAGTCTGCACATTTTCGGGGTAAAAACAAGCAACATAGGGGCAGCACGGTAGCATAGTGGATAGCACAAATGCTTCACAGCTCCAGAGTCCCAGGTTCGATTCCCGGCTTGGGTCACTGTCTGTGCGGAGTCTGCACATCCTCCCTGTGTCTGCGTGGGTTTCCTCCGGGTGCTCCGGTTTCCTCCCACAGTCCAAAGATGTGTAGGTTAGGTGGATCGACCATGCTAAATTGCCCTTAGTGTCCAAAAAAAAGGTAAGTGGGGTTATGGGGTGGAGGTGTGGGCTTAGGTGGGGTGCTCTTGCCAAGGGCCAGTGCTGGCTCGATGGGCCAAATGGCCTCCTTCTTCACTGTAAATTCTATGAAGAGCAGGAGACATTGCATTATTAATTAAGGAGTCAGTTACTCCGGTAAGGAGCGATGATATCTTGGAGGGGGAATCAAATGAAAGATTTGTGGGTAGAGCTTAGGAATAAAAAAGAGGCTGCCACATTGCTACATGTTTATTATAGACCCCCAGATAGTCAGTGGGAAATTGAGGAGCAAATATGTGCGCAAGTTTCAGAGGTGTGCAAAAATAATATGATAATTATATTAGGTGATTTCAACTTTCCTAATATTAGTTGGGATATTCATTGTGTTAAGGGCTTTGAAGGAGTGGAGTTATTAGAATGTATACAGGAGAACCTTCTAGGTCAATATGTAGAGTGTTCAACAAGAGACGGTACAGTGCTGGACCTAATTCTGGGGAATGAAGCTGGACAGGAGTTGGTGAGGGAGAATTTTAGCAATAGCGATCAAAACATGGTGCTATTTAAGCTCATTATGGACAAAGAAATAGACAAGTTACACAAAAAATGGTTTTGGTTTGGAGGAGAGTGGATTGTAGTAAAATAAGACAAGATATGGCCAAGGAAGACTGGGAAGAATTACTTGTGAAGAAATCTACAGAAGAGCAGTGGCATGTAGTCCATACATTTCTGAGGGTGGGAGGGCAGGTTAATAGGGTAGTGAAAAATCCATATGGGACACTTGCCTTTATCAATTGAGGCATAGATTACAAAAGCAGGGAGGTCATGAAGGAGCTGTATAGAACTTTGGTGAGGCCACAGCTAGAGTAATGTGTGCAATTCTGGTTGCAACATTATAGGAAGGTTGTGGTTGCACTAGAGGGGGTGCAGAGGACATTCACCAGGATTTTGCCTGGGATGGAACATTTAAATTATGAGGTTGGATAGGCTTGGCTTGTTTTCTTGGGAGCAGAGAAGACTGAGGGTCGACCTGATTGAGGTGTACAAGATTATGAGGGGCATGAGCAGGGTGAATAGGGAGCACCCGTTCCCCTTAGTTGACGGATCAGTCACGATGGGAGTTCAAGGTGAGGGGCACGAGGTTTAGGGGGGATGTGATGAAATTTGTTTTCTTCAGAGGATGGTGACGGTCTGGAATGCACTGCCTGGGATGGTGGTAGAGGCGGGTTGCCTCACATCCTTCAAAAAGTACCTGGTTGAGCCCTTGGTACGTGATAACATTCAAGGCTATGGGCCAAGTGCTGGCAAATGGGATTAGGGAGGTAGGTCAGGTGTTTTTCATGTGTCGGTGCAGACTCGATGGGCTGAAGGGCCTCTTCACTGTATTTTCTATGATTCTGTGAAATAGTCAGAGGGAGAGGTCTGGGTGGAGGTAGAATACTGGAGCCAAGTAAAAGGGGTGTGGGGTGGAGAGACAATTCCTGTGGGCAGGGAAGCCAAAACAACCGATGAATAACACAAAACGAAAGATTGTGGCAAGAGCTGATCTTTACTGAGGTGACTTCAAGAAAAGTGCAGAGAACAGCAGAAGCCACTGTATGTTGCTTTTGTAGGCCTGACCAAAGCTTCAAGCTGGTTAACCAAAATGGGCTGTTCTCCCTTCAAAAATTTGTTGCCTACCACAACTACACTAGACCGTGAAATCTTTCACTGTGAAATGAAAGGAAGAATCATCTAAAATAAAATGCTACCTAACTCAGTGCAAGACTGAGTGGAATAAAGCAGGGTTACGTTTCTGCATCATTGCAGTTTGGCATCTTTGTGTGGCACATTCAACTGTTGGCCTGCAGTCAATCCTAGTCACCTTCTCAATCACTGCTGATAAATTTGAGGTCACAAACAGCCTACAAAAGAAAGTGACAATGACTCCAAAAAATCAGTCCAAAGCAGCACAACAACTAAACAACATCAAACTGAAAAATGCAAACAAATTCTGTCAACTTGGGTTAAATTTATGAAGTGAAATGAAGCTTGATGAAGAGAAATCAACTCATATTGGTGATGGTACTGTGACATTTGGAAAGCTTTATGCAACAACCTGAATAAACCCCAAACTCAATTGCCACACAACTAAGATGGTATCATGCTTGCATACTCAGTTGTCTGAGATCTGTGTCGAAATTTGGACTACATATCAGAAGCAGAAGTAATTCCAGTTACTTGAGAAATGTCTTTGGGATCCATTGGTAGCATGGAATTCTCAACACCGAAGTACTTTAGCTTTCTCGCGTAAAGTATCATGGCAATCTCAAAAAGCATTGGCTTCATTGGTTTGGCTCAGGCATTAGGATGGCCACCTACCAAACAGTACATTATATGGAGAGCTTGACAGTACCAGTAGATACGTTGGGCAGACAAAATTGAGATATAAGGGACATTCAAGTGGGACATTATTTCATGTCAGATTGATTTCAACAAATGATGAATGGTCGGTACATGACTGAAACAGTTGGTGCCGTTGTCTCCACACCAGAGTGTAGAAATTAGAAGAACTACATCTTCAGATTGCCACATAAAAATACCATTGCAAGAAGGAACATGCAGCAGAACTCCTCCAACAGCGAGTGACTACCTGTAGTGCCTCCTCTACAACCAACAATGCTGCGCTCAAATTGGATTGCATTTCCAACTGAAGACTCTCAAATGGATTAGATAAGAATCATTGATGTAAAACCAAAGAGGTTATAGAACATGATTTTGCAGTAGGGATAACAACAAGCTAGCCATGCTCACTGTTATCAACTGAAGCCACATATATTCATACACAGGGCCTTGTCCTTTGAAGACAGAAGGAGCCAAAGACATGCAGGTTAGGTGGATTGGCCATGCTAAATTGCCCTTAGTGTCCAAAAAGCTTAGGAGGGGTTATTGGGTTACGGGGATAGGGTGGAAATGAGGGCTTAAGTGGGTCGGTGCAGACTCGATGGGCTGAATGGCCTCCCTTCTGCACTTATGTTCAATGAGCATATCATAGATTATCATAGAATTTACAGTGCAGAAGGAGACCATTCGGCCCATCGAGTCTGCACCGGCTCTTGGAAAGAGCACCCCCCCCCCAAGGTCAACACCCCCACCCTATCCCCATAACCCAACAACCCCACCCAACACTAAGGGCAATTTTGGACACTAAGGGCAATTTATCATGGCCAATCCACCTAACCTGCACATCTTTTGACTTGTGGGAGGAAACCCACGCATACACAGGGAGGATGTGCAGACTCCGCACAGACAGTGACCCAAGCCGGAATCGAACCTGGGACCCTGGAGCTGTGAAGCAATTGTGCTATCCACAATGCTACCGTGCTGCCCATCCAGGCATTATGCCATTTTCAACTAAACAAACCTTGTGGGACAGCCATTCCCTGGTTCATTTTCCATGGCAATGCATTGATCAATCAGAGTCTACCTGCCTGGTTTGAATTTGAAACAAAAGTTAGCAGTTAACTGTTCTCTACTGCATTCTCCATGTCAATGCCTCTGCCAATCCGAGTCCACTTGCCAACAAATCAGCACTCTCTTATCATGTAGTATAACTTGTTTCCCTTTGTGTAGCTGTCCTGATGAGTGCAGGTTGAAAAGCTTCGATGGTGTGCCTCTTTTTTTCAGCAATTCTCAAGCTCTGTATTACAAAATGGCTATATGTTGAGAACATGTAAATCAGAATGCAACTTCCAGTGGATAGTTTAGTGCAGAAATTAGGAAGTGCACTACACCAGAAGTTTTGCTATATTGGTATCTTTTTAAAAAAATATTTTTATTCTCCTTTTTCACATTTTCTCCCAAATTTACACCCACCAGCAATAAACAATAATCAGTGACGAATATGTCAATCCCCAAATATTAGCCCACATGTTTACATAAACAAGTGACAAAAAGGAATCAGGAATCACCCATAGTCACCATTAACACACAGAGTCCCCCTCCCCCCCCCCAACCTTCCCAACCACCCCCCCCCCCAACTAATGTTCGATGTTATCCAGTTCTTGAAAGTGCAAAATGAATAATGCCCATGAACTGTAGAACCCCTCCATCCTTACCCTCAGTTCAAACTTAACCTTCTCAAGAGTCAAGAATTCGAACAGATCCCTCCGCCACGCCAGGGCACAGGGTGGAGAGGTTGCTCTCCATCCCATCAGGATCCGCCTTCGGCTGATCAACGAGGCAAAGGCTACAACATCTACACCCGTTTCTAATCCCGACTGGTCCGACACCCCGAATATGGTCTCCTGAGGGCCCGGGTCCAGTTTCACATGCACCACAAATTACCCTAAAATCCTCCTTCCAGTAATCCTCTAGCTTTGGACAGGACCAAAACATATGAATGTGATTTGCGGCCCCTCCCCCCGCAACGTTCACACACATCATCTACCCCTTCAAAGAATTGGCTCACCCTCACCCTTGTGAGGTGTGCTCTAGATAGCACCTTTAGCTGTATCAGCCCCAACCTCACGCACGAGGTGGAGGCGTTCACTCATACAGAACCCCTCCTCCATACCCTCTCCCAACTCTTCCTCCCACTTTGCTTTGATCCCTTCCAGTGGTGCTTTCTCCTCTTCCAAAATAGCTCCATAAACCGCCGAAACTACCCCTTTCTCCAGTCCCCCCATCGTCAGCACCTCCTCCAGCAATGTGGAGGCCGGCTCCACCGGGAAGCTCTGTATCTCCTATCTGGCAAAATCTCAAACCTGCATGTAACTAAACATTTCCCCTGCTCCAGCCCATACTTCACTTCCAGCTCCTTCAATCCTGCAAACCGACCACCAAGAAACAAATCTTTTAGTGTTTTAATCCCCTTCTCCTCCCATTTCCGAAAATTTCCATCCCACTTCCCTGGCTCAAATCTGTGATTCCCCCGAATCGGCATTTCCCTTGACCCTGCCCCCAACCCGAGATGTTGGCGAAACTGCCTCCAAATTCTCAATGAAGCTATTATTACCGGACTCCCTGAGTATTTCCACGGGGCCATCGGGAGCGGCGCTGTTGCTAATGCCTTCAATTGCTATATTGGTATCTTGTTGAGGGACTCTGCATTCAAATATATGGAACAACATGAAGTTGCTGTACATACCGTGTAAATAAGTATTATGTTTGCCTGAACAAATTAGGACTTGTCGATTTCTATGCAAGTAAATTTTTAATAGCATATTTACCATTAATTTCTACTAAACAACCTCTCTAGAGTCTTTATCCTTCAGATTTTAATTATTGTCAAGAGTTTATTTTTAATTATAATTTTTTAAACCTTTCTTTTGTCTCTCATTCCCTTCGCCCTTAATCCAATCTTTTAAAAAAATATTTTGATTGCAAAAAAGAATTTCTGTTATTACAAAATACATCCGCACTAACCAACAAATACATACAAGTTGATACATGAGTATCAACTTCTTGAAAAAAATTATCAACCCCACTAAACCCCCACCTCACCACAGACTCTTAAATAACCCTCCCTATAATAATATAATAATCTTTATTGTCACAAGTAGGCTTACACTGAAATGAAGTTACTGTGAAAAGCCCCTAGTCGTCACATTTCAGCACCTGTTCGGATACACAGAGGGAGAATTCAGAATGTCCAATTCACTTAACAGCACGTCTTTCGGGACTTGTGGGAGGAAACTGGAGCACCCGGAGGAAACCCACGCAGACACGGGGAGAACATACCGACTCCGCATAGACAGTGATCCATGCCGGGAATTGAACCTGGGACCCTGTAGCTGTAAAGCAACAGTGCTACCCACGGGGAGAACGTGCAGACTCATCACAGACAGTGACCCATGCCGGGAATCTAACCTGGGACCCTGGACCTGTGAAGCAACAGTGCTATCCATTGTGCTAACTTGCTGCCCGAACAGCTTATGGCGACCAACTCTCTGAAAAAGGAAAGAATTGGTTGCCATCTCGAGTAGACCCTTCTAACGGCACTCTACTGGTGTGCTTGACCTGCCCTAGGTATAGGAATTCTATTAGAGCTCCAAACCATGTCAAGGCATTGGGCAAAGGAGAATTACACCCCAGCAGAACTCACCTCCGGGCTATCAATGTGGCAAAGTCAAGGACATCCACCGTTACCATCCATCTGCAGCACCAGCGAGTCTGAAACCCCAAAAATATCCACCAGCGGGCAAGGCCCCATCTCGATATCAAGAATCCTGGACATGGTGCTAAAGAAGGAGATCCAGAAGCTTCCAGGTTTAGGACATTACCAGAACATATGATTCTCCCTCTCCCGAGCACAACATTCATACCAATCCTCCAACCCGAGAAAAAAACACTCACCTCGCCCTGGTCAGGTGTGCCCTGTGCACCACCTACAAGCTGAGCCAAGGAGGTTGAGTTGACCCTGTGAAGAGCTTCACTCCACACCCTTCCCTCCAAAGCCAGACCCAGCTCTCCCTCACACTTCCTCCTCACCTCATCCAACAGTGCCTGCTCTGCCGACAGGATCTGGCCATAAATTTCCAAAATCTTTCCTTCACTCACCACAGTGAGAGACAAAAGTCTGTTCAGGAGGGAAGGTAAAGGGGCCAAGGGAAACGACGATATCTCCTTACGCAGGAAATTGCACACTTGAAAATACCTAAATAAATTAGGCCTCGGAAGTTGGAATTTATCCATCAGCTCCTCAAGACCAACAAACGTACCCCCGCAAACAGGTTCTCAAACCTCTCCAGCTGCTCCCTGCCCCAGGACCTGAACACCGAGTCCAAACCCGGCAGCACAAAAAGATGATTCTTACAGATGGGGGCTGACAACGACATTGCGGCATTGCGACGAGCTTCACATGTTGCCCAAAACTGTCTCCAAATCCTCAGCGAGGCACCACTACTGGACTCGAGGCATATTTTGAAGGGGGAAAATGGAAGTGAGGTAGTTACCAAGGCCCTAGCTAGAACCACTAGTAGAGCCATATACACTCCGGATCCTTGAGCCATCCCAGTACCTTTTCAATATTAGTCGCCCAGTAATAAAATAGCCAATGAGGTAAGGCTAAGCCACTCGATTGTTTCTCGCTGAAAAAACACCCCTGGAAACCCATCCAGTCCCAGAGCCTGGCCCCGCAGCATTGGACCAATACATTTCATAGTCACCTTGGGGGCCCAACGGCGTCTCCAACTTTTCTCCCTCCTCCCTCTCCACCACCGGGTAGAACAACCCATCATGGTCTCCGATCTGTACAGACAACAATAGATGCAGCTTCAAATGCTGCATTATCATTGATGGGGCGGAAACAAATCTGCCACCAGTCCCTGTACAATCTCCCGGGAGGCAGCCTACTGTCTCAGCTGGTGTGCTAAAAGGTGGCTGGCCTCCTCGCTGTGCTCGTAAAGTCTCTCTCGAGCATCGCAGCTGGTTTAACGCCTTACCCATTGAGAGCAGTTCAAATTGCATCTGCAACTTTTTCCTACTTGCCAACATTTCCAGTGTAGGGGCAAATGAGTATTGGCGGTCCATTCGCCTCCCCTCCCTCCCAATCTTGCCCTTGTGTGACATATAGGAAATGATCTCTCCCCTGATGATCACCTTAAGTACCTCCCACAATATGGAAGGAGGGATAGACTCACTTTTGTTAAACATAATGTACTCTCTCCCCAATAGCGGAGGATGTACATTCACAAAACCCTTTATCTGCCAACAACACCCTATCCAATCTCCACAGCGGGCATTGAGAAGGACCTGGCTTCAATACCACATCCACAAAGTGTGGGGCATGATCTGGGATAACAATTACCGAGTATCCTGCCCTCTTCACCCCAGGAAGGAGAGACCTACTCACTACAAAAAAGTCAATCCGAGAGTAAACCTGATGGACAAAGGAGAAAAAAGAATGTCCTCGTCACTCAAATGCAAAAACTGCAATGGCTCAGCACCTCGCCCCCGTCCCATTACCCCTGATGGAATCAGAGACTTCAGCCTAGATCGATCTATTCAAGGTCTAAAGTACAAGTTTATTTTCCCCCCCTTCCTCCTCAAAATTAGAGTCCAAGTCAGGAATAGAGGCCAGTAGCTTATTAATAATAATCTTCATTATTGTCACATATAGGCTTACATTAACACTGCAATGAAGTCACTGTGAAAAGCCCCCAGTTGCCACACTCCAGCGCCTGTTCAGGTACATTGAGGGTGAATTCAGAATGTCCAATTCACCTAACAAGCACGTCTTTCGGGACTTGTGGGAGGAAACCGGAGGCTTCAGAGGAAACTCACGCAGACACGGGGAGAACATGTAAACTCCAAAGCCGTATCATTGCAATCTGGAGCGTACACATTAATGAGGACCATCGAGGTGGCTGCCAAAGACACACTGACCATTACGTGTCTCATGCTTGGGTCCGCCATAATCTTAGCATCCAAGGAAGAAACCCTTTCATGAATCAGAATCTCTCTCGCCCCCCCCCCCCCCCCCCCGCCCCCCGATGAGAGACGTGCCTTGGCCCCCCCCCTTCTCTTGTACCTCCTGGAGCTAGCTTAGCCGCTAGTCTGGTGACCCTCCTTCCTGAGGCTAATCTAGACTTCCCCCCCCCCCATGACCGTAGTATTTCTTTATTCCCCCACCCACTCCTGCTTTCTGCTGCTCTTGCCCCCTCCTCTCTGAGTCTTAGTTATAACATTCAGAGTGAGGCGGTACAGTCCCGTGTAAACAGCTTCTTATTGTCCCAGTCTGTTGGGGCGTCTGGCTCAGCGAGGGTTTTGTTGCTGTCTTCCCAGCCCATGTTTGAGGACAAATTCGTCCATGTCCACCAGCACAGTGAAATAGCATCGTTGCCCTGGAAAGTCTGCCAGAGCTTGGTTGGGTACTGCATTCAAATTTGACTCTATTCTTATAACCGGTTGCCTTGGCCCTGTTGAACTCTGCCCAGCGCTTGGCCAGGTCTGCCCCAATGTCTTGGTACACCCCGATTGGGTATCCCTCTCAATTGCAGGTTTTTGTCTGCCTGGCCCAGTTCAAGATTCTTTCCCGGTCCTGGTATCCTTGTAGCTTTGAAACGGTGGCCCTCGGCTGTTCCCCGGCTTTGGGCTTTGGCCGGACTGATCTGTGGGCTCTGTCTATTTCTGGGGGTTTTGGGAAGCTGTCTCGTCCCACCAGGTTACCCAGCATTTGGGCCACTTCATCCATAGGATTCCTCGGTCCCTTCCGGTAGGCCCTCTATGCGGAGGTTCTGGCATCGTGACCAAATTTTCTAGTCCTCGACCTTTCCTTTTAGCTGCCACCAACCTTGTCTTGTTGGTGTTAGTGGAGGTCAGGGGGGAATTCGCCCTCATCCATGCTTCCTCACAAAAGCATCAACTTCCTCCATCAAAATAATAGTCTTTCCAGTCAAAAGTCCTCGGATGCCACCCAAAACCGCACTTTACTCCTGTACAATGCGGCTTTGGCCTGCTTTTTAGCCAGCTCTGTTCCCACGTCCTGTTAGAGCCTGATGGTGTGGTCCTCCCATTTGTAGTCCCTACCTCGGGACGCGTCTCCTGGTAGCTGTGGAACCTGACAATGATTGCCCGTGGTGGTTCGCCTGAACGGGGCTTCTGACCAGTGGGCCCGATCCAACCCGGGAAGGGACAACGATCCACCCTCCCCCACCATCTTCTCAAGCATCTTTCACACAGTCGGATTTGGGGCCTTTACTCCCTCCAGCCGCCCACGATTCTGAGGTTCTGCCTACTGGAGCGATTCTCCAAATCATCAACCCTGGCACACAGTGTGATATTATCACCGGCCATCTCAGCCTCCAGGGAGACAATTCCGTCACTCTGGTTCGAAGGAGCTACCTCCACCCTTTAGCACTGCGCCATGCATCTTTACCGTTTTATCCACCCTCGCCAGCGCCGAACGAAATTGGACCTCGCACCACCTCTATTGAATTGTGGATATCCTCAGAGATAGCTTGTTGCTTAGATTCTGATGCTAAGATGTCTGTAAGCATCTCGATCGTCAACGAGGTGACCCGAGTCGTGGACAGAGCCTCCACCATTGTCTTCTCGACAGATTAGCCTTGAGAGGCTTCCAAATCAGATGACTATTCTTTATTCATTGGCTTCTTGGACCTAGAGCTTCTGGACATTTTTAATCATGTAGAACCTTTATCCCATCAAAATATTCAAGCTTCACCCCAGACACCCCCCAGAAAAGGGCCTATAAACAAGGTCCCGGGACAGGAGCTGTCTCGAGTGCAGCGACTCCCTCGTGTCGCCACTGGGAGTCATCCAATCCAATCCTGGATTTCATTTCCTGTATCTGATTTGATAATGAACTCAATATTCTAACTGACACTTCCAGGTTTAGACTGCACTGCTTATTAAGGGTTCTTCAATCTGATCAGCTAAGGAGGCACTCAATTGTTTGCCCTGTTCACACAGGTCTCACATGCGCGTCAGAGCTGTACTACGTTTTAATTGTATGACAGGAACATCTAGTATAAAATCTCATTGTAAGGGCAAGTGCAAGGGTAACAATATCCACTGCTGATAGCAAAATCCAGTCCAAATGACGATAATGCATTTTCCCCGTAATTGCACTTTATTTATTGACTGACACTGATTTCTAATCTGTCAAGTCCAACTCTTTTATGTTGTCAAGAAACCAATTAATCTTAGCGTCCCCTGGATTTTAAATTTGCAGTCTGTGGAGATTGTAACATTGCAGTACAGGATGTTCCAATGCTTATTACATTGGTTCCTGCCTCATGACAAAGGTGGGACTGGCTGGGAGTGTTTTGATAAGTCATCAGACCGGTTCAAGGGTCAGTGAACAGCTCTTCTTGAGGCAGTCAGTTGGAGGCTGTCTGCCAGCCAACCAGTGTCACAAAGGCAAAAGACACAAAAACAGGTCCCAATTAAGGTAAAGAAAGAAGTGTAGGGAGCAGAGGGTTTGGGAGTTGGCGGGGGTGCAGGAGTGGGGAGGGGAGGCGGGGGTGCGGGAGTGGGGGGGGGGGGGGGGAGTCCCCTTTGCAGTAGTGGGTGTTCTGCTTGCAATGGCATAGATCTGAAAGTGTAAGCTTGTAAGCTAGTATTTGAGTGTACTCTGAAATCCAGGAAGAAGGAAACTCGGAAGGCGAGATTGAAACCCCGTGAAGTGAGCCATTGTTAAAGCCATCTGGGTGGGAGCAATTGTTGGAGAGAACTCCCGAGGAGCGATCTTCAAAGTTGAAGTTGGGAATCCCTGTTGCTGTTGCTCTTTTTAACCTTAGTCTATTTGCTCTGTTTAGGTCACCTTTGCTCATAAGTCGCCAGGTATCTTTATGATACCGCCACGTGGTTCAAGTTCAGGTTATGATTAATAACACAGCACACCGCTTAGTAAGGATTAAAACAACGGTCATTTATTATATACAACAAGCAATATTAATACCCTAATACTACTTTCTATATAACAAACCTATCACTACTGGCCAATACTTAACTTAGGAAGAGCCCACCAGGTCAGGGAAACGAATGGCTTGTCCAATCAGATCTGGCCCGCGGGATTCAAAAGGCTGCTACAGGTCGGTGGCTAGGTGTCTCTACCGGATAGCGATCGTTGGATTCAAACTTACGGTGGCCGGTGGCTGGTCTTACGAAGGTCTCGAGCAGGCGAAGATGAGAGAGAGAGATCTGAACTTGGACCTTTACTTTTATAGGGCCCAGGGGCTTCCCGCCTCCCGGTGCGGCCCTTGACCCTGAGTCCCAAGTGATTGGATTCTGTCCCCAGTCTCTGGGGTCGATGTGTCCAATGGTGAGCCGATTCCTCGATCGGGGGGTGGTCGCTCACCTGTCTTTGTTTCGGCCACTGCAGGCGCCGACAGGTCTGGCCCGGTATTCAATTGCTAATATGTTGCAATTGTTCCTGGGGATAGCCGATTTAACTGTGGATGTCTGAGTAGATTAGGTGTAAACAGTCCTGAATGCAACTGCGGATACCTGGGCTGATGGGCTGTTATCCCTGAGTATCGATCTGGGCTACGTTCCCAGAGCTGAATATGCAAACCTGTCTGCAGCTGCCTGCTTGTGTCTTCTTGGCTGCTTTTCCCAGCAGTCTTTCGGGTTAGCTGTTTTAAACTGGGTTTTGGCCAGATTAATCGGAACGCAGCCATTTTACATGGCTACATTGCGACAAGATAGTTTAACTTGACGTCTGACAAGGTTCTTGAGAAATCCATGGACTCGCTGATTCACCCGCCCTGCCATTACCTCATGGGGTTGAAGGTCATGCCACCATGTTATGCATCAGTGAGTTGGGTACTGTTGCCAAGTAACTGAAGCAAATTGTGATCCCATGTTCAATTCGTAGTCTATATTTTGTTGATCTCAGCCAGGATAGAAGTTAAAGAGCTACATTTGGTGCTCATGCCTTTAATCAAGGAGAACACAAATTAGGTAAGCTTTTCTATTCTATTCACAATGCGTACCTACTGACCCTTGTTGAAAAGAAAAACAAATGTTTCTACAAAACCTCAGGAAATCCCAAATGGCTTTTCAACCAATTCGGTACTTTTGAAGCACGGGGCGTAATTTTCCATTTAGGACACTCGGGGTGGGTTTCTCCGGCCTGCAGCCGAGTTTTCCTGGGTGGTGCGCCCTCGTCAGTATCGGTACTCTGCGTCACCGCCACCTTCCAATAGAATTTACCACTGTGGCCACCCCATGCCGCCGGAAACTCACGGGCGTGGGTGCGCTGCCGACACAACGGAGAATCCTGCCGCCGGAGACTCCAGCCCCAGGTCTGGTGGCCGGGAGGAAAGTCGGTGTGATTCCCACTGGGCACATGTAATCTTCTGCTTTTAAGCTAATTGATTATGCATCAATGAGGGGCTTGGGAAATCTCGGTGGGTCGGGCAGCGATTCACCCACCCTGCCAATACATCATAGGGTTGAAGGTCATGGCGTCATGTTTAAATGGCACCCAGATAATATTCACTTACTGCAGGCTTGGTTTTGCGGTGAATAGGAAAATGACAGCATCCAAGCAAAGCAAATCCTCTGCACCCTTAACTCAGCAAAACCTCCCAGGGGATTCCCCTCCAGGGCATCCAGGGAGCATAAGAGGTCATCTTTCTGAGGGATGAGCGCAGGATATCCTCCCACCTGACCTTGCCAGCGTGGGAGGTTGTGGGGAGGGGGATCATCGTCCATGGCGCACAGAGAAGGACCGCCCTGCAGTGCCGCAAACAGACCAATGATCTTCTCTGCTATGCCAGGGTAGATAGAACTTCTACTCACACACCCATAAGGGCATCAGGCTGTCTTAAGTGTTAAGAGTCCACAGGGTTGTCACACATGACCAGCAGATGAGACATCAGTACTGAATGTCTGGCAACCACCTTTAAGCTTACCATCCTGTGCATGTTCTGGCACAAAAGGCCTTACTGGAGGAGGCCCGGCAGATATAACAGACACGCACGCTTCTTAACTATTCTTTCATCCATTGTGTTTACAGTCAACCATCAGTCTTTCTATGGGACAAGATTTCATAGAACAAAAGGGAGAGAGAGAGCCATGGACGACAAGGTTGAGGACCCGGAGTTCCGGACACCCCAGGTTCGAAGTGCAGGCTGCAGAGCTTGATTGGGGGGAATGTGGGGGGATCATTCCTGCATGAAAGGTGAGATTGATCTCCCCCAACAGGCCAGCGAGAGTGCTTCCAATATACACCAAGACCATGCGGACAACGGCTATGGGTATCGTGCATGATCCTGCTTAGTCAATCATCAATTACCTCCTCTCTATTCCAGGTACCAGGAAAGGGGGAGGGCATCCTCAAAAGAAGACTGAACCCCAGCCCCCAGACCACCTCTGATGTGAAGAACCGTCACTGCCTTCACCTGCACCATCCACCAGCACAGATACACACACTTCGATGGGACCTACCTGTAGACTCGGGTTCACAATATGGCGATTACCTCACAGACATGGGTCCCCAGCTGGTAGAGGCAGTGACAGCTGAGATCGCTGGCACTCGGAGGATAGCTGGAGACCAGGCTCCTGCTGAGTCTGAGTCCAATGACGGGCCTCGGGAATCGGCCCTGAGAGAAATGTAGGAGATGCAGAGACAGGCGGAGTGGTCAGAGGCCGTCAGCAGACTGGAATGAAAGATGTGGAGAAGTCAGCTCATGTTCTGCCTGACCTTGAAACTCTGGCATGTGAGCACAAAGAAGTCTCCATGGAAAGGGTGGGAGCCACCTTGGAGACCCATGTCCAGGTTCTGCTAGATGTGCGCTTGGATCTGCACACCATCGCTCTGGCCATGGGTGCATTCTAGCAGTGGCTAGGCGAGATGGTACGAGGCACATAGCCCTCCCTCCTGTTGCCCCTTCTCTTCCAGGAGTCCATTGGGCCCTCAAAGAGAGGAGAACCACCAGCCAGACATCTTGGGGGACATCTACCTGGGAAACTCGAAAGGCCCGGCCGCTCAGTTTCCATCTGCCAGAGGCTCTGTGAACTCCAGTACGTCATGCCGAGAAGGGTGCACCTGTCCTAGAGCAGGGAGACGCTTACCAGGCCAGGCTATCCAGGCCTCAGGCCACCAGAGGACACCCACCTAAGTCATCACCAACAACAGGGCATAGCAGCTAACAGGCTAACTCCACCTCTGCTGCAGATATCGGAGCTGTACCGAGATGTATCGTTAGGGTAAAGCAAATTAAACAGTTGTGAATGCACACTGCTGGCACGAGTGTCTGCTCATTGGTTTGATTTTTCATGACTAAATATATGTTGAATTGACCCTCTCCATGTCTCATGGATTCAATTGATACGCCATTTGATTCTGTGTCCTATGATTATTTAAGGGTCCAATATGTAGCCTCCTAAAGAACACTCATCTAGATCTTCAGATGCATTATCTCGCCACTGTGAGTAGCCTTGAAATTGGCATCTGCGACATCAGGAAATACAGAACATATAGATATACTGATGGAGAGCCAATATACCTGTCAGCTTACACCTTAGGCAAACATACTTTGCTCTCTGGAGATGTGTTCATCAAAATTAGCGATTATAAGACCATAAGAAATAGGAGCTGTGGTCCATTCAGCCATTCAAGCCCTATCCACCATTCAATGAGATTATGGCTGATCTTATCCCTCAACCCAATTTTCCTGAACAACCCCCATATCCCTTGATATTTTTAACATGTAGAAATCTATTGATTTCTGTCTTGAACATGCTCTCTGGGTCGAGAATTCGAAAGATTAACCACCCTCTGAGTGAAGAAATTCCTCCTCTCAGTCTTAAATGGCCTACCCCTTATAAATCTGCCTTAAATAAATGATTACCCTGCTCCTGTTGCAATGGTGTCTGTGGATGGCACAAGTATCGCGACTAATGTGTTTCTCCAATGTATAGTTTGCAATGGTATTTATGAAAGGGAGTTCATGAAACAAGTAGTATCAAACATGAACGCCATAGATTTCCATGGCTCTCTGCAGGTAGATCCCGTCTCCATGTTTGAGGCTGAAAGTCATTCCGTGCTTAGTTCCCACTCTCCCCAAGCACGACACTGAACTGGGGAAGCAAGATCAATTAGGAAATTTACAAATGTCTGCAAGATGGATATGAGTGTGTGGTGTCAGAGGGGTAGGTTCATCTTGTGGTGAAGCCTTCTCCTTGCCCTGAATGATCTTACTTTGCCCCTGGATAGTCACTTTGTGGTGCTTTATGTGATCCTTGTGTAAAGGCACAGAACTCAACTAAATCTGGAATTCACTGCACAGGAGTGCACTCATTAACTTAGAGTATAGAGAGGGCAGCACGGTGGCGCAGTGGGCTAGCCCTGCAGTCTCATGGCGCCGAGGTCCCAGGTTCGATCCCGGCTCTGGGTCACTGTCCGTGTGGAGTTTGCATATTCTCCCCATGTTTGCGTATGTTTCGCCCCCACAACCCAAAGATGTGCAGGCTAGGTGGATTGGCCACGCTAAATTGCCCCTTAATTGGAAAAAATGAATTGGGTACACTAATTTTTTTATTTTTAAACTTAGAGTATATAGAAAGGATTGGCTTTTGTGAGCAGGACTATGTTGAGGACTGTCATGCTCTGAAAGCAATGCATTTGCTAATTTCCTAAGTCCCCAGCAGGGTCTATGAAGGTGTTGTCATTGGCTGTTGTGTCAATTCTGACTGGACCAGGAATCTATCTAATGCAAAGATCATCTAGGACAGAAACCTGTTGGGCTTCTGGCGATTGCATGGTCCTGAGTGTTTGTAACTAGTCAAACAACTGTCCTGCTGATGTACTGTCTGTGACTTTGCAGCTTTGAAAGTAGTCGATTCACTGCACCCTGATTGATTGGGGTCCAGAACAAGATGATGCCTCAGCATCATAGAGTGCTGCGAGCCTGCGATGGGATAAATGGAGCTCTCCGGATGCTAATCCATTTTAAGATGTCCAAGCATTGAAGAATGGTATGTGTGTCTTACTAAGATGGTGGTCCTACTGACATGAATGCATCCCTATATGATTTAGCTTTTCAGCCACTTGAAAGCTGCCATGTCCACTGTCTTGGTGAGGCCATGGGTGATAGAACTTTGTGTGGAGTTGCTTAAAGATGTGCCCTAAGGAACTGCTAATCACATCCCACAGTGGCAACATGTTGCCATTGCTACTGTCCCTGCCAAGGATGACCCCCATCATTAGGGCAGAAGGTAACTAATGCTATTTCCTTGACCATTGTGAGATTTCTGACCTTTCATGAGATTTTCAAGCTGAAAATGAAGGAGTTGGTGCACCCCATGCATCGAAGGATGAAGGAAACTTTGATGATGAAAATTTCTCTTCAGCTTAATCCTCCAGGAATCTTGTGGCTTTAAGGTTTTCACTGGAATGTCGACTATTTGGTGCCCATACAATGGCAATCTCATGTGGTTCATCTGAATCCTTGCCCTCTTCAGAGCCAACCCCTTCACCATCCTCCTCATTCCTGTGCCTCACTCAGGCAGCACATCTCTCCCTTAGCAGGGGAAGGTAACGCAGGGTGCAGCAAACAACGCTAATGTGGGACACTCTCTGCAGTGAGTATTGACAAGCCCTGCCTGACCAGTCCAAATATCGGAAACACATCCTTCACATCCGAAACGAAAGATGGTGTAAGGTTACTGAGATAGGGTAGGGAATTGGAACCAGGTAGAATGCTCTTTCATAGAGCCAGTACAAATTGAATGGCCTTCTCTGATCTGTAAAGAGCCTGTGATCCTATGTAGTCTCTGGAGTGGGACTTGAACCGACAACCTTCTGCCCACAACCTTCTGCCTCATAAATCACATGACTGTTGCTGAGCTGTGGCGGACACCAAAAGCAAGATTCTCTTCACAACTTGGTGCAGTGAATTTATTATTATTAAGTAGATGAGTCATACAGATGGAAACACCAACAATTGGTGTTGGAAGAAAATTAAAAGAAAAAAAGCCAGAGGAATCTTTTAATTATGTCAAGACTGGCTTAGTTTATAGAATCTGCAGGGTTTCGCTATCATGACTCGTCTACTGCAACGGTCGTTCAGATGGGACATTAAACCAAGGTCCTGTCAACCTTCTCAGGTGGATTCAAAAGATCCCACGTCAGTATTTTAAAGAAGAGCGGAGTAGTGATCCTACTGTTCTCAGCCAATATGTATCCCTTAACATCGTAAAAAAACAATTATCTGATCATTATCACATTGCTGCATGTGGGAGCTTACTGTGTCACAATTGATTGCCAGGATTCCGACATTACAACAGTGCCTACATTTCAAAAGCCGTTAATTGGCTACAAACTGCTTTTGGAAATTCCGTGATTGTGAAATGCACGACAGAAATGCAATTTTGTCAATCCCACCTACCTGTTTGTGATCATGATGTTCATGTTTAGAACCTATTTGCTAATAGTGAGCTCCAGTTCATAATAGTCATGTGACTTAGAAAAGCAAAACTGCAAACCCTGAACATGAGAAAGAACAGAAAGAGTACCATGTACAGTACGTCCATCAGCATAGAACATAGAAAAATACAGCACAGAACAGGCCTTTTGGCCCACGATGTTGTGCCGAACCTTTGTCCTAGATTAATCATAGGTTATCATAGAATTTACAGTGTAGAAGGAGGCCATTCAGCCCATCAAGTCTGCACCGGCTCTTGGAAAGAGCACCCTACCCAAGGTCAACACCTCCACCCTATCCCAGTAACCCAACCAAACACTAAGGGCAATTTTGGACACTAAGGGCAATTTATCATGGCCAATCCACCTAACCTGCACATCTTTGGACTGTGCGAGGAAACCGGAGCACCCGGAGGAAACCCACGCAGACACGGGGAGAACGTGCAGACTTCGCACAGACAGTGACCCAAGCCGGAATCGAGCCTGGGACCCTGGAGCTGTGAAGCAATTGTGCTATCCACAATGCTACCGTGCTGCCCTTAAGAACAAATAAATCTACACTATATCATTTTACCGTAATCCATGTACCTATCCAATAGCTGCTTGAAGGTCCCTCATGTTTCCGACTCAACTACTTCCACAGGCAGTGCATTCCATGCTCCCACTACTCTCTGGGTGAAGAATCTGTAAAGCATCTGTAAAGAGAAAAGATAGTTTAATGATCATGGGGCATGCTTTGTCAGGAACCTAGCTGCTAAGATTAAACCTCATTTTATAAACGCAGAGATGGAAATGCTGTCCACAGCTGGAAATCCATTGTTATAAATATATTTGTTCACATAACTCAAGCCACTATATGTCCAGTAAACTACTTTGAGGCACAGAGTGCTGTATAAACGCAATTTGTTCATCCCATTCCATCACTGAAGGTAGAAATGGGATGCTATGGATGAAAAGTATGGATTTCACAGTAACTTCATTTGAAGCCTACTTGTGACAATACGCGATTTTCATTTTTCATTTTTCAAAATACTATTTACAGATTTTAGACATCAGACAATGAATCACAAGCATTCATGTACTAATGTTTTTCTTTCGATTGTAGGCCATGTTTGTACGCCAGCACACCTCTCCAGTATTTTTGGAGCTATTGGGATCAATTCTGTGAGACAAATATTCTAATTATAATCGAAGGCAGGTTTGGTGGGGGTGGACAGTAAACACTCCCTCCCCCTAAGGAATATCAGGCCCCTCAGGGCGTATTTTAAGACTAAATTTGTCTCTCGCCTGAAGTTGTCAGGAACGACATCTGAGTCGGCAGGCAGGAGCAGGAATTTGGGAAGGAAACCAAATCATGGAATTTGCAGTGCAGAAGGAGGCCATTCGGCCCATCGAGTCAGCACTGGCACTTGGAAAGGGCACCCTACCTAAGCCTACACATCCACCCCATCCCCGTAACCCAGCAACCCCACCTAACCTTTTTGGACACTAAGGCCAAACCACCTAACCTGCACATCTTTGGACTGTGGGAGGAAACCGGAGCACCCAGAGGAAATCCACGCAGACACGGGGAGAACATGCAGACTCCACACAGACAGTGACCCAGCGGGGAATCAAATCTGGGACCCTGGAGCTGCTAACCACTGTGCTACCGTGCCATTGCGGACTCAAGGCAAGGTCATAGAACATAGAACAGTACAGCACAGAACAGGCCCTTCGGCCCTCGATGTTGTGCCGAGCATTGTCCGAAACCAAGATCACGCTATCCCACTCCCTGTCATTCTGGTGTGCTCCAAGTGCCTATCCAATAACCGCTTGAAAGTTCCTAAAGTGTCCGACTCCACTATCACAGCAGGCAGTCCATTCCACACCCTAACCACTCTCTGAATAAAGAACCTACCTCGGACATCCCTCTTATATCTCCCACCCTGAATCTTATAGTTATGCCCCCTTGTAACAGCTACATCCACCCGAGGAAATAGTCTCTGAACGTCCACTCTATCTATCCCCCTCATTATCTTATAAACCTCTATTAAGTCGCTTCTCATCCTCCTCCGCTCCAAATAGAAAAGCCCTAGCTCCCTCAACCTTTCCTCATAAGACCTATCCTGCAAACCAGGCAGCATCCTGGTAAATCTCCTTTGCACCCTTTCCAATGCTTCCACATCCTTCCTATAATGAGGTGACCAGAACAGCACACAATACTCCAAATGTGGTCTCACCAGGGTCATGTATAGTTGCAGCATAATCCCGCGGCTCTTAAACTCAAGCCCCCTGTTAATAAACGCTAACACACTATAAGCCTTCTTCACGGCTCTATCCACTTGAGTGGCAACCTTCCGAGATCTGTGGATATGAACCCCAAGATCTCTCTGTTCCTCCACATTCCTCAGAACCCTGCCGTTGATCCTATAATCCACATTCAAATTTTTCCACCAAAATGAATCCCTCGCACTTATCAGGGTTAAACTCCATCTGCCATTTTTCGGCCCAGCTCTGCATCCTATCAATATCTCTTTGCAGCCTACAAAAGCCCTCCACCTCATCCACTACTCCACCAATCTTGGTATCTCACCAAATTTACTGACCCACCCTTCAGCCCCCTCCTCCAAGTCATTGATAAAAATCACAAATAGCAGAGGACCCAGCACTGATCCCTGTGTTACACCGCTGGTAACTGGTCTCCAGTCTGAAAAATTTCCATCCACCACCACCCTCTGTCTTCTATGTGATAGCCAGTTACTTATCCAATGGGCCAAATTTCCCTCCATCCCACACCTCCTTACTTTCTTCATGAGCCGACCATGGGGAACCTTATCAAATGCCTTACTAAAATCCATGTATACGACATCAACTGCTCTACCTTCATCTACACACTTAGTTATCTCCTCAAAGAATTCAATCATATTTGTGAGGCAAGACCTACCCTTCACGAATCCGTGTTGACTATCCCGGATTAAGCTGCATCTTTCCAAATGGTCATAAATCCTATCCTTCAGGACCTTTTCCATTATCTTCCCGACCACCGAAGTAAGACTAACTGGCCTATAATTACCAGGGTCATTCCTATTCCCTTTCTTGAACAGAGGAACAACATTCGCCACTCTCCAGTCCTCTGGCACTATCCCCATGGACAATGAGGACCCAAAGATCAAAGCCAAAGGCTCTGCAATCTGATCCCTTGCCTCCCAAAGAATCCTTGGCTATATCCTATCTGGCCCAGGGGACTTGTCGACCCTCAGGTTTTTCAAAATTGCTAATACATCCTTTCTCAGAACATCTACTTCCTTCAGCCTACCCGCCTGAATCACACTCTCATCCTCAAAAACATGGCCCCGCTCCTTTGTGAACACTGAAGAAAAGTATTCATTCAACGCCTCTCCTATTTCTTCTGACTCCATGCACAAGTTCCCAATACTGTCCTTCACCGGCCCTACCCTCACTCTGGTCATTCTTTTATTTCTCACATAAGAGTAAAAAGCCTTGGGGGTTTTCCTTGATCCGACCCACCAAGGATTTCTCATGCCCCCTCCTAGCTCTCCTAAGCCCTTTTTTCAGCTCATTCCTTGCTACCTTGTAACCCTCAAGCGACCCTACTGAACCTTGTTTTCTCATCCTTACATACTCTTCCTTTTTCCTCTTGACAAGGCATTCAACCTCTTTTGTGAACCAAGGTTCCCTCACACGGCCATTTCCTCCCTGCCTGACAGGGACATGCCTATCAAGGACACACAGTATTTGTTCCTTGAACAAGCTCCACTTTTCATTTGTGCCTTTCCCTGACAGTTTCTGTTCCCATCTTATGCTCCCTAATTCTTGCCTAATCGCATCATAATTACCCCTCCCCCAATTATAAACCTTGCCCTGCCGTATGGCCCTATCCCTCTCCATTGCAATAGTGAAAGATATCAAATTGTGGTCACTATCTCCAAACTGCTCTCCCACATACAAATCTAACACTTGGACGGTTCATTACCCAGTACCAAATCCAATGTGCCCCCCCCTCTTGTCGGCCTATCCACATATTGTGTCAGGAAACCCTCCTGCACACACTGTACAAAAACTGCTCCATCCGAACTGTTCGACCTATAGAGGTTCCAATCAATATTTGGAAAGTTAAAGTCACCCAAGACAACTACCCTGAGACCTCCACACCTATCCATAATCTGTTTTGCAATTTCTTCCTCCACATCTCTATCACTATTTGGGGGCCTATAGAAAACTCCCAACAATGTGACCGCTCCTTTCCTATTTCTAACTTCGGCCCATATTACCTCAGTAGGCAGATCCCCTTCAAACTGCCTTTCTGCAGCTGTTAAACTATCCTTGATTAACAATGCTACTCCTCTCCCTCTTTTACCACCTTCCCTACTCTTACTGAAACATCTATACCCCGGATCTTCCAACAACCATTCCTGTCCCTGTTCTAACCATGTCTCCGTAACGGCCACAACATCGTAGTCCCAAGTACCAATCCACGCTCCAAGTTCACCTACCTTGCATTGAAGTATACACACTTCAACCCACCTTTCTGTCTGCCAGTACACTCATGCGACCTTGATACTCTCCTCAGTACCTCTCTACTCTCGACACTGGCTTCTGGACTACAGCTCATTTTCCCAGCCCCCTGACAAATTAGTTTAAACCCCCCCCCCCCCCCCCCCCCCCGAAGAGCCGTAGCAAATTTCCCTCCCAGGATATTGGTGCCCCTCTGGTTCAGGTGCAAACCGTCCTGTCTGTCCAGGTCCCACCTTCCCCAGAATGTGCTCCAATTATCCACGTACCTGAAACCCTTCCTCCTACACCATCCCTGCAGCCACATGTTTATCTGCACTCTCTCCCTGTTCCTCACCTCACTAGCACGCGGCACCAGCAACAAACCAGAGATGACAACATGGTTTGTCCTGGCTCTCAGCTTCCACCCTAACTCCCTAAATTCCGGTTTTAAATCCCCGTCCCTTCTCTTACCTATGTCATTGGTACCGATGTGTACCACGACTTGTGACTGCTCCCCCTCCCCTTTAAGGATTCTGAAAACACGGTCCGAGACGTCACGGACCCTGGCACCCGGGAGGCAACATACCATCCGCGAGTCTCTTTCGTTGCCACAGAACCGTCTATCTGTCCCTCTAACTATCGAGTCCCCAATAACTATTGCTCTCCTGCTCTCCCTTCTTCCCTTCTGAGCCACAGGGATGGACTCAGTGCTGGAGATCCGTTCACCGTGGCTTACCCCTGGTAGGTCGTCCCCCTCAACAGTATCCAAAACGGTACACTTGTTACTGAGGGGAACGACCACAGGGGATCCCTGCACTGACTGCTTCTTCCCAGCCCCTCTCACCGTCACCCATCTAGCTTGATTCTTCGGAGTAAGTACACCCCTGAAGCTACTATCTATGACCACCTCTGCCTCCCGAATGATCCGAAGTTCATCCAGCTCCAGCTCCAGTTCCCTAACGCGGTTTCTGAGGAGCTGGATATGGGTGCACTTCCCACAGGTGAAGTCAGCAGGGACACTGACGGCGTCCCTCACCTCAAACATTCTGCAGGAGGAACATTGCACTGCCTTCCCTTCTAAATAAAGAAAGAAAGAGCTTACCTGTTATTCACTCTACCTCTTAGGGTAAAGGAGGTCGAAGGGTGGGGGACACTACAAGTGTAGTGTCTAGGGGTTAGAAACTGCCCAACTTAAATACAGGTAAAAATAGAACACTTAACCAGCAACCACTGCGCCCCACACGAGAACAGCAATCAGCTGTTATGGGCCTGCGCAAACAATTTAAACCTTTACTACTTACCCGGCAGACACTCTGTCCTCACTCCGACCGGATCCAGCTGGAAACTCCCAACAGTAAGTTTAAAAAAAAATTTACTCCCCTTCTCAGCAAGCACTCACTCAGCAACCATTGCGCCCCACACGATAACACCTCAGGGAAAAGAAAAACTACTTACAAGTCACCAGCCAATCACTTACCTGCAGGCTGTGACGTCACGGTTCAACTTCTTTCTACTTCTACCTGCCCTCGAGTCCCCCTCTTGATCTTTACTCGCTGGGATCCTTACAGTGATTGTCTTTTTTTTTTGGTTAGAGGAGGAGGTAGGGAGGGAAACACTGAAGAAGTGTTTCGGGTTTAACTGTCACTTGACAACAGCTCCTCCACAAACCACCTTCAAGATACGGTGACTGCAATGCACTGATGCAAATTTCCCCTGCAACAGCCAATCAGCATCTCCGCTCTACTGCCCTCTGCTGGATGGTTGCCTTCACTTGAACACCTAGGGTATCTTGCTCAGGTACACTTTCTGGATGCAGTGACCACAATGCACTGATGCAAATTTTCCCCGCAACAGCCAATCAGCAGCTCTGCTCTACTGCCCTCTGCTGGATGCTTGCCTTCACTTGAACACCTAGGGTGTCTTGCTCAGGTACACTTTCTGGATGCAGTGACCGCAATGAACTGATGCTAATTTTCCCCGCAACAGCCAATCAGCAGCTCTGCTCTACTGCCCTCTGGATGATATCACTTGGATGATAAAGGCTAAAAGTGCTTGTAGTGCCAACGTCAATCAGCTGAGGCAGAGGTGAGATCGGGGAAAGGAGTCCCAAATATTCCTCGCGGGCCATGAAAGTGCACTCTGCTGTTTCTGGATCCCTGAGGAACATTTCCGAAAATTAACCGGTTTCACTTTGGTATCCTTTTTCTTTTTAAAAAAAATAAAATATTTTATTAAAGTTTTCAAACAGAATTTTTCCACTTTACAAATCAACATAAAAATAGTACAATAACTGATAAATAGCATTATTTAAACAAAATAGTGAACTAACAAAGTAACAAAAAATAGTGCTCCCCCCGCCCCGGGCTGCTGCTGCTGACGATCTATTTTCCCTTAACGTTCTGCGAGATAGTCAAGGAACGGTTGCCACCGCCTGGAGAACCCCTGAGGCGATCCTCTCAGCGCAAATTTCATTCGTTCTAGTTTTATGAACCCTGCCATGTCGTTTATCCAGGCCTCCACGCCGGGGGGGTTTCGCTTCCTTCCACATGAGTAAGATCCTTCGCCGGGCTATCAGGGACGCAAAGGCCAGAATATCGGCCTCTTTCGCCTCCTGCACTCCCGGCTCTTCTGCTACCCCAAATATAGCTAACCCCCAGCCTGGCTTGACCCGGACCTTCACCACCTTTGAGATCGCCTTTGCCACTCCCCTTCAGTACTCATCCAGTGCCGGACACGACCAGAACATGTGTGTGTGGTTCGCCGGGCTTCCCAAGCACCTCCCACACCTGTCCTCCACTCCGAAGAACCTGCTCAGTCTTGCTCCCCTCATATGTGCTCTGTGTAGAACCTTAAATTGTATCAGGCTAAGCCTGGCACACGAAGACGAGGAATTTACCCTACTTAGGGCATCAGCCCACAGCCCCTCCTCAATCTCCTCCCCCAGCTCTTCTTCCCATTTTCCCTTCAGCTCCTCTACCAGTGCCTCCCCCTCGTCTCTCATCTCCTGATATATTTCGGACACTTTGCCCTCCCCGACCCATACCCCGGAAATCACTCTATCTTGGATCCCCTGTGTCGGGAGCAGCGGAAATTCCCTCACCTGTTGCCTTCTAAACGCCCTCACTTGCATGTATCTAAAATTGTTCCCCGGGGGCAACTCATACTTATCCTCCAGTGCTCCCAGGCTCGCAAACGTCCCGTCTATAAACAAATCTCTCAGTCTCCTAATTCCTGAGTCTCCTAATTCCTGCCCGTTGCCAGCTCTGGAACCCTCCGTCCATCTTTCCTGGGACAAACCTATGGTTGTCCCTGATCGGGGACCACACCGAGGCACCCGTCACCCCCTTGTGTCGCCTCCACTGCCCCCAGATCCTTAAGGTTGCCACCACCACTGGGTTTGTGGTATACCTTTTCGGGGAGAGCGGCAGCGGCGCCGTCACCAGCGCCTTTAGGCTCATTCCCTTACAGGACGCCATCTCCAGCCTCTTCCACGCCGCCCCCTCTCCCTCCCTCATCCACTTACAAACCATCGCCACATTGGCGGCCCAGTAGTAGTCGTCCAGGTTCGGCAACGCAGGTCCCCCTCTGTCCCTGCTACGCTGCAGGAACCCCATCCTTACCCTCGGGGTCTTCCCTGCCCACACAAAACTCATAACGCTCCTGTCTATTTTCTTGAAAAAGGCTTTCGTGATCAGAATGGGGAGACATTAAAACACGAAAAGAAACCTTGGGAGAACCATCATTTTTACCGCCAGCACTCTGCCCGCCAGTGAGAGTGGCAGCATATCCCACATCTTGAAATCCTCCTCCATCTGCTCTACCAGCCGCGTCAGATTAAGTTTGTGTCGAGTTCCCCAGCTCCTAGCTAACTGGATCCCCAAATATCGGAAGCTCCTTTCCACTCTCCTTAACGGCAGGGCGTCTATTCCTCTTCCCTGGTCCCCAGGGTGTATTACAAAAAGCTCACTCTTCCCCATATTTAGCCTGTATCCCGAAAAATCTCCAAACTCCCTCAATATCTGCATAACCTCTGTCATCCCCTCTACAGGATCCGCCACATATAGCAGTAGGTCATCTGCGTAGAGTGACACTCGATGTTCCTCTCCCCCTCTAACCAGCCCCCTCCATTTCTTAGAGTCTCTCAACGCTATGGCCAGTGGTTCAATTGCCAACGCGAACAGTAATGGGGACAGGGGACACCCCTGCCTTGTTCCCCTATATAACCGAAAATACTCCGATCTTTGCCGGTTTGTGACTACACTTGCCACTGGAGCCCCATATAGGAGTCTGACCCAACTGACAAACCCCTCCCCGAACCCAAATCTCCTCACCACCTCCCATAAATACTCCCACTCTACCCTATTGAATGCCTTCTCTGCATCCATCGCCACCACTATCTCTGCCTCCCCCTCCTCTGGGGGCATCATTATCACCCCCAACAGCCGTCGAATGTTGACATTCAGTTGTATCCCCTTTACAAACCCTGTCTGGCCTTCATGCACCACCCCCGGGACACAATCCTCGATCCTCGTCGCCAGCACTTTTGGCAGCAGCTTGGCGTCTACATTTAGGAGTGAGATAGGCCTATATGACCCGCATTGCAGCGGATCTTTATCCCGCTTCAGGATCAGTGATATCGTCGCCTCCAACATTGTCGGGGGTAGAGTCCCCCCTTCTCTGGCCTCGTTAAAGGTTCTCGCCAGCAGCGGGGCCAACAAGTCCACATATTTCCTGTAAGATTCCACCGGGAACCCGTCTGGTCCCGGGGCCTTCCCTGCCTGCATATTCCCCAGCCCTTTAGTCACCTCATCCACCTCAATTGGCGCCCCCAGACCTGCCACCTCCTGCTCCTCCACCCTCGGGAACCTTAGTTGGTCCAGAAACTGTTGCATTCCCTCTTTTCCCTCCAGGGGTTGGGACTTATATAGCCTCTCATAAAAGGTCTTAAACACCTCATTTACCTTCCCTGCTCTCCGCTCCGTAGTTCCCGTTTCATCCCTAACTCCCCCAATCTCCCTCGCCGCTATCCTCTTGCGAAGTTGGTGGGCCAGCAACCGGCTCGCCTTTTCCCCATACTCATATCTCATCCCCTGTGCCTTCCTCCACACTGCCTCTGCCTTTCCTGTGGTCAGCAGGTCACACTTCGTCTGAAGTCTTCGCCTCTCTCTATATAGTCCTTCGTCCGGGGCCTCCGCATATCTTTTATCCACCCTCAAAATCTCCCCCACTAATCTCTCCCTTTCGTTGCCCTCTTGTTTATCCTTGTGAGCTCTAATGGAGATCAACTCTCCCCTAACCACCGCCTTCAGCGCTTCCCATACTACCCCCACCTGGACCTCACCATCGTTCTTTGGCCTCCAGGTACCTCTCAATACATCCCCGCACCCTTCCACAGACCCCCTCATCCGCCAATAGTCCCACATCCAGTCGCCAGAGTGGGCGCTGCTCCCTCTCCTCTCCTAATTCCAGATCCACCCAGTGCGGGGCATGATCTGAAACGGCTATGGCCGAGTACTCCGTTCCTGCCACCTTCGAGATCAGTGCCCTGCTCAAAACAAAGAAATCTATCCGGGAGTATACCTTGTGGACATGGGAGAAAAAGGAGAACCCTTTGGCCAACGGCCTAGCAAATCTCCACGGATCCACTCCCCCTATTTGCTCCATGAACCCCCTAAGCACCTTGGCCGCTGCCGGCCTTCTTCCGGTCCTGGATCTAGACCGGTCTAGCCCTGGATTCAGCACAGTATTGAAATCCCCCCCCATTACCAGGCTTCCCACCTCCAGGTCTGGGATACGTCCCAGCATCCGCTTCATAAATCCCGCGTCATCCCAGTTCGGGGCATATACATTTACCAGCACAACCTCCTTTCCATGCAATCTACCACTCACCATCACGTATCTACCCCCGTTATCCACCACTACATTCCTAGCCTCGAACGACACCCGTTTCCCCACCAATATCGCCACCCCCATATTTTTTGCGTCCAACCCTGAGTGGAACACCTGTCCCACCCATCCTTTCCTTAACCTAACCTGATCCGCCACCTTTAGATGCGTCTCCTGAAGCATGACTACATCCGCCTTCAGTCTTTTTAAGTGCGCGAACACTCGGGCCCTCTTAATCGGTCCATTCAGGCCTCTCACATGATCAGCCGGATTGGGGGGCCACCCGCGCCCCCCCCCCCCCCCTGCCAACTAGCCATCCCCTATTTTAGGCCAGCCCCCCGTCCGGGTCCCGCGCACCCACCCATCCCCCAGGCGGCACCTTCCCGTCTCGACCACCTCTTCTCTTGCCAGCTCCCCCTTGCTCTCAACAGCAGCAACCCAGTTAGTCCCGTACCCCCACCCCCCCACCCCGCTAGATCCCCATCTAGCATGGTTACTCCCCCCATGATGCTTCCGAAAGTCAGCTAACTCTAACTGACCCCGGCTTCCCCCGTTTTCTCCTTGACCCCAATGCGCGTGGGACTCTCTTCCTTCCTGCGCCTATCTTCCCGCCATCATCTCCATAGCGTGGGAAAAAACCCACGCTTTCCTATCGGCCCCGCCCCCTATGGCGCAGCTCCCTCATTCCCCATCCCCCTTCTCAGTCCCTTTTTCCACCGGCGCCCACATTTCTCCGTGTCCCCCCATCAAGAGGAGAAAAATTCCCGTCTATCGTTTCAATACTATAAACCTCCCATTCCCCAATTTACATTTCTGTACAACAACCTCGTTGTCTCCCCCCCCCCCCCCCCCCCCCCCCCAACATCAGTCTCTCAGTTCTAGTCCAGTTTCTCTTCTTGGATGAAAGTCCATGCCTCATCCGCCATTTCGAAGTAGTAGTGCTTGCCCTGGTGCGTGACCCACAGTCGCGCCGGCTGCAGCATCCCAAATTTTATTTTCTTCCTGCGAAGCACCGCCTTGGCCCGATTAAAGCTCGCCCTCCTTCTCGCCACCTCCGCGCTCCAGTCCTGATACACTCGTATCACCGCATTCTCCCACCTACTACTTTGTACCTTCTTGGCCCAGCTCAAGACCGCCTCTCTGGCCGTGAAGCGATGAAATCTCACCACTATCGCCCTTGGTAGTTCTCCAGCCTTTGATCTTCTCACAAGGACCCGGTGAGCCCCTTCCACCTCCAGGGGGCCCGAGTGGGCCTCAGCTCCCATTAGCGTATGGAGCATCGTGCTCACATAAGCCCCAACGTCAGCTCCCTCCATTCCTTCGGGGAGACCTAGAATCCGGAGGTTCTTCCTCCTCGAGCTGTTCTCCAGGGCTTCGAGCCTTTCGATACACCTCTTATGTAGCGCCTCATGCGTCTCCGTTTTTACCACAAGGCCCTGTATCTCATCCTCGTTTTCGGCTGCCTTTGCCTTCACCCCACGGAGCTCTATCGCCTGGGCCTTTTGTGTTTCTTTCAGCCCATCGATTGCCAATAGCATCGGCGCCAGCACCTCCTTCTTTAGTTCCTCCACACACCGTCGGAGGAATTCCTGCTAGTCCGGGCCCCATGTCGCCTGGGCTCCATCCACCGCCATCTTGCTTCTTCCTTCTCTTCTCTGCCGCTGCTCCAGAGGATCCTTCACAATCTGGCCACTGCCACTGGTCTTTTCCATACAGACCCGGGGGGGGGGGGACGACCTTCCTTCGTCACCCCACACTGGGTTTGGTCTGAAAAAATTTCTGTTGGGGCTCCCGAAAAGAGCCCAAAAGTCCGTTAGAATGGGAGCTGCTGAAACGTGCAGCTTAGCAGTGCATCGCCGCAACCGGAAGTCTTGGTATCCTTTTTCTACCCAATGACATATTTCACTTTGGAACTATGTGGGCCTTCAGATCTGATGTTAAATTCAAGATACTGGTGATGCCATGAAGTCACAACTATTTTAATTAGGCTCTGGCACCAAAACAGAGGGAGGTGGCTATGCATTGGTTTCCATGTGGCTGCCATTTTAATTTGCGCCTCCCTACATGTAGTCTGTGTCAAAATTTGGGCTGTACATTCTCACATCGTCTAGGAATCCCAAATTAAGTTATTAATGCGAACTTGCAATACAAAGAAATAATAGCTTCCCCCCTCAATGCTGGATGTTTGAAGGCAACACCTGATGTGACAGTGAGGCAAACGCAACACAATCTCCTGGTCAAGTTCCGGTCTCTCTTAGTTTTGCTGTTCTCAGCAAGGAAGGCATTGGGACACAGCAGTTAGCCTTGTGTATAGATAAAGAAGGCTAAATATCTGAGCTTTGTTCCTGTCCCCGTTGGATGTCCAATGACTTATCTTGAAGCATCGGGTGACAATGTGATCACATTCCCTTCCTCCCCAATCACACATCCCTGTCTAGACTTGCATGAAGAATGACCACCAACTAACAACTAAACCATAAGCCTGCAAACGTCAGTGCTTCTGAAACAAAATGGAAAAAGAGTAGACATCTTCTGTTTTTCAGTTTCTTGCATTTAAGTGCAAGTAACTTTCTGTACAGCTGGTGAAAGAAACCACTTTATGGGTTGTCCTTATCTTTTGTAACAAAACTTTCCAAGCAACTGAACTCTTGGAAATTCCTCTGATATTTTATTTGACAGATTGTAAGGTAAGTACTTGAAAGATTTACTCCTATCAAGAACTTTGCACATTCATTGTGACTATTACAATCAGGTAAATGTTTCTGCATACTGAGAAATTCCATAATTGCTCCCATTCGGAGATATCCAGAATGGTGAAGGTATTTGAGAACTATTATTATAGTCAGGTAAAAGTTAATGCACACTGAAAGAGTTGTAGGAAATTCCGTAATTGCTCCAAGTCGGTAAAGGTATTTGAGAAATATTATACTGGGGGAGGTCTGGCTTCATAGCTGAGAGTACTGGATTGAGCGTTGTCAGGTGTTGACATTCCAGTTGCCCCAGCAGAGATATAAATGTTTTCTTTTTTTTTTGGCTTAGTGATATAGAGAATGAGAAGATTCGCCATTGAAGGTAGTATATTGAAATACTGGTAACCACGAAGTAGGTTAGGAAATAAACGCTTTATTAAGGCAAATATCTGTTTGCAGAGAGCAAGATAAAGGCTACCGTGCTCCACAACTCTTAACTAACAGTTAAAACCCGTGCTCAGCCCCAGGATGCGCGCACTCCAGACCAATTGACCATACTGGCCACCTGATCCTCCGAGAACTGCCCCCCCTTAAAGGGGTACGCTATCACACCACTCCCCCTTTAAGTCCCTGATAAACACATTACAACAACGCTGGAACTATTTACAATATTATATAACAAATGGATCTCAGCACAGTCCCTTCTCAGGTACGTTGTGCCAGGGACTTCCTGATCCTTTGAGAGTGTCATTATTCACTAGTGTGGTGTTCTTTGTGTTGCTAAATTCAGGATGGTTGGCATGGTGTTCACAAAGACCACAAGATCGCTTGAACTTGAACAAAGCTATAAATTTATTAACAGTTCTAATTTGGATTCGACACGTAATCCTAAATAATACAGTTGATTATTAACATATAAACTACACTCATCTACAACTAATCTCTATACTATTATAAACTATAATCTGCTCTTACTCACACTATCTTTACTTCTGTCTGTCTCTAGCTAACTCCTGCACTACTTCCCCTCCAGCACACGGCTTAGCATCAATGCCTTGTATACTTTTAACTGTAGCTCTCTCTAGTGGCTATTCTAGACATTTCATTAACCCTTGCAGTTCTTACATTTATGATAATACCACAACTAGTGGCTGCTCCCACAGTAGAGGTAACAATATCACTGACAGGCATTCTAGGGGCAGGCTTCCCCATTGTTCTAGGAGTTTCTGCATCCTTTTTCCTTGGACATCTATCTCGAACGACTGGATCTGTTCCGGCCACAACTGTTCCAGGGATCCAATTTGAACCAGCACCAAGATTCTTCCCATATACCAAGTCGTCCACCTCAAATGTTCTCTCAGGTTTTGTCGAGTCGTGATGTTTCTTCTGCGTTCTGTTTTACCTCCACCCTCGGCCAAATTCGGAAATATCAGATCCAACCATGTTCTAATGAGTCTGCCCATTCACCTGTAATGACGTGAGGTGCTGTTCTATAGGTGAGCAGGAAACGGGCTAGTTTGGTTTGTAGAGAGGCTGATGACTTTCTTCATGGCGGCTTGAATGTTTGGACAGCCCATTTGAAGTAGGGTGGTAGGGTTTGACATAGGTTTGAATATGTTGAAGGCCATTGGCCCTCATGAATTGTTGGAACTCTTCATGAGGAAAAGCACTCCCATTATCTGAGACCAGCACCTCGGCAACCCATGGATGGCGAATGTCTGTTGCAATTTTTGCTGATGAAGTTGTGAACTTCATTTTGTGTTTGTCTAACCACTTGGAGTGAGCATCTATGATGATCAAGAACATGGTGCCCATGAATAAGCCTGCAAAATCAACATGTAGTCGCACCCATGGTCGACCTGGCCATTCCCAAGGGTGAATTAAGGTGGCACGTTTTGCTGCATTTGACACTGGTCACATTGTTTGACCAGATTCTCTACATTGATATCCAATCCCAGGCCATAACTGCATTCGAGCATTTTCATCTTTGTCATCCCAAGATGGGCACAGTGTAGCTCCTGTAATAATAGGGGTGGCACAGTGATTAGCATTGCTGCTTCACAGTGCCAGAGATCCGGGTTCAATTCCGGCCTTGTGTGGAGTTTGCACGTTCTCCCGTGTCTGCCTGGGTTTCCTTCGGGTGCTCCAGTTTTCTCCCACAGTCCAAAGGTGTGCAGAATAGGTGGATTGGCCCAACTGCCCCTTAGTGTCCAAAGATGTGCAGGTTAGGTAGGGTTGCAGGGATAGGGAGGGGATGCAGGCCTAGCTAGGGTGCTCCTTCAGAGGGTTGGGGCAGACTTGGTGGGCCGAATGGCCTCCTTCTGCACTGTAGGAATTCTATGATTCTATAGCTGTCGAGCTGAAGTGAGAACGACTGCCCTTGTTCCCCATAAAAAAACTCCACCTTCACAACTTAACTCGTCTTTCCTTATCTGAAAGGGTCGCAGCTGCTCAGACCTGATGCCAGCCATGGAGGACCATGTTTGACCCAAGACACGGTAGCACAGTGGGTTCGATTCCCAGCTCGGATCACTGTCTGTGTGGAGTCTGCACGTTCTTCCCGTGTCTGCGTGGGTTTCCTCCGGGTGCTCCGGTTTCCTCCCACAAGCCCCGAAAGACGTGCTTGTTAGGTGAATTGGACATCCTGAATTCTCCCGAACAGGCACCATAGTGTGGCAACTGGGAGCTTTTCACAGGACCTCATGGCAGTGTTTTTTAAAAAAATAAACATTTTATTGAGGTATTTTTTGGTACTATAACAACAACACAATAAACAATGTACATGAAACTATAAACATAGTGCAAAAGCCGTCTCCCTCCCTTGCAGGTCCCATCTTTATTAACCCCCTACTCTAAGCTAAACTAACCCCCCCCCCCCCCCTCCCTTCTGCTGACGATTAATTTTCCGCGAAGAAGTCGACGAACATTTGCCACCTCTGGGCGAACGCTAACAGTGACCCTCTCAAGGCGAACTTGATTTTCTCCAAACAGAGAAAGCTAGCCATGTCCGATAGCCAGGTCTCCTACTTTGGGGGGCTTTAAGTCCCTCCAAGCTAATAGTATCCGTCCGGGCTACCAGGGAAGCAAAGGCCAGAATGTCTGCCTCTTTCTCCTCCTGGATTCCCGGGTCTTCCGACACCCCGAAAATCGCCACCTCTGGACTCAGCGCCACCCTTGTTTTTTACACCGTTAAAACCCCTTCCAAAATCCCCATAGCTTCGGACATGCCCAGAACATGTAGACATGGTTCGCTGGTCCTCCCGCACATTTTGCACACCTGCCTTCCACCCCAAAGAATCTGCTCATCTGGGCCACTGTCAGCGGTAGGAGCGGGAAGGTTGACACCTGTTTACGTCGGAAGTCCCACACCTGCAGATACCTGAATTTGTTTCCCCTCGCCAACCCAAACCTCCTCCAGCGCCCTCATACTCCGAAAGCTCCCCTCTATAAACATATCCCCCATCCTCTCAATCCCTGCTCTCCGCCATATCCGGAACCCCTATCCATACTTCCTGGGGCAAACCGGTGATTATTACAGATTGGGGACCATGCCGATGCTCCCTCTGCTCCCACATGTCTCTCCCATTGCTCCCAGACTCTCAGCGCCGCCACCACCACGGGGCTGGTGGAGTACCATGCCGGCGGGAACGGCAGAGGCGCAGTTACCAACGCCCCCAAACTGGTGCCCTCCATACTCTCCCATGCCGACCCCTCCCCCACCACCCACTTCCTGATCATGGCTATATTCGCCACCCAGTAATAGTTACTAAAATTTGGCAGCACCAGCCCGCCCTCTCCCCGACTCCGCTCAAGCATTACCCCGCGGGGTCTTGCCTGCCCAAATGAAGCCAGTGATCACTTTGTTGACCCCTTTTAAAAAAGGACCGTGGAATAAAGATGGGGTGACATTGAAAAAGGAATCTCGGGAGGACCGTCAGGCTCACCGTCTGCACCCTCCCAGCTAATAATAACGGGAGCGCGTCCCATCTCCAAAAATCGTCCTTCATTTGGTCTGCAAGCCGGGCCAGATTTAATTTATGCAGCCGGTCCCATTCCTGCGCTACTTCAATGCCTAGGTACCGAAAGCTTGCCCCTACTAATCTAAACGGCAGCTCCCCCAATCGCCTCTCCTTTTCTGCATCCATTGGGATCACTACCTACACCTCCCTACCTTCCGGGAGCATCATGATCATGTTTAACAGCCTTCTTACATTGGCCACCAACTGCCTGCCCTTAACAAACCTAGTCTGGTCCTCCCCAGTAACATCCGGAACACAATCCTCAATCCTGGAGGACAAGATTTTGGCCAGCAGTTTGGCGTCCACATTCAACAGGGATATCGGCCTGTAGGACCCACACAGCTCCGGGTTCTTGTCCCGTTTCAGAATCAGCACAATCGTGGCCTGTGACATCGTCGGGGGCAGTACCCCTCTTTCCGTTGCCCCATTGAACATCCTCATCAACACCGGCCCCAATATCCCAGAGAACGTTTTAGAAAACTCCACTGGGTACCCATCCGGCCCCGGGGCTTTACCCGCCTGCATGGCCTTCAGACCCTCCACTATCTCTTCCAACCCGATCAGGGCCCCCAGCCCTTCTACCAGCTCCACGTCTACCTTTGGGGAAATTCAGCCCCCCCAAGAAGTACTATACAGCCTACTGTAGAAATCCCTAAACGCCTTATTCACCGGTGCTAAATCTCCAGCCAGGTTCCCCATCTCTGTCATTTATTTTCCCTATCTCACTGGCTGCGTCCCTCGTTCTCAGCTGCTGTGCAAGCATTCTGCTAGCCTTCTCTCCATACTCATAGATCGCCCCCTTCGCTTTTCTCAGCTGCTCCACCGCCCTCCCTGTGGTTAACAAGCCGAACTCCGCCTGTAGCCTCTGCCGTTCCCTTAAAAGCCCTGCCTCTGGGGTTTCTGCATACCTCCTATCGATCTGTAGTATCTCCTTAACCAGTCAGTCCATCTCTGCTCTGTCCACCTTCTCTCTATGGGCCCGTATCGAGATCAGCTCCCCTTTGACCACCGCCTTCAGTGCTTCCCAGACCTGCAGGTAGTTCTGAATACATTTCCTCAGCCGCTCGCACACCCCTTCGTCAGCCAAAAGTCCCACATCTAACCTCCAGTGCGGGCGCTGAATACTGTCTTTACTAACCTGCAGGTCAACCCAGTGCGGAGCATGGTCTGAGATTTGATCGCCGAGTACCCCGTGTCCACCACCCCAGCCAGTAAGACCCTGCTCAAAATAAAGAAATCAATCCGGGAGTACACTTTATGCACGTATGAGTGAAAGGAGAACTCCTTCACCCTCGGCTGCCCAAATCTCCATGGATCCACCCCCCCCCCCCCATCTGCTCCATGAACCCTTTTAGTTCCTTTGCCATTGCTGGCACCCTGCCCGTTTTTGAGCTTGACCAGTCCAAGCCTGGGTCAATAACTGTGTTGAAGTCCCCTCCCATGACCAACCTGTGCGAGTCCAGGTCCGGTATCTTCCCCAGCATCTTCTTTATAAACTCCACATCATCCCAATTTGGCGCATACACATTTACTATTACCACCTGCACCCCCTCCAGTTTCCCACTGACCATAATGTACCGACCTCCCACATCTGAAACTATTCTACCCGCCTCAAACACCACCCGCATATTGATCAGGATCGTGACCCCTCTCGTCTTTGAATCAAGTCTCGAGTGAAAGACCTGACTGACCCAGCCTTTCCTCAATCTAATCTGGTCAGTTACTCTAAGGTGCATCTGCTGCAACATTACCACGTCCGCCTTCAGTCCCCTAAGATGCGCGAACACACGTGCCCTCTTGACCGGCCCATTTAACCCTCGAACATTCCAGGCGATCAGCCTAGTTGGGGGCTCATTGCCCCCACCCCCCTTCATCGATCAGCCATCCCCTTTTTTGGGCCCGCCTCCAGCCCTCCACCGGCCCGTCCACAGGCAGCCTCCGCCCCCAACCTCCTCTCTGCCCCTTTGCCCAAGTCCCTCCCTCATCAGCAGAATATTTTGCCCCCCCCCCCTCCCCCCCTAGTAACAACACTCTGTAACCCAACCCCTTTGATAAACCGAATTTATGCATACCCCCCACTGCGCGTCCGTGAGCTAGCCCGCCCAGCTAGCTTGGTGGACCCCATCCCTGCCGCCGGATAGTCTCCCACCTATTGTTCCCTCCTCACCCTCCACCCCCGCTCATACAAACATACTCCAACATCAAACAATCCCCACACAATTGCCCGACAGAAAAAACACCAAGATCTAAACAAGCACACCTCCATCTCCCAACAGTGCAAATGAAAACCTTAACTCACTCAGCTCTGCCACTGGTCCCAAAACAATACAGAAGGCATTACAAACAGCTTCCACAAAACGAAAAACGAGAAACTTTTTTTTTTAAAGAACAGAGAAAGAAAAAGAAGAAGAAACATGAACATTGCAGCAAAGTTCAAAAGTTCTCAGTCCACCACCAGTCCTTTCCTTTTCACGAAGTCCAGCGCGTCCTCAGGCGACTCAAAATAAAAGTGCTGTTCCTCGTACGTGACCCAGAGATGGGCCGGATACAACAGTCCGAACTTCACCTTTTTTTAAAAAAAAGGATCGACCTAATCTGGTTCACGTCCTGCTCTTCACCTGGCCACCTCGACTCTCAGGTCTTGGTAGACCCGCAGGAAACTATTGTCCCACTTACAGCTCCGTGTCTGCTTGGCCCACTGTAGAATGCGCTCCTTATCCAAGTACCTGTGGAATCTCACCACCACTGCCCTCGGGGGGTCTCCCATTCACGGCTTCCTCGCGAGTGCTCTGTGAGCCCTGTCCACCTCCAAGGGTCGAGAGAATGCCCCATTCCCCAACAGATTCTCAAACATATCTGCGATGTTTGCCCCAGCGTCCGCTCCTTTGGACCCCTCCGGGAGCTGAACGAGTCTCACGTTCTGCCGGCGGGACCTATTCTCTAGGTCCTCCACCTTCTCCAGGAGCTTCTTCTGCTGGTCTCTCAGCATCCCCACCTCCAACTCCACCGCAGTTTGATGTTCCTCCTGCTCAGCCAGCGCCTTCTCCACCTTCTGGATACCCCGATCTTGGGCGTCCAATCTAAGCTCCAGCCGCTCAATCGACTTTTTTATTGGGTCCAAGCAGTCCCGTTTCTGCTTAGCAAAGCCTTCCTGAATAACTTGCATCAGCTGCTCCGTTGACCACTGGGTCGATAAACCAGAGGTCCGGTCCTCCGCCATGCTGTCTCCCGCTGCAGCTTCAGCCCAAGCCTTCTCTGTCTTTCTATTTCTCCTTTACGAGCACTTCTAGTCCTTCTCTCCCTGCACCGATGTGGGAATTCAGCACACAATTGCCTCTGTCTTCAGTTTTACAATTCAAGTCCGGTAGAAAATCGTGGTAAAAGGTCCAAAAGCCTGACCTGAGCGGAAGCCAGCAAATGTGCGACTTACTCCTTCATAGCCGCCACCGGCAGTCCTCATGGCAGTGTTAATGTATGCCTACTTGTGACAATAAAGATTATTATTATTGTATGATAATATGGGGTATTTTGGGGTCCAAAAGTGACCTGTCACGCCGACATTGGCAATGTATCGAGACAGTTTAAAGCAAGAACGATTTCCTGTTTTACTGGCGGAGGTGGTATACGTTTGGGTAGGGGTAGGCGTCTTAAAGCATCTGCTCTTGAAATGTGTGTGCCCGGCATATGTTGAAATTTATACCCATAGGCTGTCAACAATAGAGTTGGACCCCAGCTGAAGCTAAGGGAGGGGAATGGCCTTATCCTCCCTAAATAAGCCCAACGGAGGTTTGTGGTCGGTAACTGCTATAAAATGTCATCCATAGACGTATTAATGGAACTTTTTCACTCCAAAAATTATGGTTAGTCCCCCTTTCGATTTATGAGTAAGCTTGTTCAATATCGATCAGAGCCCTCAAGGCATAGGCCTTAGGCCTTTCTCCACCATCTTTCATTCTGTGCGCTAAAACTGCTTCTATTCCTTTGGAGGCACCTTGAAGGTAAGAATGATCTATTTGAGGGTTCAAAACGAAGCACTGGGTGACTACAAATAGTTTGACCTTTTCCAAAGGTATCTTTCGGACTCTCCAATATCACCTCTGATGATTCTTTAACAGTGGTGCCAACATTGTAGAAAGATTCGGAATAAATCTGCTGTAACAATTCACCATTTCTAAAAAGGATTTCAATTCTGATGTATTTTTGGCGCCGATGCTTCCTTAATCATTGATATCTTCTCCTCCATGGGGTGCAGCCCTTTGGTATCTACACTAAAGTACATACGTTTCTGAGCTTGGAATGTACATGTTTCCCTTTTCAGCCTTACTCCAGTCTTCTTAAACCAATTTAAAACTTCTTTGAGATTTTCTAAGTGCTCCTCTTCATACACTCCTGTTATCAGTACCTCATTTAGATAGACAATCACCTCGATAGTAAATTTTCCATTGTGCGCTGGAAAATTGCACAGACTAATGAGACTCCAAAGGGTAGCTGGGTATACTGGTACGGCCTTTGTTGGTATTTAAAGTAACAAATTGTCTTGAAGCCTCGCTTAATTCCAACTGCTGGTACACATGGCTCATATCAAGTTTAGCATAAGCTAAACCTCCTGTAAATTTAGCGTATAAATCTTCAATTCTTGGTATGTATTGGCCCAATTTTGCCACGTGATTCACAGTTAATTTGTAGTCCCCACATATCCAAATTGTTCCATCGGACTTAACCACTGGCACAATGGGAACCGCCCATTCCAAAAACTGTACAGGCTTGATGATGTCTAATTCTCCTAGTCTCTTAAGGGTGATCTCAGGATCCATGTAAATATTTGCTTTCAAGCCCTGTATCTTGCCTAACTCGTCTTGGTGAACCTCCCAGTATTTGTTTTAAGATGTCTTCGTTAATGTTGAAAGTTTCTAGCCAATCTCGGCCCATTAGACTTGACCCTTGGACCCCACTACTATTAGAGGCAGTTGAGCTGACTGGTGCTGGTAGCTCTTGGTCGTTTTGGTTGTTGCCACGATCCTTAAAGCTTCCCCAGTATATGTGAACAGAATGGTGGCACAGTGGTAACTCCAGGGACCCGGGTTCGATTCTGGCCTTGGGTCACTGTCTGTGTGGAGTTTGCACTTTCACCCCGTCTCTGCGTGGGTTTCCTCCGGGTGCTCCGGTTTCCTCCCACAGTCCAAAGATGTGCAGTATAGGTGGATTGGCCGTGATTAATGCTCCAATTAATGCTTAAGGAGAGGCCGGGGGAGTGGGCCTAAGTAGAGTGTTCTTTCGGAGGGTTGGTGCAGACTCAATGGGCACTGTCGGGATTCAATGTGGCTAACCTGGCCATTGTGCTTCTCAACTTCAGGGGCTGGACCCACCTTGTAAATAATGAGAGTTTACTTACCTACAACGGGAGCGGAGACACCCGTGTCCACCTCCATTCGAAGTGGGCTGACCTTTGCCATTAACACAATTGTAATTGGGGCCATCTTGCCCATCTTAATGTTGTTTAAACTATATACTTCAGATCCGTTTTCAGGGTTATTCTCAAACTGTGAACTGGAGTCGATGTTTTTTTGTTGGTTCCTTGTAGGCTCTGCCTAGCCTTGCACTTCCTCCTTTCTATTGCAGGCATATCATGTAGCTTTCTTGAATTTACATCTCTCCTGCGACTGATCACCTCCACACCAGTAGCATTCTTCGTGGTTCCTGGTCTGTGGATCAAATTCCCTATATCTCTGCACTCCCATTTGCTCCGAGCCTCTCTGCTCATTACTTCCTGCACCTTCATCCCTGGCGCTGCGACTGCCAGCAGCTCCCTGCCAAACTTAGTGGGCCTCGCCTGCTTGCACGCTCTGCAGTTCCATCTCCCTCTTTCGGCACTTTCCATAGCCTAACTGACCTCTAAACTTTCTTTAAGTTAATCTCTGCCTCTGCTAACAATATATTTTGTATGGACGTGTCGTTAACACTGCACACTAGCCTGTCGCTCAACATAGAATCATAGAATTTACAGTGCAGAGGGAGGCTATTCGGCCCATCGAGTCTGCACCATCCTTACAAAGAGCACCCTACTCAAGCCCACGTATCTACCCTAGCCCCATAACCCCCACTTAACTTTTTGGACACTAAGGGAAATTTAGCACAGCCAATCCACCTAACATCTTTGGACTGTGGGAGGAAACCGGAGCACCCGAAGGAAACCCACGCAGACACGGGGAGAACGTGCAGACTCCGCACAGACAGTGAACCAGCCGGGAATCGAACCTGGGACCCTGGAGCTGTGAAGCAACTGCGCTAACCACTATGCTACCCTGCTGCCCAAACAGACATGTTATGGAGTGCAGTCCAGAACTCTCAATGCTCAGCCATTTGTTTTAGCTTGCCACGAACGCTATCATCTTCCCTGCGGCTCATGTCATTAAGATTATATCACTGCTTTATCATCGAAGGCTGAGAGCTTCGGGTGAGAATGTCTCTTGAGAAATGCCACAAGCTCCTCAAAATGTTTGGAGTCGCGGGCATCTGGAAAACTCGGATTCCTTTTTTTTTAATAAATATTTTATTGAAAATTTTTGGTCAACCAACACAGTACATTGTGCATCCTTTACACAATATTATAACAACACAAATAACAATGACTTATTTTATAAACAAAAAATGAAAACTCAGATTCCTAATCATGTCGTAGGTCAGGGCCCTGAAGGCTGTTAATAGGATAACCCGCTGCTTCTCTTCCCTTCCCCCACCCTGTCATGATATGCTGACATGCAGATAATGATATACAGACAGGCAGCTAATGAACACAGAGAACAGGACATGACCAATGAGCAGGCAGGACACTCAGGTGTGGAATCTCACTATAAAAGGCACGAGGCACTCACACTCCGCCTCTTTCCACTGATGAACATCTACAGAGTGAGTCAGGGTGTATGTACAGTATCACACCTCCAGCACGTGGCTAAGATCTAGTCTGGTTCAGTCAGACAGAGTAACCACAATTAGGTTAGCAGAGAGTCGAACTCATAGAGAACTGTGCTAACTGTACTACTGGTTCAATAAATCAGATTCAACTAACTTCAAGGTCTGGAGTATCTTATGGTTAAAGCTGCATCCAGTTGCAGCCTGTGTTATCCCAGAGTACATAACACGACATACTACCAGGAGACTGCTTAATCTAGGTGGTTTACCTCAGTCCGTTCCGTGACGACCAGCGAATGTATCCCGGCACCATGGAGAAGATTCAGGCTCCTCACCAGCTCAGGACCTCCGGCAATCTCAGTGCCAACTGGCGGACATTCAAGCAAAAGTTTCTGCTGTACATCGAAGCTTCAGACCTCGTGGGTGCGTCTGATGCAAGGAAGATAGCGCTTCTCCTCTCAACAGCGGGTGATCAAGCCATCAAACTCTTCAACTCTTTTCACTTCACCGAAGGCCAGGACAAGACAAAGTTTCAGACCATCCTGGACAAGTTTGACAGTCACTGTGAAGTGGACACCAATGAAATCTTTGTGCGCTACATATTCAAACAGCGTCTACAAGGTAAAGATGAATCTTTCAACTCCTTCTTAACTAACCTCCGCCTGCTAGCGCTGTCCTGCAACTTTGGTGATATTGCTGACTCCATGATCAGAGGCCAAATCGTTTTTGGAGTTTACTCTGATCCTCTGAGAGAGCAGCTACTGAAAATCAAGCATTTGCCAGTCGCGATTGAAACATGCACAGTGCATGCGCACGCCAAAAATCGCCTCCCACAAGGCAGAGAGTGTGCAGGCCATCTCCCGGACGCAGCGCCTCAGCATTGATGAAAGTGGCCATTTTGTGCGCTTTTCCCGGGGCCCCACGCATGCGCGATGCGAACGGGATAACGAAGCAGCCGACACCCGCACTGCGCATGTGCGACAACGCGTGGAGTGTCAGGACGCCGATGTCATGAGGTGGTCGAACTGCGGCAACGCCCATTTTTTTTTTAACAAACAATTTTATTGAGGTATTTTAGGCATATAGAAAAAATGACATTGTACAGTACAAACAGAAAAAGAAGTCAAGACACAAATTCCACATTAAACATAATGCAAACCACGGCTCTGTTCACGCATGGACCTGCCTCAATATCCCCCTACTCTACTCTACCCTAGCCCCCCCACCTCCATCCCTCCCTGCTGACGCTTACTCCTCTGCGAAGAAGTCAATAAATGGCTGCCACCTTCGGGCGAGCCCTAGCAGCGAACCTCTCAAGGCGAACTTGACTTTCTCTAGGCCAAGAAAGCTCGCCATGTGCGATAGCCATACCTCAGCCCTCGGGGGCTTTGAGTCCCTCCATGCTAACACTATTCGTCGCTGTGCTACCAGGGAAGCAAAGGCCAGAACATCGGCCTCCCTCTCTTCCTGGATTCCCGGGTCCTCCAAAACCCCAAAGATTGCCACCTCCGGGCTCATTACCACCCCAGTTTTCAATACCCGGGGACATGACATCTGCGAATCGCTGCCAATACCCCTCGAGTTTAGGGTACGACCAGAACATGCGTACATGGTTAGCCGGCCGTCCGGCGCATCTAGCACACTTGTCCTCCAGCCCGAAGAATTTACTCATCCGGGCCACCATCATGTGGGCCCGGTGCACAACCTTAAACTGGATCAGGCTGAGCCTGGCGCTGTTGCGGTCGTGTTTACTCTGCTCAGGGCTTCTGCCCAAATACCGTCCTCCAGCAACCCCCCCCCCCGAGCTCCTCCTCCCACTTAAGCTTCAGGTCCTCGGTCTACGTATCCTCAGATCTCATTAGCTCCTTGTAGATGTCTGAAACTCTACCCTCTCCCACCACTCCCCTAGAAACTACCCTGCCCTGCCTCCCCTTCGGCGGGAGACATGGGAAGGACGGCACCAGTCTGCGTACAAAATCCCTCACCTGCAAGTATCTAAAGTTGTTCCCTCTCGTCAGCCCAAACATCTCCCCCAACGCCCTCATGCTCGGAAAGCTCCCTTCCAGGAACAGAACCCCTATCCTCACAATCCCCGCCCTCCTCCACAGTCGATACCCCCTGTCCATGTTCCCCGGGGCAAATCGGTGGTTGCTGCAGATTGGGGTCCACACCGATGCTCTTACCTCCCCTACAAGCCTCCTCCACTGGCCCCAGATCTGAAGAGCCGCCACCACTATCGGGCTGGTGGAGGTCCGTGCCGGCAAAAGCGACAGAGGCGCCATGACCAGGGCTGCTAAGCTAGTGCCCCTGCACAAAGCAGACTCCATCCGCTCCCAAACCGACCCCGCACCCACCATCCATTTCCTTATCATCGCTATGTTGGCCGCCCAGTAATAGTTGCTGAAGTTTGGCAACGCCAGCCCCCCTTCTCCTCTGTTGCTTTCAAGCATCACCCTCGTCACCCGCGGGGACTTCCCTGCCCATACAAATCCCAGAATAATTTTATTCAGCCTCTTAAAGAAGGACCGCGGGATAAAGATGGGGAGACACTGAAAAACAAACAAGAACCGCGGGAGAATCGTCATCTTAACAGTCTGTACCCTCCCCACCAATGACAGCAGGAGCGCATCCCACCTCCGGACCTCCTCCCTCACTCGTTCCACCAGTCGGGACAGGTTGAGCTTGTGCAACCTGCCCCAGTCCCGTGCCACCTGAATCCCCAAATATCGGAAACTCTCCTCCACTGAACGGCAACCCCTTCAGCCTACAATCCTGCCCCCTCGCCTGAATTACAAACAACTCGCCCTTAGCCATGTTCAATTTGTATCCAGAGAACCGGCCAAATTCCCTAAGGGTTGCCATAATACCGTCCATCCCCACCGATACATATAACAGCAGATCATCCGCGTATAACGAGACTCTATGTTCCACTCCTCCCCCGGACCAGCCCTTTCCAGCCCCTAGAAGCTCTCAGTGCAATTGCTAGCGGCTCTATTGCCAGCGCAAACAGCAGTGGGGAGAGAGGGCAGCCCTGTCTTGTCCCACGGTGCAGTCTAAAGTAGTCCGATGTCGTCCTGTTCGTCCTTACACTCACCTCCGGGGCTTGATACAATAGCCTAACCAGTCGATGAACCCCGCCCCCCAACCCGAACCGTCCTAGTACCTCCCACAGATAATCCCACTCGAGCAAGTGGTTACTCTGGAATGCACAATCTGAGAGAGTGGTAGAGACACATTCAATCTTTCAAAAGGCAATTGGACAAATACCACAGCAGAGAGAGTTTACATAGCTAGGGGGAAACGGTGAGGAGGTGGGACCAGCTGAGTTACAGAGAGCTGGTGTAGGCACAGTGGGCCTTCTGCGCATGAACAATTCTGATTCAGTAACTTGCATAAAGTGGATCATCCCTTTAAGCTGATGGCTTCCAGAAACTGCTGGATAAGTTTATCATGCTGCGAGTGAGGTGCAGGGCTGAAGCAACCCCACATCATAAAGCGCCTAACCCTAATTTGACCATTTTAATCAGCAGTTAAAATAGTCCCCATGTGGCTTCGATGCCTACGGAGAAACCTCATCCAATATGGAGAGTGACGCACTTTCAGCAGTGAATGGTGCCCCTTGTGGACACCATTCCATAGTGGACACTTACACTTCTGTTTGATGATTCTAAAACGATGTGCAGGGTGCCATTAAATTTCCCATCCCATTATCTGATCATTTATTTTGACGCTATTTGTGGGAACTTGCAAATTAACTGGTGAGTTTCCTGTATTACAACAGGGGCAAAAGTACATCACTAATAATGGGTATCGTCAATGTTATGGCCCCTTTGGGGACCAAGGACTGTGTACTATACGATTCCCCCCCTTACACAGTTGAGTATGAACTCCCCAAGTAATTGGGGGCTGGCTTTCCCCTTAACAAGGGGGCTACCACTCAGTGCAAAAACCCTGACCTGGGTTCAGGTCAAGGAGGGTGGCCCTTCGGGGAAAGAAGTTATAGTTTTGTTATTTGCGTATATCGTAATAAACCTGTTGTCATTTCTAACCTACCGTCTCTCCCATCGGATTCTACAGTCATTTAAATAAATAGGGAATTTTTAAAAAGTTGACAGTGTACCCTCTTGTCCTACTTCCCTGGCATTATTGTTCCAGGTTTACTTTCTCCATATCTTCCATTTTGAGTATTTTATGTCATTAGAAGGGAACCTCCATAATATAAAGCCCAAGGTTCTCTTGTCATTTGTTACATCTCAATGTCCCACCATCTGGGACTAGCCTCTATTTGTTCCGTTGACCCTGGGTGGGTCTGTTAAATCACGGCCAGTTCTCTATGCATTACAGGTGTGGCATGACAACAGAACTGGATGTATCCTTGGATATTGAACAAGAAACTGCAGATTGTTCTCGAAGAATCTTCTACCCATTGATCAGAGTCATACTTTGCTATGCTGAACGTTGATTTATTTTCAGCAGAAAAGAACTGCCAGTAGCTCTTTATTCATGTGCTAAATTCTAGGAATGATGACTTCACACTGTGAAAAACTCTGCACTATGTTGTAAAGTAAATTAGCTCGATTTTCTTTCCTTACAAATACAACTGGTCCACTTGCCTTACAACATAAGCTTCTGTACAATACAACCATGAGAATTTGCTGCATTGATAGAGGTGCCATCCTTTCAATGAGGGTCTATGCCAATATCCACTCTGATTGTTACAGATTCAATAGAACCATTTGATAAATACCACAAAGCCCTCGCAGTCTTCAGGATCATATTATTCCCTCAACCAGCTCCCAGTAAAGATAGATTCACTGGTCTTCCATCTCATTCCCGTTAGTGGGATCTTAGTTTTTAAAAAAAGAATGGTTGCCTACCGAACAATTGTCACTGCGTCGCAAAGCAAGTGATCATGTGTAAAGGACTTTGAGCCATGGAAATGTCACCCTCTTTCAGCTGTTACAACACCCTGGACAAGTACGCGGTCAATTCCAGCCCCACTCATCCTGGTGTCCCAACAAAAGTGAACTAACCAATAATTCTGATAAAAATTCCCAAAGTCTTTGGCCGTTGGTTGCCCAATAATTACAGTCACCAGGTTTGTAAGTAGAAACACAATCACTGTGTATTTATAACACAAATAATGTTGAAAAATGCAGTGAATACAACTCCATAATAACACGTTAACCTATTACCCCTTTAACTGTCCGACCCTCTATCCACACCCAAAAGACAGAGAAGCACAGTGGGGGGGAAAGGGGGAAAAATAAAAAGATTGAGCATCAAAAGACATGGGGCAGGATTCTTTGTCTACCGATGCAGAATTGTGATTGGGCGGAGAATTGCGCATCAGCTGAAAATTGGTGCCTGCGCCTGGTGCCTAATGGAATGCCAGCTCCAGTGCCTCGACAGCGGCATTAATGTGTTCCATGCCAGCGTGGCATGCAAATTGAGTAAAGGTCATTGGCATTTCATTAACGGCACGACCCGGCATTCTCTGGGCTTCCCTTGATGCTCCGCCCCCGCCATTGGAATTACCGAGAGCGAGGTTTGCGTGTGGGATTTAAAATCGGGAACGGGTGCTGCTGAGGGGGCGAGAGAAGGTAAGTCAGAATCCCAAAGGTGCAGCAGTCGGCTGACAGTCCTGCCATTGGTTGGGGGAGGGCGTCTGCCAGGGCCGGGGGAGTAGTGGGGGGTGACCGGGGATGGGCCGTGGGGTGAGGGTACCCCGCCGGGTCCGGGGTGTCTAGGCACCGATGACATCCACGGGTCACAGCCTCCTCCCCACCCTGTGAACAGGGTATGCCGCCTCCCCTCCACGGCATCCAACAGTGTCCCGGCTCTGCATCAGCAAACCTCGCTGTCAGCCTAACCTCGCTGCTGCTCTTTAGGGTGACATCTTCTTGGCTGGAATAGGAGTGTGGGGGCAGCGGAGTGCTTATATGCAGCTGCAGGTTGTCAGGCTCTTGAGTGCCAATCTCGATCCCAGTGAATCACACGCTAGCGTTCACTGGATTTGCACTAGTTCCACGTGGCGCCAGTGCTAGCCCATTACGATGTCCTGAATGGCTCCGGAACTGGAGCTGCTTTCGGGGTCACAGAACTCTCTCGATTCAGTCCCGGCATCAGCATTTAGTCTCTCAAACAGAGAATCACAAGAATCCTTTCTTCAAATGGTGATTCTTTAGCACGCTTCCACGCAACACATTTGCTGATTAAAATCACTGGTTTTCGGCCTTCCTTGCAGAGTTATTCATTCAGGTTAGAGAATTTAGTACTCATTGGAAGCAGGCTTTCTGGAGAGATGCTTTATTTCGTATCAAATTGAAGCCTTCAGCCTGAGCTTCACCTCCAGGCCTATATCTCTCTGTATAGATACTTTATTCCACATCAAACCTTGCTCTAAGCTCGTGGTTTGACATTAAGCATTTGCAGTCTCGAGAGAATGACACCCCTTCTGCTGGAGAGAGAATCATCCCTCACTTATGGAGAGGATTAGCCAGATCTTTTGGCTAATCAAATTAATTTGAACCCTCCATCCAAGGCTGCAGAATCAAAATTCAAACCAAAAACTCAATCCTTGAAGCTCAGAAACATTCCAGTGCGATCTGATCCAATCAGCACCTGTTACCGGGCAGAGCACAGCATTTTAGGCCCAGTCATTGGCCACCAGCCAAATCAATCAAACCGAGTCATCCCTGACAGTGACCAATCAGCAGTCACCAGTCTAAGTCAACGCAGCCTTCTGGATCCTGCTGGCTGAATTAAAGGTACAGGCTGCTTTGCCTTCAAGTCACAGATCCATTAAACTTCCATGGTTCAAAAATGTAACGGCAAAAATAAAAGAAAAGGGAAAATAAGGGAATGAACAGGAACTAACAAGAACGGCCCTAACACAGCGGCATAGCTTAGACATTTTTGAGGAAGGGATTTTGGTTTGATTTGTTCTCTCTGTGACCTTGAAAGTGTTCATAAATCAGCTGAGTGAAGAGATTTTGATCATTTGTCTCCCTGCGATTGCTGGTTTCTGCAGTTACTGTAATGACTGTTTGTGCGCTGCCGTTTACACAACCCAGACCTGCCCCTACATCCTATTAATCCACATTAACCTCAGTCCCAGTAAGAGTGGGCGGGCAGTCTGCCCGTTGGTAAAGGACAAAGGAAATTTGAACAAGCAAATATCGGAAAATTAATAAATCATAAATATTAAAGTAAAAACAAAGCACTGGAAAAATTCAGCCGGTCTGGCTGCACCTACAGTGAGAGGATTGGACCATGACTTCTTCAAAACCTGAATTATTACTACCTTGTATTTTTCTGTTGTTACTAAAATAATATGTGGATTTATATTATCGGGTGTGATTCAGTGGACTTGAGTTAAAGTCCGCTGGACGACGTGTTTAGTGGGGAGTTTCCCGCTCTTCGATGGCACTTTGCCATTTTATTCCAGCCTTGGTCAGGATCTTCCCGTCGAGGCCGCTCTTTAAGTCATTTCCTTCTCACCAGTGCAGGTGGACCACCTACTGCAGTACCCTACTACGGCTTCAGCACTCCGCACATAACCCAACTTATCTTTTCTGGAGTCCACGGGCCTCTCCTTACACCACCTCTTGTGGGCAAGGCCCCCCATTCCAGGCCCGATCCTTGGCACGGGCAACCTGATACCTTGGTACTGCCAACCTGGCACCCTGGTAATGCCCCTGCCAGGCTGGCAGTGCCCCCAGGCTGGCGGTGTCAGGGTGAGTGCCAGGGTTCCAGCCTGCCTAGTGCCCGACCACTTGTGGGGCCTCAACTCCCCAGCGAGACTCTGCCTCCCCACCCCCTCAGGTGCCACCACGACTGGTTCACGGCTTTGTGAACCAGTACAAAATGACGCTGGGTTGAGGCCTTGCTGGCGAGGCCGGTGAATTCCAGACCCCAGGTGAATTGGGCGAGCGCATATTTAAATTAGCCTAATGATCCATTTAAATATGCGCGCCTGGATTTCGCCCAGCAAGAATGAGATCCAGATGGCGACTCCCACAAGATTCCATTGAACCTCACGAGATATTTTGAGTGTCACAGTTTCCAATGGAGGGCTCGCGCGAGATTCAACGGCCACGTCCTGACACCAAATGGTGCACGATGAGGCCGCTGAATCGCGCCCATGGTCTTAACATCAACACTTCAAAGTAATTTGTTTGTGCTGCAAGCTAACCAGCTGCTATTGTGCATAGCAAGATCCCGTAAGCTGCCCAGAGATGAAGGACTGATCAATCTCCTCGACATAGTGTTAGCTGTGGAGAATTTGGACCGATTACTGGGAGAACGTGCTACTTCTCCTCAGCTGTACCACAGTAATGGGGAAATGGAACCCCTGGTATAGCATGCCTAATCTGAACTCTCACCGAATAGTCAAGATGATAATGTTGCCCTGCCTCTGGACCCCTGTCCCTCTGTGTGTGCTTCACAGGTGGGATTGTGACATTGAGGAATTAAGTCATCATGCCTGACACATTACAACCTTGATCAATACACTGTCCATCACTCTCCACTGGCAGTTCCTAAGCCTGAAAGGGAAGGACAATCTTCAGACACCTTTGTCAATGACTAACCACCGGCATTAACACCGTTACCAGTCGCTCTGCCTTCACTTCACTCGGGCATAAGTGCAAGGATTAATTCTTCGTCTGCAAGATTGGGATTGCCCACTGAACTGGCGGTCTTCCATTCTTCCCCTTTTCCATCAAACCCCTCGCCCCCACCCAGCCATAACGCCAACCCTGCGGCTTCTTCCCAATCATCAACAAACTCGCTGCTTCATAATTGCCATCAGTTCAATTCTTACTTAGCCAGACAACTAAAGGTTCTCCAAACTGATTTTGCATGGACACCATTCCCAACGATGATTTGAATTTTCATCATCACTTCCATCCTCAGTAGGTGAACCTTTGACCTCCACCACCACATTCTATCCAACATACCTGCTTTGGAAGGCGGTAGGCCATATTGCAGCAAGGAAGAGCCGCAGGCTCTACTTCTACTTAAAAGCAAGTTTATTTATGCTATTTACAGTATGTACCTAGTGAGCTACATTGAAGGTGCAGCATTCTGCTGGGTTGCCCATTGCTCCTCCGTACAGTGCCTAGCAGCCGACTGCCTGATGACATCACCATGTATCTCATAAGAACATAAGAACTAGGAGCAGGAGTAGGCCATCTGGCCTCTCCAGCCTGCTCCGCCATTCAATGAGGTCATGGCTGATCTTTTGTGGACTCAGCTCCGCTTTCTGGCCCGAACACCCATAACCCTTAATCCCTTTATTCTTCAAAAAACTATCTATCTTTATCTTTAAAACATTTAATGAAGGAGCCTCTACTGCTTCACTGGGCAAATAATTCCATAGATTCACAACCCTTTGGGTGAAGAAGTTCCTCCTAAACTCAGTCCTAAATCTACTTCCCCTTATTTTGAGGCTATGCCCCCTAGTTCTGCTTTCACCCGCCAGCACAACCTGCCCGCATCTATCCTATCTATTCCCTTCATAATTTTGTATGTTTCTATAAGATCCCCCCTCATCCTTCTAAATTCCAACGAGTACTGGAATCTCATAGATTAGCACAGGATTTCCCAAATCTTTATTGCCACGGGACCTTTTTGACCTCTCGAGAGCACTGACGGAACCCACAAGAGTTAAACCACAAAAAAATAGATTGTTATTGCGGAACAGGTACGAACACGCAAAAAAACTTCTCAAAGTATTTTCTAATTCTTGTCTATACATTATAATTAAAAAGTTCTCTTATTCAACAAATACTTTAATGGGAGGAGTGATGCTGATCTTGTGCTCAGGAATTCTTTACTATGGGGAGTGCTACTGGATAGCTGGTTTCTCATTTGACACAGGCACCCACACGGACGACTCACCACTCACACACACCTCTATCTCGCAAATACACATACACACTAACATATCTCTCTCTGTTCCTCCGAGTCAGCCTCTCTCGACCCCTCGTCCCCTCAACAACTGCCCCCTGCACCCGCCCGCCCCCGGCCCATCTCCCTACTCCGCTAGCCTGGCCTCTCCCGTTCTGTGGATGCTACCTTGCTCCACCGTCCGGTCACCTTCCCTCTTGATCTGGCCTGTGAGTTTAAATTGACTTTGCTGGTATTTCCAAACAGAGGCCGGTTTCTCAGTGCATTGACTGCTGATAGGCTGGTTAGTGCGCCTTTCAAAGGCCAATGCAGTGTGAAAATCGCCTCCAATTGGACGAGCTGAAATTTAAAACTGCTGGGCCAATTGTGGAACCCAGTTTGGGAAGCCCTGGATTAGCATATCCATTCTGTTAATCATAGATTATCATAGATTATCATAGAATTTACAGTGCAGAAGGAGGCCATTCGGCCCATCGAGTCTGCACCGGCTCTTGGAAAGAGCACCCTACCCAAGGTCAACACCGCCACCCTATCCCCATAACCCAGTAACCCCACCCAACACTAAGGGCAATTTTGGGCACTAAGGGCAATTTATCATGGCCAGTCCACCTAACCCGCACATTTTTGGACTGTGGGAGGAAACCGGAACACCCGGAGGAAACCCACGCACACACGGGGAGGATGTGCAGACTCCGCACAGACAGTGACCCAAGCTGGAATCGAACCTGGGACCCTGGAGCTGTGAAGCAATTGTGCTATCCACAAGGCTACCGTGCTGCCCCTTTAAACTACATCTCCTGCGAGTACACTCTCTTTTTAAACAATATGAAATGATCTTTTTAACTATGTACATGACACTTTTGCTCTTAATCTGTTTACATTGCTGCCTCCTCCACCGTGGTTGTCCTGCACTCGGGAGAATGAGGCCTTCGGAATTTTGTCCCCAATCCAGATTTTCTGCTGTGGCACCAAAGGTGGCAAAGCTTTTGCTCTGTGTGTGATATTGTACTATTGGCATTGTTTCTCCTGAAGATTTGACGCCTCTCTTAGTGATTTATAGTCAGTGGTTGTGTGGTGAATGTATTCACCTAAATATGAATTGTCTGTAGAGTGCTGTGACCTATGACCTGGAAATGATGATACTGTCTACTTCCAGGTACTGTACTGGAACCCCGGTGGGCTCCGCCCCTGGCTCCGTCCTCACCGGGGCAATATATAGACCTGCCACCTGTGGGTGGCACTCATTTGTACAGCCGACACTGGCAGGCGAGTTCATGGATAATAAAGCCTAATGTCACTCGTTCTCACAGTCTCACAGTGACTTGATGGTGCAACAATTTATTATCCATCGACAGCACCATGGAAGCCGCTCTAAAGCCAGAACTGCAGCTATCGGGATGTGACGGCGGAGGAACACATGAACCTACAGATCCGGGACACCTACGTGGCTGGGGTCCGATCGAACTACATAAGGCAGTGCCTGCTGGAAAACATCTGACATACTGAGTGCTGAATTTGGTGCTTTTTGAGTGCTATAGTAAGAGTTTGGTGACCGAGGGAGTATAAGGCTTCATTTTTATCTGAAGTTTAGTCTTTCTTTTATTTAGTTAATTAACTTAAAAGTTGCTGTTTGGTTTAGAAGAAGGTGAATTTTTAATCAGCTTTAAACAAGCTTCTACTTGTAGGCACTTGCAGCTGGAGCTTGTTAATTAGTTAATTGGATTAGGCCAGTTTTCAGAGGCTAGATTCACAGTATAAAAGTGATCCCCTACAGTGCAGACTTTGTTTGCACTGAGTGCTGAATTTGGTGCTTTTTGAGTGCTATAGTAAGAGTTTGGTGACCGAGGGAGTGCTGAATTTGGTGCTTTTTGAGTGCTATAGTAAGAGTTTGGTGACCGAGGGAGTGCTGAATTTGGTGCTTTTTGAGTGCTATAGTAAGAGTTTGGTGACCGAGGGAGTGCTAAATTTGGTGCTTTTTGAGTGCTATAGTGAGAGTTTGGTGACCGAGGGAGTTAGGTGAGGAGGGAGTAAGGTGCTGCTTTCATTTTGTTTCCGACATTTCCGTAAAGAGTGCGAAGAGAGCCAGGAGTTTACAGGTGTAGCTGACTGGGAGCAGAGTCGGAGGGCGGAGATCTAGTTAGTCCACAGGGCAGCTATATTCTGTCAGGTAAGAGGGGATGGAGGCTAGGCCAGTTGCATGCTCCTCCTGTAGGATGTGGGTGGTGAGGGATACCACCGGTGTCCCCGCTGACTATACCTGCGGGAAGTGCACCCAACTTCAGCTCCTCAAAGACCGTGTTAGGGAACTGGAGCTGAAGATGGATGAACTTCGGATCATCCGGGAGGCAGAGGGGGTGATTGAGAAGAGTTACAGGGAGGTAACCACACCCAAGGTAAAGGACAAGAACAGCTGGGTGACCGTCAGGGGGAAAAAAACAAACAGGCAGACAGTGCAGGGATCCCTCGTGGCCATTCCCCTTCAAAACAAGTATACCGTTTTGGATGCTGTTGGGGGGGATGACCTACCGGGGGAAGGCCCTAGCGGCCAGGTCTCTGGCACTGAGTCTGGCTCTGGGGCTCAGAAGGGAAGGGGGGAGAATAGAAAAGCAATAGTTGTAGGAGATTCAATGGTTAGGAGAATAGATAGGAGATTCTGTGGTCGCGAGCGAGACTCCCGGAAGGTATGTTGCCTCCCGGGTACCAGGGTCAGGGATGTCTCGGATCGTGTCTTCAGGATCCTTAAGGGGGAGGGCGAGCAGCCAGAAGTCGTGGTGCACATTGGTACCAACGACATAGGTAGGAAAAGGGGTGTGGAGGTAATAAACAAGTTTAGGGAGTTAGGCTGGAAGTTAAAAGCCAGGACAGACAGAGTTGTCATCTCTGGTTTGTTGCCGGTGCCACGTGATAGCGAGGCTAGGAATAGGAAGAGAGTGCAGTTGAACACGTGGCTGCAGGAATGGTGTAGGAGGGAGGGCTTCAGGTATTTGGATAATTGGAGCGCATTCTGGGGAAGGTGGGACCTGTACAAGCAGGACGGGTTGCATCTGAACCAGAGGGGCACCAATATCCTGGGAGGGAGGTTTTCTAGTACTCTTCGGGAGGGTTTAAACTAATTTGGCAGGGGAATGGGAACCGGATTTGTAGTCCAGCAACTAAGGTAGCCGATATTCAGGATGCCAAAGCGTGTAATGAGGCAGTGGGGAAGGGAACACTGACAAAGGAGAGTACTTGCAGGCACGGAGATGGGTTGAAGTGTGTATACTTCAACGCAAGAAGCATCAGGAATAAGGTGGGTGAACTTAAGGCATGGATCGGTACTTGGGACTACGATGTGGTGGCCATCACGGAAACTTGGATAGAAGAGGGGCAGAAATGGTTGTTGGAGGTCCCTGGTTATAGATGTTTCAATAAGATTAGGGAGGGTGGTAAAAGAGGTGGGGGGGGGGGGGGGGTGGCATTGTTAATTAGAGATAGTATAACAGCTGCAGAAAGGCAGTTGGAGGAGTATCACTCTAATGAGGTAGTATGGGTTGAAGTCAGAAATAGGAAAGGAGCAGTCACCTTGTTAGGAGTTTTCTATAGGCCCCCCAATAGTAGCAGAGATGTGGAGGAACATATTGGGAAACAGATTTTGGAAAGGTGCAGAAGTCACAGGGTAGTAGTCATGGGTGACTTTAACTTCCCAAATATTGAGTGGAAACTCTTTAGATCAAATAGTTTGGATGGGGTGGTGTTTGTGCAGTGTGTCCAGGAAGCTTTTATAACACAGTATGTAGATTGTCCGACCAGAGGAGGGGCAATATTGAATTTAGTACTTGGTAATGAACCAGGGCAAGTGATAGATTTGTTAGTGGGGGAGCATTTTGGAGATAGTGACCACAATTCTGTGACTTTCACTTTAGTAATGGAGAGGGATAGGTGCGTGCAACAGGGCAAGGTTTACAATTGGGGGAAGAGTAAATACGATGTTGTCAGACAAGAATTGAAGTGCATAAGTTGGGAACATAGGCTGTCAGGGAAGGACACAAGTGAAATGTGGAACTTGTTCAAGGAACAGGTACTACGTGTCCTTGATATGTATGTCCCTGTCAGGCAGGGAAGAGATGGTCGAGTGAGGGAACCATGGTTGACAAGAGAGGTTGAATGTCTTGTTAAGAGGAAAAAGGAGACTTATGTAAGGCTGAGGAAACAAGGTTCAGACAGGGCTTTGGAGGGATACAAGATAGCCAGGAGGGAACTGAAGAAAGGGATTAGGAGAGCTAAGAGAGGGCATGAACAATCTTTGGCGGGTAGGATCAAGGAAAACCCCAAGGCCTTTTACACATATGTGAGAAATATGAGAATGACTAGAGCGAGGGTAGGTCCGATCAAGGACAGTAGCGGGAGATTGTGTATTGAGTCTGAAGAGATAGGAGAGGTCTTGAACGAGTACTTTTCTTCTGTATTTACAAATGAGAGGGGCGATATTGTTGGAGAGGACAGTGTGAAACAGATTGGTAAGCTCAAGGAAATACTTGTTAGGAAGGAAGATGTGTTGGGCATTTTGAAAAACTTGAGGATAGACAAGTCCCCCGGGCCTGACGGGATATATCCAAGGATTCTATGGGAAGCAAGAGATGAAATTGCAGAGCCGTTGGCAATGATCTTTTCGTCCTCACTGTCAACAGGGGTGGTACCAGGGGATTGGAGAGTGGCGAATGTCGTGCCCCTGTTCAAAAAAGGGACTAGGGATAACCCTGGGAATTACAGGCCAGTTAGTCTTACTTCGGTGGTAGGCAAAGTAATGGAAAGGGTACTGAAGGATAGGATTTCTGAGCATCTGGAAAGACACTGCTTGATTAGGGATAGTCAGCACGGATTTGTGAGGGGTAGGTCTTGCCTTACAAGTCTTATTGAATTCTTTGAGGAGGTGACCAAGCATGTGGATGAAGGTAAAGCAGTGGATGTAGTGTACATGGATTTTAGTAAGGCATTTGATAAGGTTCCCCATGGTAGGCTTCTGCAGAAAGTAAGAAGGCATGGGATAGTGGGAAATTTGGCCAGTTGGATAACGAACTGGCTAACCGATAGAAGTCAGAGAGTGGTGGTGGATGGCAAATATTCAGCCTGGATCCCAGTTACCAGTGGCGTACCGCAGGGATCAGTTCTGGGTCCTCTGCTGTTTGTGATTTTCATTAATGACTTGGATGAGGGAGTTGAAGGGTGGGTCAGTAAATTTGCAGACGATACGAAGATTGGTGGAGTTGTGGATAGTAAGGAGGGCTGTTGTCGGCTGCAAAGAGACATAGATAGGATGCAGAGCTGGGCTGAGAAGTGGCAGATGGAGTTTAACCCTGAAAAGTGTGAGGTTGTCCATTTTGGAAGGACAAATATGAATGCGGAATACAGGGTTAACGGTAGAGTTCTTGGCAATGTGGAGGAGCAGAGAGATCTTGGGGTCTATGTTCATACAACTTTGAAAGTTGCCACTCAAGTGGATAGAGCTGTGAAGCAGGCCTATGGTGTGCTCGCGTTCATTAACAGAGGGATTGAATTTAAGAGCCGTGAGGTGATGATGCAGCTGTACAAAACTTTGGTAAGGCCACATTTGGAGTACTGTGTACAGTTCTGGTCACCTCATTTTAGGAAGGATGTGGAAGCTTTGGAAAAGGTGCAAAGAAGATTTACCAGGATGTTACCTGGAATGGAGAGTAGGTCTTACGAGGAAAGGTTGAGGGTGCTAGGCCTTTTCTCATTAGAACGGAGAAGGATGAGGGGACTTGATAGAGGTTTATAAGATGATCAGGGGAATAGATAGAGTAGACAGTCAGAGACTTTTTCCCCGGGTGGAACAAACCATTACAAGGGGATATAAATTTAAGGTGAAAGGTGGAAGATATAGGAGGGATATCAGAGGTAGGTTCTTTACCCAGAGAGTAGTGGGGGCATGGAATGCACTGCCTGTGGAAGTAGTTGAGTCGGAAACATTAGGGACCTTCAAGCAGCTATTGGATAGGTACATGGATTACGGTAAAATGATATAGTGTAGATTTATTTGTTCTTAAGGGCAGCACGGTAGCATTGTGGATAGCACAATTGCTTCACAGCTCCAGGGTCCCAGGTTCGATTCCGGCTTGGGTCACTGTCTGTGCGGAGTCTGCACGTTCTCGCCGTGTCTGCGTGGGTTTCCTCCGGGTGCTTCGGTTTCCTCCCACAGTCCAAAGATGTGCAGGGTAGGTGGATTGGCCATGATAATTTGCCCTTCGTGTCCAAAATTGCCTTTGGTGTTGGGTGGAGGTGTTGAGTTTGGGTGGGGTGCTCTTTCCAAGAGCCGGTGCAGACTCAGGGGGCCGAATGGCCTCCTTCTGCACTGTAAATTCAATGATAATCTCTGATTAATCTAGGACAAAGGTTCAGCACAACATTGTGGGCCGAAGGGCCTGTTCTGTGCTGTATTTTCTATGTTCTATGTTCTATGCAGGACACGGTGAAACTAGCCACCTCGTTAGAGGTGGCCTACCAGAGCCTCAGTGCATTCCCCGCGGGCCCGGCAAACCCCTCATGGACACCATCATTGCGGCCCCCGTCGGATCAGACTACATCACAGGCCTGTGCCGCGCGGCTGCCAGTCCAGCCCGGCGAACTGCAGTGCTACTTCTGCGGCCAGGGTCAACACCCCCGGCAGCGGTGCCCAGCCCGCACAGCGACTTGCAGCGACTGTGGCAAAAAGGGGCACTTCGCCAGAGTCCGTCTAGGCCAACCTAAAGCCCAGAAATCGAAAACCCACCAGGCCCGAACCATGGATTCACAGGCCCGCAGACCCTGCAATGTGGTGGAGTGCCTGCCCGGACGCCTCCTTCAGATGCGGCATCAGCCTCGTGCGACTCGTGGGGGCCACCATCTTGGCCGTCGGCTCCGGCACCGACCGACACGTGCGACCGATGGGGGCGGCCATCTTGGTCGTAATCTTCGACCCAGCCCGACACGTGCGACTCATGGGGGCCAGCATTTTGTGACCCCGATACTGCCTGCCTGCAGCTTGGCGCAGTCACCCTGAACCAGTCGCAGCCAAAGCACCTGAAAAACTCAATGATGGTCGTCCGGGTCAACGGGCACGAGACCCCCTGTCTTTTCGACTCCTGGAGCATGGAGAGCTTCTTTCACTTTGACACGGTAAGGCGCTGCTCCCTTCACATCTACCCCGCATCCCAAACAATCTCCCTTGCCTCTGGTTCACATTCGGTTCAGATCCGGGTGTACTATATCGCTATTCTCGCGATGCAGGGCGCCGAGTACGCTCGTTTTAAACTGTACGTCCTCCCTCACCTCTGCGCCCCCTACTGCTCGGATTAGACTTCCAATGCAGTCAACGAAGCCTGACCCTACAGTTCAGTGGACCCTTGCCCCCCTTCACGGTATGCAGCCTCGCGACTCTCAAGGTCTCCCCCGTCGCTCTTTGCGAACCTCACTCCTTGCGATGGGCCACCAGGAGCAGACGGTACAGTTCCCAAGTCATGACTTTTATCAAGTCGGAGGTCCAGCGACTGTTGAGTGAAGGGATCATCGAGGCCAGCAACAGCCCCTGGAGAGCGCAAGTGGCGGTCGTCCGGACCGGGGAGAAGACTACAGCCAGACCATTAACCGGTTCACGAAACTGGATGCGCACCCCCTCCCCCGCATAGCGGAGATGGTCAACCAGATCGCACAGTACCGTGTGTTCTCAACGGTCGATCTGAAGTCGGCCAACCAACAGCTCCCGATCCGCCCGGAAGAGCGCCACTACACTGCCTTTGAAGCAGCCGGCCGACTCTTCCACTTCCTCAGGGTCCCCTTCGGCGTCACTAACGGGGTCTCGGTTTTTCAGAGAACGATGGACCGAATGGTGGACCAGTACGGTTTGCGGGCTACATACCCGTACTTGGACAATGTTACCATCTGCGGCCATGATCAGCAGGACCATGACGCCAACCTTAAGATGTTCCTCCAGGCCGCCCAATCCCTCAACCTCACATATAACAAAGCAAAGTGCGTTTTCCGCACTACCCGACTGGCCATCCTCGGCTACTTCGTGGAGAACGGAGTACTAGGGCCCGACCCCATGCGCCGTCTCACGGAACTTCCCCCTCCCCACAGCCTTAAGGCCCTCAAACGATGCCTGGGGCTATTCTCCTACTATGCCCAGTGGGTCCCCAACTATGCGGACAAAGCCCGCCCACTGATTCAAACAACTACATTTCCCCTGATGGCTGAGGCCAGCTCGGCCTTCAGCTGCACCAAGGCCGACATCACCAAGGCCGCAATGCATGCGGTGGACGAGTCCGTCCCATTTCAGGTAGAGAGCCATGCGTCAGACGTCGCACTGGCCGCTACACTCAACCAGGCGGGCAGGCCAGTAGCATTCTTCTCTCGGACCCTCCACGCTTCCGACACTCCTCGGTCGAGAAGGAAGCACAAGCCATTGTGGAAGTTGTGCGGCACTGGAGGCACTACCTAGCCGGTAGGAGGTTCACCATCGTCACTGACCAGCGGTCGGTCACCTTTATGTTTGACAACACACAACGGGGCAAAATTTAAAATGACAAAACCTTGAGGTGGAGGATCGAACTCTCCACCTACAATTACGATATCAAGTATCGTCCTGAGGAGCTCAATGAGCCCTCAGATGCCCTGTCCAGTGGCACATACGCCAGCGCGCAAGATGACCGACTTCGGGCTATCCACGATGACCTCTGTCACCCGGGGGTCACTCGGCTTACCCACTTTATTAAGGCCCGCAATCTGGCCTTCTCCACCGAGGAGGTCAAGGCCATGACCAGGGACTGCCAGGCCTGCGCGGAGTGCAAACCGCACTTCTACCGGCCAGACAAGGCCCACCTGGTAAAGGCCTCCCGGCCCTTTGAGCGCCTAAGTATTGACTTCAAAGGGCCTCTCCCCTCCACCAACTGTAATATATACTTTCTAACTGTCGTCGATGAGTACTCCCGCTTCCCCTTCGCTGTCCCCTGCCCTGACATGACCTCAGCCACTGTGATAAAGGCACCTTCACTGTTCGGTTTCCCTGCGTACGTCCACAGCGACCGGGGCACATCGTTCATGAACGATGAGCTGCCTCAGTACCTGCTCAGTAAAGGCATTGCCTCGAGCAGGACTACGAGCTATAACCTGCAGGGAAAGGGGCAGGTGGAGAGGGAGAACGCGACGGTATGGAAGGCCGTTCTTCTTGCCCTCTGGTCTAGAAGTCTCCCGACCCCCCGCTGGCAGGACGTCCTCCCTGACGTCCTCCACTCCATTAGATCACTCCTCTGCACAGCCACGAATGAGACCCCTCACGACCGTTTGTCTTCCCCAGGAAGTCCATCTCCGGGGCCTCGCTTCCATCCTGGCTGACAACTCCGGGCCCTGTCCTTCTCCAGAGGCATACGAGGAGCCACAAGAACGACCCCCTGGTCAAGAGGGTCCAGCTGCTGCACGCCAACCCCCAGTACGCCTACATCGCGCACCAGGACAGACGGCAAGATATGGTCTCCCTACGAGACCTGGCGCCAGCTGGTTCCCCTGCCAACGCGCCCCCCCTCCCCGCTGCCTACCACCACCCACAGTACCCCTTACGCCCCCCTGGGTCTCCTGTATTGTCCCGTGCCAGCACTGCCGTAACCCACCACCCCCCTGCCTACCCCCACCCCTCAACCGTCTCCGACTGAAGCTCAAGCTCCAGACACATCGCCCTGGAGTCACCATCTGCAACAACCGTGCTCGCCACATCACCAGAGCTGAGGAGATCTAAAAGAACGATCCGGCCTCCATGCAGACTGAATATTTAATGACCCCACGTCACCCCCGCCGGACTTGATTTTTAACAGGGGGTGAATGTGGTGAATGTATTCACCTAAGCATGAACTGTCTGTATAGTGCTGTGACCTATGACCTGGAAATGATGATACTGTCTACTTCCAGGTACTGTACTGGAACCCCGGTGGGCTCCGCCCCTGGCTCCGTCCTCACCGGGGCAATATATAGACCGGCCACCTGTGGGTGGCACTCATTTGTACAGCCGACACTGGCAGGCGAGTTCATGGATAATAAAGCCTAATGTTCACTCGTTCTCACGGTCTCACAGTGAATTGATGGTATAACAGGTGGTGATTTGTGACTGCAAGTTTGCAAGCAACAGGGAAATTTGTGTTTTTGAATGTCGGTCCGTAAGGAGCTCAGGTGGAGAGGATTTGTTGAACAGTGGAGTACCCGGAACTGCATGAGAGCTGAAGGCCAAAGCAAATTCTTAGACAACTGGCCCTGACTAGCGCGGACTCCTCTCTCAGCCTCCCTGTTGGCTTGAGGGTGAAGAGGGGCGCCTGTGGCATGGTTAATGGCAAATTAGGGCCCATTATCTGAAATAATTTCATCTTGTAACCCATGGTAGCACTGTTGCCTCACAACTCCAGGGCCCCGGGTTCAATTCCTGGCTCAGGTCACTGTCTGTACGGAGTCTGCACGTTCACCCCGTGTCTGCGTGGGTTTCCTCCGGGTGCTCCGGTTTCCTCCCACAAGTCCCGAAAGACGTGCTGTTAGGTGAATTGGACATTCTGAATTCTCCTTCAGTGTACTCGAACAGGCAGCAGAATGTGGCGTTTAGGGGATTTTCACAGTACCTTCATTGCAGTATTAACGTAAACCTATTTGTGACACTAATAAAGATGGCCTGTAACATTTTGATGATGAACTCTGCTATCGTTGCATGAAGCCTGATTATCTCTAACCATCAAGTGTAATAATCAATCACACTGCATGTCTTGCAATGGAAGCCGTAGAGGTTTAGGCCTAACTTCTGCCACGGGCGATGAGGAAAAACAGATAGTATCAGGTGTTCCACTGGCATCCAAGTGTGAATGCGGCAGGCATGCAGGATAGGACAGATTCTGAATGGCTTGTGGGATACCAGCCACAACACCGATTATCTGGCTCTTGACCTGCATTTAGCGTTGCTGAGGTGACCTCGGTGGAGACTATGAAGAATATCTTGTGAAATGACCAAACAATGGTCATAAACTAGGAGGCCATCCACAATGGTCACATTGTTCACACCATTTACAGTTAAGACGATCAATAGGCTTGTATTTGGACCACTCCTGGAGACTGAACTCGCACATTTTAACGCATTCAATATCCTTTTTTGGGCACTTCAAGCATCCAGGAGCATCATGGCAGATATGGGCAGGAGGCTCATGACGGTGGTTTACCATCACCACAAAATTTTGAATAACAATGAGTCCCACAGGGAGATCAATTAGGGTATCCCCATGGGCGTTATTTCAGAAGATAGTATGGTAACGGTGCTAGCTGAATGCAAAGTCTGTTTTCACATAAAACTTCCCACATTGCATAGTTGATAGATTTAGTATTAGGGGGCAAAATTGGGTTTAGTCGCAGCTGACTTTGGGAGCTCGAAAAGCCTTTAAGGCATGACGGCATGGGTTTCCTCCAAGGGCTCTGTTTCCTCACACATGTTAGGTGGATTGGCAAGGCTAAATTGCCCTAGTGTCTAGGTATGTGCATGTTAGGTGGGGTTACAGGGATAGGGCGGGGAGCAGGGCGCTCTTTCAGAGGATCAGTGCAGCTCGAAGGGCCGAATGGCCTCCTTCTGCACTGTAGGGATTCTATGGTTCCAAAATGGCATCCGAAAACATGCACAATGCTGATGTGAAGTGTACTGGATACCATACAGGTAAAAGGGTTAGCACAAATACATACAAACTGTCATGATATGCAGACACACACATAATGATATACAGACAAGCAGCTAGTGGATACAGAGAACAGGACATGACCAATAAGCAGGCAGGACACTCAGGGGTGGGATCTGACTATAAAAGACACGAGGCACTCACACTCCGCCTCTTTCCACTGATGAACATCTAGAGAGTCAGTCAAGGGTGTTGTTACAATCTCACATCTCCACCACGTGGCTAAGAGCTAGTCTGGTTCAGTCAGACAGAGTAACCACACTTAAGTTAACAGAGAACCGAACTCACAGAGAACTGTGCTAACTGTGCTATTAGTTCAACAAACCTGATTGAACTAACTTCCAGGTCTGGAGTATCTTTCTGATCTAAGCTGCGTCCAGTTGCAGCCAGTGTTAGAACAGTGTACCTAACAAGACACAAACAAACACACAAATTAGGATCAGGAATAGGCCACTTGGCCCCTCGAGTCTGCTTCACCATTAAACAAGATCATGGCTGATCCGATTGCCATCTCAACCCACATTCCCACCTACCCCTGATAGCCTTCCCCCCTGTACTGATCAATAATCTATCTACCTCTGTCTTAAAAATATTCAGGTTTTGTCTCCACCGCCTTTTGAGGAAGAGACTTTCAAAGACTCACGATCCTCTGAGAGAAGGAAATTCTATTAATCCCTGTTTTAAATGGGCGTTCCCTTATTTTTAAACAGCCACGGGAGAAAGCATCCTTTCAACATCCACCCTGTCAAGACCCCTCAGGATCTTGCTCTTTTAAACTCTTACTCTTTTAAACTCCAGTGAATACAAGCCTGGCTTGTCCAACCTTTCCTCATAAGACAACCTGGCCATTCCAGTATTGTCACATAAACCTGTCTGCAGGACGTCCGCGGCACAGACAGATCATGACGTCATCTGATTTGACACCAGCACTGTGATATTAGAGTGCCACCCCCTCTTAACCTCAAAGAACTGAATATGTGATGAACGACATGCAGCCCCCGCCTCCCCCCTCCCCCCCACCAATCAAACCCACCCCACTAGCACTGCTTAAAATGCCCATCAACAACCTTCAGGCTAGGGCAACACTGTGGCGCAGTAGTTAGCACTGCTGCCTCACGGCGCCAAGGACCCGGGGTCGGTCCCAGCCCCGGATCACTGTCCATTGAGGAGTTTGCACATTCCCCCCGTGTCTGCATGGGTCTCGCCCCTACAGATGTGCAGGGTATGTGGATTGGCCACATTAAATTGCCGCTTAATTGGAAAAAAAAAGAATTGGGTTCTCTGAATTTATTTTTTAAAAAACAACTTCAGGCTAGGTGGGGGATTATTTCTTCTGTTGCTGTAATTCTATGTATCTTGGAAGCTTTTTCCACACGTCAGTGGCTTAGAGGAAATGGGCTGGTTTGTACTGAAGTGATTTTCAGTGACCATTGAAGGTTTCTGCATAAACCAGTTGCTTCCAGACATGAGGGTGACCTCGTCGTGCATTCACTTGGCACTGAGCAAGCTGGAGGAGGAGTGGAGAAAAAGGCTCGCAGCAGGAGACATTGGGTACGATTCAACGGACTGAAGTTGAATTCCACGGTGAGGCACGTTTAATGGGGTGACTAGCCAGAGGGTGGTGAATCTGTGGAACTCTTTGGCGCAGAAGGCGATGGAGGCCAAATGACTGAGTGTCTTTAAGACAGAGGTTTTTGATCAATAAGAGGTTTTCAGGAGTTACGGAGAGAAGGCAGGAGAATGGGAACGAGAAAAATATCAGCCATGATTGAATGGCGGAGCAGACTCGATGGGCTGAGTGGCTTAATTCTGCTCCAATGTCTTATGGTCTTATGGAATATTGGCGGCTGCGGGACTGAGTAACATCCCGCAATCTAACGGCATTGAGTAACATCCCACGATCTCACTGAGTAACATTCGCTATCTCACTGAGAAGCATCCCGCTATCTCACTGAGTAACATCCCGCTATCTCACTGAGTAACATCCCGCTATCTCACTGAGAAGCATCCCGCTATCTCACTGAGTAACATCCCGCTATCTCACTGAGAAACATCCTGCTATCTCACTGAGTAACGTCCCGCTATCTCACTGAGTAACATCCCGCTATCTCACTGAGTAACATCCCGCTATCTCACTGAGAAGCAACCCGCTATCTCACTGAGAAGCATCCCGCTATCTCACTGAGAAGCATCCTGCTATCTCACTGAGTAACATACCGCTATCTCACTGAGTAACATCCCGCTATCTCACTGAGTAACATCCCGCTATCTCACTGAGTAACATCCCGCTATCTCACTGAGAAGCATACCGCTATCTCACTGAGTAACATCCCGCTATCTCACTGAGTAACATCCCGCTATCTAACGGCACTGAGTAACATCCCACGATCTCACTGAGTAACATCCCCCTATCTCACTGAGAAGCATCCCGCTATCTCATTGAGTAACATCCCGCTATCTCACTGCGAAGCATCCCGCTATCTCATTGAGTAACATCCCGCTATCTCACTGAGAAGCAACCCGCTATCTCACTGAGAAGCATCCCGCTATCTCACTGAGTAACATCCCGCTATCTCACTGAGTAACATCCCGCTATCTCACTGAGTAACATCCCGCTATCTCAATGAGTAACATCCCGCTATCTCACTGAGAAGCATACCGCTATCTCACTGAGTAACATCCCGCTATCTCACTGAGAAGCATCCCGCTATCTCACTGAGAAGCATCCCGCTATCTCACTGAGTAACATCCTGCTATCTCACTGAGAAGCATACCGCTATCTCACTGAGTAACATCCCGCTATCTCACTGAGTAACATCCCGCTATCTCACTCAGAAGCATCCCGCTATCGAACAGCACTGAGTAACATCCCGCTATCTCACTGAGTAACATCCTGCTATCTCACTGAGAAGCATCCCGCTATCTCACTAAGTAACATCTCGCTATCTCACTGAGTAACATCCCGCTATCTCACTGAGAAGCATCCCGCTATCGAACAGCACTGAGTAACATCCCGCTATCTCACTGAGTAACATCCCGCTATCCAACAGCACTGAATAACATCCTGCTATCTCACTGAGTAACATCCCGCGATCTCACTGAGAAGCATCCCGCTATCTCACTGAGTAACATCCCGCTATCTCACTGAGTAACATCCCGCTATCTCATTGAGTAACATCCCGCTATCTCACTGAGAAGCATCCCGCTATCGAACAGCACTGAGTAACATCCCGCTATCTCACTGAGTAACATCCCGCTATCCAACAACACTGAGTAACATCCTGCTATCTCACTGAGTAACATCCCGCTATCTCACTGAGAAGCATCCCGCTATCTCACTGAGTAACATCCCGCTATCTCACTGAGTAACATCCCGCTATCTCATTGAGTAACATCCCGCTATCTCACTGAGAAGCATCCTGCTATCGAACAGCACTGAGTAACATCCTGCTATCGAACAGCACTGAGTAACATCCCGCTATCTCACTGAGTAACATCCCGCTATCTACCAGCACTGAGTAACATCCTGCTATCTCACTGAGTAACATCCCGCTATCTCACTGAGTAACATCCCGCTATCTCATTGAGTAACATCCCGCTATCTCACTGAGAAGCATCCCGCTATCGAACAGCACTGAGTAACATCCTGCTATCTCACTGAGTAACATCCTGCTATCTCACTGAGTAACATCCCGCTATCTCACTGAGTAACATCCCGCGATCTCACTGTGTAACATCCCGCTATCTCACTGAGTAACATCCCGCTATCTCACTGAGAAGCATCCCGCTATCTAACAGCACTGAGTAACATCCCGCTATCTCACTGAGTAATATCCTGCCATCTCACTGAGTAACATCCTGCTGTCTAACAGCACTGAGTAACATCCCGCTATCTCAGTGAGTAACATTCCGCTATCTCACTGAGTAAAATCCCGCTATCTCACTGAGTAACATCCCGCTAACTCACTGAGTAACATCCCGCTATCTCACTGAGAAGCATCCCGCTATCTAACAGCACTGAGTAACATCCCGTTATCTCACTGAGTAATATCCCGCAATCTCACAGAGTAACATCCTGCTATCTAACAGCACTGAGTAACATCACTCTATCTCAGTGAGTAGCATCCCACTATCGAACAGCACTAAGTAACATCCCGCTATCTCACTGAGTACCATCCCGCTATCTAACAGCACTGAGTAACATCCTGCTATCTCACTGAGTAACATCCCGCTATCTCACTGAGTAACATCCCGCTATCTCACTGAGTAACATCCCGCTATCTCACTGAGAAGCATCCCGCTATCTAACAGCACTGAGTAACATCCGCTATCTCACAGAGTAATATCCCGCTATCTCACTGAGTAACATGCTGCTATCTAACAGCACAGAGTAACATCCCGCTATCTCAGTGAGTAACATTCCGCTATCTCACTGAGTAACATCCCGCTATCTCACTGAGTCACATCCTGCTATCTCACTGAGTAACATCCCACTATCTCACTGAGTAACATCCCACTATCTCACTGAGTAACATCCCGCTATCTCACTGAGAAGCATCCCACTGTCTAACAGCACTGAGTAACATCCCGCTACCTCACTGAGTAATATCCCGCTATCTCAGGGAGTAACATCCTGCTATCTAACAGCACTGAGTAACATCCTGCTATCTCACTGAGTAACATGCCGCTATCTCAGTGAGTAGCATCCCGCTATCTGACAGCACCGAGTAACATCCATCTTTCTCACTGAGTAACATCCCGCTATCTAACTGCACTGAGTAACATCCCTCTATCTCACGGCACTGAGTAACATCCCGCTATCTAACGGTACTGAGTAACATCCCGCTATCTAACGGCACTGAGTAACATCCCACTATCTAATGTCACTGAGTAACATCCCGCTATCTAATGGCACCGAGTAACATCCCTCTATCTAACGGCACCGAGTAACATCCCGCTATCTAATGGCACCGAGTAACATCCCGCTATCTAATGGCACCGAGTAACATCCCGCTATCTAACTGCACTGAGTAACATCCCGCTATCTAATGGCACCGAGTAACATCCCGCAAACTCACGGCACTGAGTAACATCCCACTATCTAACGGCACTGAGTAACATCCCGCTATCTAATGGCACAGAGTAACATCTCGCAACCTCACGGCACTGAGTAACATCCCGCTATCTAACTGCACTGAGTAACATCCCGCTATCTAATGGCACTGAGTAACATCCCGCTATCTAACTGCACTGAGTAACATCCCGCTATCTAATGGCACAGAGTAACATCCCGCAACCTCACGGCACTGAGTAACATCCCACTATCTAACGGCACTGAGTAACATCCCGCTATCTAATGGCACAGAGTAACATCCCGCAACCTCACGGCACTGAGTAACATCCCGCTATCTAACTGCACTGAGTAACATCCCACTATCTAATGGCACCGAGTAACATCCCGCTATCTAATGTCACTGAGTAACGTCCTGTAACCTCACGGCACTGAGTAACATCCCACTATTTAACGGCACTGAGTAACACCCCACTAACCAATGGCACCGAGTAACATCCCGCTATCTAATGGCACCGAGTAACATCCCACAACCTCACGGCACTGAGTAACATCCCACTATCTAACTGCACTGAGTAACATCCCGCTATCTAATGGCACAGAGTAACATCCCTCTATCTAATGGCACTGAGTAACATCCCGCTATCTAATGGCACTGAGTAACATCCCGCTATCTAATGGCACTGAGTAACATCCCGCTATCTAGCGGCACTGAGTAACATCCCGCTATCTAACGGCAATGAGTAACATCCCGCTATCTAATGGCACTGAGTAACATCCCGCTATCTAATGGCACAGAGTAACATCCCTCTATCTAATGTCACTGAGTAACATCCCACTATCTAATGTCACTGAGTAGCATCCCACTATCTAACGGCACTGAGTAACATCCCTCTATCTAATGTCACTGAGTAACGTCCCACTATCTAATGGCACTGAGTAACATCCCGCTATCTAATGGCACTGAGTAACATCCCGCTATCTAATGGCACTGAGTAACATCCCGCTATCTAATGGCACTGAGTAACATCCCGCTATCTAATGACACTGAGTAACATCCCGCTATCTCACTGAGTAACATGCTGCTATCTAACAGCACAGAGTAACATCCCGCTATCTCAGTGAGTAACATTCCGCTATCTCACTGAGTAACATCCCGCTATCTCACTGAGTAACATCCTGCTATCTCACTTAGTAACATCCCACTATCTCACTGAGTAACATCCCACTATCTCACTGAGTAACATCCCGCTATCTCACTGAGAAGCATCCCACTGTCTAACAGCACTGAGTAACATCCCGCTACCTCACTGAGTAATATCCCGCTATCTCAGGGAGTAACATCCTGCTATCTAACAGCACTGAGTAACATCCTGCTATCTCACTGAGTAACATGCCGCTATCTCAGTGAGTAGCATCCCGCTATCTGACAGCACCGAGTAACATCCATCTTTCTCACTGAGTAACATCCCGCTATCTAACTGCACTGAGTAACATCCCTCTATCTCACGGCACTGAGTAACATCCCGCTATCTAACGGCACTGAGTAACATCCCGCTATCTAACGGCACTGAGTAACATCCCACTATCTAATGTCACTGAGTAACATCCCGCTATCTAATGGCACCGAGTAACATCCCTCTATCTAACGGCACCGAGTAACATCCCGCTATCTAATGGCACCGAGTAACATCCCGCTATCTAATGGCACCGAGTAACATCCCGCTATCTAACTGCACTGAGTAACATCCCGCTATCTAATGGCACCGAGTAACATCCTGCAAACTCACGGCACTGAGTAACATCCCACTATCTAACGGCACTGAGTAACATCCCGCTATCTAATGGCACAGAGTAACATCTCGCAACCTCACGGCACTGAGTAACATCCCGCTATCTAACTGCACTGAGTAACATCCCGCTATCTAATGGCACTGAGTAACATCCCGCTATCTAACTGCACTGAGTAACATCCCGCTATCTAATGGCACAGAGTAACATCCCGCAACCTCACGGCACTGAGTAACATCCCACTATCTAACGGCACTGAGTAACATCCCGCTATCTAATGGCACAGAGTAACATCCCGCAACCTCACGGCACTGAGTAACATCCCGCTATCTAACTGCACTGAGTAACATCCCACTATCTAATGGCACCGAGTAACATCCCGCTATCTAATGTCACTGAGTAACGTCCTGTAACCTCACGGCACTGAGTAACATCCCACTATTTAACGGCACTGAGTAACACCCCACTAACCAATGGCACCGAGTAACATCCCGCTATCTAATGGCACCGAGTAACATCCCACAACCTCACGGCACTGAGTAACATCCCACTATCTAACTGCACTGAGTAACATCCCGCTATCTAATGGCACAGAGTAACATCCCTCTATCTAATGGCACTGAGTAACATCCCGCTATCTAATGGCACTGAGTAACATCCCGCTATCTAATGGCACTGAGTAACATCCCGCTATCTAGCGGCACTGAGTAACATCCCGCTATCTAACGGCAATGAGTAACATCCCGCTATCTAATGGCACTGAGTAACATCCCGCTATCTAATGGCACAGAGTAACATCCCTCTATCTAATGTCACTGAGTAACATCCCACTATCTAATGTCACTGAGTAGCATCCCACTATCTAACGGCACTGAGTAACATCCCTCTATCTAATGTCACTGAGTAACGTCCCACTATCTAATGGCACTGAGTAACATCCCGCTATCTAATGGCACTGAGTAACATCCCGCTATCTAATGGCACTGAGTAACATCCCGCTATCTAATGGCACTGAGTAACATCCCGCTATCTAATGACACTGAGTAACATCCCGCTATCTAGCGGCACTGAGTAACATCCCGCGATCTAACGGCACTGAGTAACATCCCGCTATCTAACGGCACTGAGTAACATCCCGCTATCTAATGGCACTGAGTAACATCCCGCTATCTAACGGCACTGAGTAACATCCCGCTATCTAATGGCACTGAGTAGCATCCCACTATCTAATGTCACTCAGTAGCATCCCACTATCTAACGGTACTGAGTAACATCACGCTATCTAACAGCACTGAGTAGCATCCCACTATCTAATGTCACTGAGTAACATCCCGCTATCTAATGGCACCGAGTAACATCCCGCTATCTAACTGCACTGAGTAACATCCCACTATCTAATGTCACTGAGTAGCATCCCACAATCTAACGGCACTGAGTAACATCCCGCTATCTAACAGCGCTGAATAGCATCCCACTATCTAATGTCACTGAGTAACATCCCGCAATCTAATGGCACCGAGTAACATCCCACTATCTAATGGCACCGAGTGACATCCCACTATCTAACGGCACTGAGTAACATCCCTCTATCTAACTGCACTGAGTAACATCCCGCTATCTAATGGCACCGAGTAACATCCCACTATCTAACGGCACTGAGTAACATCCCGCTATCTAACTGCACTGAGTAACATCCCGCTATCTAATGGCACCGAGTAACATCCCACTATCTAACGACACTGAGTAACATCCCGCTATCTAACTGCACTGAGTAACATCCCGCTATCTAACGGCACTGAGGAACATCCCGCTATCTAACGGCACTGAGTAACATCCCGCTATCTAACAGCACTGAGTAACATCCCACTATCTAATGCCACTGAGTAACATCCCGCTATCTAATGGCACCGAGTAACATCCCTCTATCTAACGGCACCGAGTAACATCCCGCTATCTAATGGCACCGAGTAACATCCCGCTATCTAATGGCACCGAGTAACATCCCGCTATCTAACTGCACTGAGTAACATCCCGCTATCTAATGGCACCGAGTAACATCCCGCAAACTCACGGCACTGAGTAACATCCCACTATCTAACGGCACTGAGTAACATCCCGCTATCTAATGGCACAGAGTAACATCTCGCAACCTCACGGCACTGAGTAACATCCCGCTATCTAACTGCACTGAGTAACATCCCGCTATCTAATGGCACTGAGTAACATCCCGCTATCTAACTGCACTGAGTAACATCCCGCTATCGAATGGCACAGAGTAACATCCCGCAACCTCACGGCACTGAGTAACATCCCACTATCTAACGGCACTGAGTAACATCCCGCTATCTAACTGCACTGAGTAACATCCCACTATCTAATGGCACCGAGTAACATCCCGCTATCTAATGTCACTGAGTAACGTCCTGTAACCTCACGGCACTGAGTAACATCCCACTATTTAACGGCACTGAGTAACACCCCACTAACCAATGGCACCGAGTAACATCCCGCTATCTAATGGCACCGAGTAACATCCCACAACCTCACGGCACTGAGTAACATCCCACTATCTAACTGCACTGAGTAACATCCCGCTATCTAATGGCACAGAGTAACATCCCTCTATCTAATGGCACTGAGTAACATCCCGCTATCTAATGGCACTGAGTAACATCCCGCTATCTAATGGCACTGAGTAACATCCCGCTATCTAGCGGCACTGAGTAACATCCCGCTATCTAACGGCAATGAGTAACATCCCGCTATCTAATGGCACTGAGTAACATCCCGCTATCTAATGGCACAGAGTAACATCCCTCTATCTAATGTCACTGAGTAACATCCCACTATCTAATGTCACTGAGTAGCATCCCACTATCTAACGGCACTGAGTAACATCCCTCTATCTAATGTCACTGAGTAACGTCCCACTATCTAATGGCACTGAGTAACATCCCGCTATCTAATGGCACTGAGTAACATCCCGCTATCTAATGGCACTGAGTAACATCCCGCTATCTAATGGCACTGAGTAACATCCCGCTATCTAATGACACTGAGTAACATCCCGCTATCTAGCGGCACTGAGTAACATCCCGCGATCTAACGGCACTGAGTAACATCCCGCTATCTAACGGCACTGAGTAACATCCCGCTATCTAATGGCACTGAGTAACATCCCGCTATCTAACGGCACTGAGTAACATCCCGCTATCTAATGGCACTGAGTAGCATCCCACTATCTAATGTCACTCAGTAGCATCCCACTATCTAACGGTACTGAGTAACATCACGCTATCTAACAGCACTGAGTAGCATCCCACTATCTAATGTCACTGAGTAACATCCCGCTATCTAATGGCACCGAGTAACATCCCGCTATCTAACTGCACTGAGTAACATCCCACTATCTAATGTCACTGAGTAGCATCCCACAATCTAACGGCACTGAGTAACATCCCGCTATCTAACAGCGCTGAATAGCATCCCACTATCTAATGTCACTGAGTAACATCCCGCAATCTAATGGCACCGAGTAACATCCCACTATCTAATGGCACCGAGTGACATCCCACTATCTAACGGCACTGAGTAACATCCCTCTATCTAACTGCACTGAGTAACATCCCGCTATCTAATGGCACCGAGTAACATCCCACTATCTAACGGCACTGAGTAACATCCCGCTATCTAACTGCACTGAGTAACATCCCGCTATCTAATGGCACCGAGTAACATCCCACTATCTAACGACACTGAGTAACATCCCGCTATCTAACTGCACTGAGTAACATCCCGCTATCTAACGGCACTGAGGAACATCCCGCTATCTAACGGCACTGAGTAACATCCCGCTATCTAACAGCACTGAGTAACATCCCACTATCTAATGCCACTGAGTAACATCCCGCTATCTAATGGCACCGAGTAACATCCCTCTATCTAACGGCACCGAGTAACATCCCGCTATCTAATGGCACCGAGTAACATCCCGCTATCTAATGGCACCGAGTAACATCCCGCTATCTAACTGCACTGAGTAACATCCCGCTATCTAATGGCACCGAGTAACATCCCGCAAACTCACGGCACTGAGTAACATCCCACTATCTAACGGCACTGAGTAACATCCCGCTATCTAATGGCACAGAGTAACATCTCGCAACCTCACGGCACTGAGTAACATCCCGCTATCTAACTGCACTGAGTAACATCCCGCTATCTAATGGCACTGAGTAACATCCCGCTATCTAACTGCACTGAGTAACATCCCGCTATCTAATGGCACAGAGTAACATCCCGCAACCTCACGGCACTGAGTAACATCCCACTATCTAACGGCACTGAGTAACATCCCGCTATCTAATGGCACAGAGTAACATCCCGCAACCTCACGGCACTGAGTAACATCCCGCTATCTAACTGCACTGAGTAACATCCCATTATCTAATGGTACCGAGTAACATCCCGCTATCTAATGTCACTGAGTAACGTCCTGTAACCTCACGGCACTGAGTAACATCCCACTATTTAACGGCACTGAGTAACATCCCACTAACCAATGGCACCGAGTAACATCCCGCTATCTAATGGCACCGAGTAACATCCCGCAACCTCACGGCACTGAGTAACATCCCACTATCTAATGGCACCGAGTAACATCCCGCTATCTAATGGCACCGAGTAACATCGCACAACCTCACGGCACTGAGTAACATCCCACTAACTAACTGCACTGAGTAACATCCCGCTATCTAATGGCACAGAGTAACATCCCTCTATCTAACGGCACTGAGTAACATCCCACTATCTAATGTCACTGAGTAGCATCCCACTATCTAACGGCACTGAGTAACATCCCGCTATCTAATGGCACTGAGTAACATCCCGCTATCTAATGGCACTGAGTAACATCCCGCTATCTAGCGGCACTGAGTAACATCCCGCTATCTAACGGCACTGAGTAACATCCCGCTATCTAACGGCACTGAGTAACATCCCGCTATCTAATGGCACTGAGTAACATCCCGCTATCTAACGGCACTGAGTAACATCCCGCTATCTAATGGCACTGAGTAGCATCCCACTATCTAATGTCACTCAGTAGCATCCCACTATCTAACGGCACTGAGTAACATCAAGCTATCTAACAGCACTGAGTAGCATCCCACTATCTAATGTCACTCAGTAGCATCCCACTATCTAACGGCACTGAGTAACATCCCGCTATCTAACTGCACTGAGTAACATCAAGCTATCTAACAGCACTGAGTAGCATCCCACTATCTAATGTCACTCAGTAGCATCCCACTATCTAACGGCACTGAGTAACATCCCGCTATCTAACGGCACTGAGTAACATCCCACTATCTAACGGCACTGAGTAACATCCCGCTATCTAATGGCACCGAGTAACATCCCGCAACCTCACGGCACTGAGTAACATCCCGCTATCTAACGGCATTGAGTAACATCCCACTATTTAACGGCACTGAGTAACATCCCGCTATCTAATGGCACCGAGTAACATCCCACTATCCAATGGCACCGAGTAACATTCCGCTCTCTAACGGCACTGAGTAACATCCCGCTATCTAACAGCACTGAGTAACACCCCGCTATCTAATGGCACTGAGTAACATTCCGCTCTCTCACTGAGTAAAATCCCGCTATCTAACGGCACTGAGTAACATCCTGCTATCTTACTGAGCAACATCCCGCTATCTAATGGCACTGAGTAACATCCCGCTATCTAACGGCACTGAGTAACATCCCACAATCGAAAGGCACTGAGGAACATCCCGCTATCTAACGGCACTGAGGAACATCCCACTAACTAACGGCACTGAGTAACATCCCACTATCTAACGGCACTGAGGAACATCCCACTATCTCACTGAGCAACATCCCACAATCTAACGGCACTGAGTAACATCCTGCAATCTCACTGTACTGAGTAATTACCGCTATCTAACGGCAATGAATAACTACCTGCTATCTCACTGAGTAACACCCTGCTATCTAACGGCACTGAGTATCATTCCGTTATCTTACTGAGAAGCATCCTGCCATCTCACTGAGAAATATCCCGATATCTAACGGCACTGAGTAATATCCCGCTATCTTACTGAGTAACATCCCGCTATCTAATGGCACTGAGTAACAACCCACAATCTAATGGCACTGAGTAACATCCCGCTATCTAACGGCACTGAGTAACATCCCGCTATCTAACGGCACTGAGTAACAACCCACAATCTAATGGCACTGAGTAACATTCCGCTATCTAATGTCACTGAGTAACGTCCCGCTATCTAACGGCACTGAGTAACGTCCCTCTATCTAACGGCACTGAGTAACATTCCGCTATCTAATGGCACCGAGTAACATCCCTCTATCTAACGGCACCGAGTAACATCCCGCTATCTAATGGCACCGAGTAACATCCCGCTATATAATGGCACCGAGTAACATCCCGCTGTCTAACTGCACTGAGTAACATCCCGCTATCTAATGGCACCGAGTAACATCCCGCAACCTCACGGCACTGAGTAACATCCCACTATCTAACGGCACTGAGTAACATCCCGCTATCTAATGGCACAGAGTAACATCCCGCAACCTCACGGCACTGAGTAACATCCCGCTATCTAACTGCACTGAGTAACATCCCGCTATCTAATGGCACTGAGTAACATCACGCTATCTAACTGCACTGAGTAACATCCCGCTATCTAATGGCACCGAGTAACATCCCGCAACCTCACGGCACTGAGTAACATCCCACTATCTAACGGCACTGAGTAACATCCCGCTATCTAATGTCACTGAGTAACGTCCCGCAACCTCACGGCACTGAGTAACATCCCACTATCTAACGGCACTGAGTAACATCCCACTAACCAATGGCACCGAGTAACATCCCGCTATCTAATGGCACCGAGTAACATCCCGCAACCTCACGCACTGAGTAACATCCCACTATCTAATGGCACCGAGTAACATCCCACTAACCAATGGCACCGAGTAACATCGCACAACCTCACGCACTGAGTAACATACCACTATCTAATGGCACCGAGTAACATCCCGCAACCTCACGCACTGAGTAACATCCCACTATCTAATGGCACCGAGTAACATCCCGCTATCTAATGGCACCGAGTAACATCGCACACATCACGGCACTGAGTAACATCCCACTATCTAACTGCACTGAGTAACATCCCGCTATCTAATGGCACAGAGTAACATCCCTCTATCTAACGGCACTGAGTAACATCCCACTATCTAATGTCACTGAGTAGCATCCCACTATCTGACGGCACTGAGTAACATCCCGCTATCTAATGGCAGTGAGTAACATCCCGCTATCTAATGGCACTGAGTAACATCCCGCTATCTAACGGCACTGAGTAACATCCCGCTATCTCTCTGAGTAACATCCCACTATCTCACTGAGAAGCATCCCGCTATCTAACAGCACTGAGTAACATCCTACTATCTCACTGAGTAACATCCCGCTATCTAATGGCACTGAGTAACATCCCGCTATCTAACGGCAATGAGTAACATCCCGCCATCTCACTGAGTAACATCCCGCTATCTAATGGCACAGAGCAACATCCCGCTATCTAACAGCACTGAGTAACATCCCGCCATCTCACTGAGTAACATCCCACAGCCTCACGGCACTGAGTAACGTCCCGCAAACTAACAGCACTGAATAACATCCCGCTATTTCATGGAGTAACATCCAACTATGTAACGGCAATGAGTAACATGCCGCTGTCTCACTGAGTAACATCCCGCTATCTCACTGCGTAACAGCGCACTATCTAACGGCACTGAGTAACATTCCGCTATCTAATGGCACTTAGGAACATCCCACAATCTAATTCACTCTGAGTACCATCCCGCAATCTCACTGAGCAACATCCCGCAATCTCACTGAGTAATATCCCGATATCTAACAGCACTGAGTAACATCCCGCTATCGAACGATACTGAGTAACTTCCCGCTATCTCACCGAGTAACACTCCGCTATCTAATGGCACTGAGTAACATCCCTCAATCTAACAGCCCTGAGTACCATCCCGCTATCTCACTGAGTAACATCCCGCTATCTAATGGCGCTGAGTAATATCCTGCAATCTAAGTTCACTGAGTAACATCCCGCTATCTCACTGAGTAACATCCCGCAACGTCACAGCACTGAGTAACACCCCGCTATCTAACAGCCCTGAGTAACATCCCGCTATCTCACTGAGTAACATCCCGCTATCTGATGGCACTGAGTAACATCCTGCAATCGAAGAGCACTGAGTAACATCCCGCTATCTCACTGAGTAACATACCGCAATATAGCGACACTGAGTAACATCGCACTATCTAATAGCACTGAGTAACATCCCACTATCTAACAGCACTGAGTAACATCCCGCAATCTGACTGAGCAACATCCCGCTATATCACAGAATAACATCCCGCTATCTCACGGCACTGTATAACATCCTGCTATCTCACAGAGTAACATCGCACTATCTCACTGAGTAACATCCCGCTATCTCACTGAGTAACATCCTGCTATCTCACGGCATTGAGTAACATCCCGCGATCTCACTAAGTAACATCACACGATCTCTCTGAGTAACACCCCGCTATCTAATGGCACTGAGTAACATCCCGCTATCTCACTGAGTAACATCCCGCTATCTAACAGCAATTAGTAACATCCCGCTATCTACTGGCACTGAGTAACCTGCCACTATCTCATTAAGTAACATCCTGCTGTCTAACGGCACTGAGTAACTTCCCGCTATCTAACGGCACCGAGTAACATCCCACTATCTAGCGGCACTGAGTAACATCCCGCTATCTAACGGCACTGAGTAACATCCCACTATCTAAGGGCACCTAGTAACATCCCGCTATCTAACCGCACTGAGTAACATCCCGCTATCTAACGGCAGTGAGTAACATCCCACTATGTAATGGAACTGAGTAACATCCCACTATCTAATCGCACTGAGTAACGTCCCGCTATCTAATGGCATTGAGTAACATCCCACTATCTAATGGCACTGAGTAACATCCTGCTATCTAACTGCACTGAGTAACATCCCACTATCTAATGGCACTGAGTAACATCCTGCTATCTAATGGCACTGAGTAACATCCTGCTATCTAACTGCACTGAGTAACATCCCACTATCTAACTGTACTGAGTAACATCCCACTATCTAACTGCACTGAGTAACATGCCGCTATCTAACTGCACTGAGTAAAATCGCACTATCTAACGGCATTCGGTAACATCCCGCTATCTAATGTCACTGAGTAACGTCCCGCTATCTAACGGCACTGAGTAACATCCCGCTATCTAATGTCACTGAATAACATCCCGCTATCTAACGGCAGTGAGTAACATCCCTCTATTAAACGGCACTGAGTAACATCCCGCTATCTAATGGCACCGAGTAACATCCCGCTATCTAATGGCACCGAGTAACATCCCGCTATCTAATGGCACCGAGTAACATCCCACTATCTAATGTCACTGAGTAGCATCCCACTATCTAATGGCACCGAGTAACATCCCACTATCTAACGGCACTGAGTTACATCCCGCTATCTAATGTCACTGAGTAGCATCCCGCTATCTAATGGCACCGAGTATCATCCCGCTATCTAACGGCACTGAGTAACATCCCACAATCTAATGGCACTGAGTAACATCCCGCTATCCAACGGCACTGAGTAACATCCCACAATCTAAAGGCACTGAGTAACATCCCGCTATCTAACGGCACTGAGTAACATCCCACAATCTAATGGCACTGAGGAACATCCCGCTATCTAACCACACTGAGGAACATCCCACTAACTAACGGCACTGAGTAACATCCCACTATCTAACGGCACTGAGGAACATCCCACTATCTCACTGAGCAACATCCCACAATCTAACGGCACTGAGTAACATCCTGCAATCTCACTGTACTGAGTAATTACCGCTATCTAACGGCAATGAATAACTACCTGCTATCTCACTGAGTAACACCCTGCTATCTAACGGCACTGAGTATCATTCCGTTATCTTGCTGAGAAGCATCCTGCCATCTCACTGAGAAATATCCCGATATCTAACGGCACTGAGTAACATCCCGCTATCTTACTGAGTAACATCCCGCTATCTAACTGCACTGAGTAACATCGCACTATCTAACGGCATTCGGTAACATCCCACTATCTAACGGCACTGAGTAACATCCCGCTATCTAATGTCACTGAGTAACGTCCCGCTATCTAACGGCACTGAGTAACATCCCGCTATCTAATGTCACTGAGTAGCATCCCGCTATCTAATGACGCCGAGTAACATCCCGCTATCTAATGTCACTGAGTAGCATCCCACTTTCTAATGTCACTGAGTAGCATCCCACTATCTAATGTCACTGAGTAACATCCCACTATCTATCGGCACTGAGTAACATCCCACTATCTAATGTCACTGAGTAACATCCCACTATCTAATGGCACCGAGTAACATCCCTCTATCTAACGGCACCGAGTAACATCCAACTATCTAATGGCACCGAGTAACATCCCTCTATCTAACGGCACTGAGTAACATCCCGCTATCTAACGGCACTGAGTAACATCCCGCTATCAAACGGCACTGAGTAACATCCCACTATCTAATGTCACTGAGTAACATCCCGCTATCTAATGGCACCGAGTAACATCCCTCTATCTAACGGCACCGAGTAACATCCCGCTATCTAATGGCACCGAGTAACATCCCTCTATCTAACGGCACTGAGGAACATCCCACTAACTAACGGCACTGAGTAACATCCCACTATCTAACGGCACTGAGGAACATCCCACTATCTCACTGAGCAACATCCCACAATCTAACGGCACTGAGTAACATCCTGCAATCTCACTGTACTGAGTAATTACCGCTATCTAACGGCAATGAATAACTACCTGCTATCTCACTGAGTAACACCCTGCTATCTAACGGCACTGAGTATCATTCCGTTATCTTACTGAGAAGCATCCTGCCATCTCACTGAGAAATATCCCGATATCTAACGGCACTGAGTAATATCCCGCTATCTTACTGAGTAACATCCCGCTATCTAATGGCACTGAGTAACAATCCACAATCTAATGGCACTGAGTAACATCTCGCTATCTAACGGCACTGAGTAACAACCCACAATCTAATGGCACTGAGTAACATTCCGCTATCTAATGTCACTGAGTAACGTCCCGCTATCTAACGGCACTGAGTAACGTCCCTCTATCTAACGGCACTGAGTAACATTCCGCTATCTAATGGCACCGAGTAACATCCCTCTATCTAACGGCACCGAGTAACATCCCGCTATATAATGGCACCGAGTAACATCCCGCTATATAATGGCACCGAGTAACATCCCGCTGTCTAACTGCACTGAGTAACATCCCGCTATCTAATGGCACCGAGTAACATCCCGCAACCTCACGGCACTGAGTAACATCCCACTATCTAACGGCACTGAGTAACATCCCGCTATCTAATGGCACAGAGTAACATCCCGCAACCTCACGGCACTGAGTAACATCCCGCTATCTAACTGCACTGAGTAACATCCCGCTATCTAATGGCACTGAGTAACATCCCGCTATCTAACTGCACTGAGTAACATCCCGCTATCTAATGGCACCGAGTAACATCCCGCAACCTCACGGCACTGAGTAACATCCCACTATCTAACGGCACTGAGTAACATCCCGCTATCTAATGGCACAGAGTAACATCCCGCAACCTCACGGCACTGAGTAACATCCCGCTATCTAACTGCACTGAGTAACATCCCGCTATCTAATGGCACCGAGTAACATCCCGCTATCTAATGTCACTGAGTAACGTCCCGCAACCTCACGGCACTGAGTAACATCCCACTATCTAACGGCACTGAGTAACATCCCACTAACCAATGGCACCGAGTAACATCCCGCTATCTAATGGCACCGAGTAACATCCCGCAACCTCACGCACTGAGTAACATCCCACTATCTAATGGCACCGAGTAACATCCCACTAACCAATGGCACCGAGTAACATCGCACAACCTCACGCACTGAGTAACATACCACTATCTAATGGCACCGAGTAACATCCCGCAACCTCACGCACTGAGTAACATCCCACTATCTAATGGCACCGAGTAACATCCCGCTATCTACTGGCACCGAGTAACATCGCACAACCTCACGGCACTGAGTAACATCCCACTATCTAACTGCACTGAGTAACATCCCACTATCTAATGTCACTGAGTAGCATCCCACTATCTGACGGCACTGAGTAACATCCCGCTATCTAATGGCAGTGAGTAACATCCCGCTATCTAATGGCACTGAGTAACATCCCGCTATCTAACGGCACTGAGTAACATCCCGCTATCTCTTTGAGTAACATGCCACTATCTCACTGAGAAGCATCCCGCTATCTAACAGCACTGAGTAACATCCTACTATCTCACTGAGTAACATCCCGCTATCTAATGGCACCGAGTAACATCCCTCTATCTAACTGCACTGAGTAACATCCCGCTATCTAATGGCACAGAGTAACATCCCTCTATCTAACGGCACTGAGTAACATCCCACTATCTAATGTCACTGAGTAGCATCCCACTATCTGACGGCACTGAGTAACATCCCGCTATCTAATGGCAGTGAGTAACATCCCGCTATCTAATGGCACTGAGTAACATCCCGCTATCTAACGGCACTGAGTAACATCCCGCTATCTCTCTGAGGAACATCCCACTATCTCACTGAGCAACATCCCACAATCTAACGGCACTGAGTAACATCCTGCAATCTCACTGTACTGAGTAATTACCGCTATCTAACGGCAATGAATAACTACCTGCTATCTCACTGAGTAACACCCTGCTATCTAACGGCACTGAGTATCATTCCGTTATCTTACTGAGAAGCATCCTGCCATCTCACTGAGAAATATCCCGATATCTAACGGCACTGAGTAACATCCCGCTATCTTACTGAGTAACATCCCGCTATCTAACTGCACTGAGTAACATCGCACTATCTAACGGCATTCGGTAACATCCCACTATCTAACGGCAGTGAGTAACATCCCGCTATCTAATGTCACTGAGTAACGTCCCGCTATCTAACGGCACTGAGTAACATCCCGCTATCTAATGTCACTGAGTAGCATCCCGCTATCTAATGACGCCGAGTAACATCCCGCTATCTAATGTCACTGAGTAGCATCCCACTATCTAATGTCACTGAGTAGCATCCCACTATCTAATGTCACTGAGTAACATCCCATTATCTATCGGCACTAACTAACATCCCACTATCTAATGTCACTGAGTAACATCCCACTATCTAATGGCACCGAGTAACATCCCTCTATCTAACGGCACCGAGTAACATCCCGCTATCTAATGGCACCGAGTAACATCCCTCTATCTAACGGCACTGAGTAACATCCCGCTATCTAATGGCACCGAGTAACATCCCTCTATCTAACGGCACTGAGGAACATCCCACTATCTCACTGAGCAACATCCCACAATCTAACGGCACTGAGTAACATCCTGCAATCTCACTGTACTGAGTAATTACCGCTATCTAACGGCAATGAATAACTACCTGCTATCTCACTGAGTAACACCCTGCTATCTAACGGCACTGAGTATCATTCCGTTATCTTACTGAGAAGCATCCTGCCATCTCAATGAGAAATATCCCGATATCTAACGGCACTGAGTAATATCCCGCTATCTTACTGAGTAACATCCCGCTATCTAATGGCACTGAGTAACATCCTGCTATCTAACTGCACTGAGTAACATCTCACTATCTAACTGTACTGAGTAACATCCCACTATCTAACTGCACTGAGTAACATGCCGCTATCTAACTGCACTGAGTAAAATCGCACTATCTAACGGCATTCGGTAACATCCCGCTATCTAATGTCACTGAGTAACGTCCCGCTATCTAACGGCACTGAGTAACATCCCACTATCTAACTGCACTGAGTAACATGCCGCTATCTAACTGCACTGAGTAAAATCGCACTATCTAACGGCATTCGGTAACATCCCGCTATCTAATGTCACTGAGTAACGTCCCGCTATCTAACGGCACTGAGTAACACCCCGCTATCTAATGTCACTGAATAACATCCCGCTATCTAATGGCAGTCAGTAACATCCCTCTATTAAACGGCACTGAGTAACATCCCGCTATCTAATGGCACCGAGTAACATCCCGCTATCTAATGGCACCGAGTAACATCCCGCTATCTAATGGCACTGAGTAACATCCCGCTATCTAACGGCAGTGAGTAACATCCCGCTATCTAACGGCACTGAGTAACATCCCGCTATCTAATGTCACTGAGTAACGTCCCGCTATCTAACGGCACTGAGTAACATCCCGCTATCTAACGGCACTGAGTAACATCCCGCTATCTAATGTCACTGAATAACATCCCGCTATCTAACGGCAGTGAGTAACATCCCTCTATTAAACGGCACTGAGTAACATCCCGCTATCTAATGGCACCGAGTAACATCCCGCTATCTAATGGCACCGAGTAACATCCCGCTATCTGATGGCACCGAGTAACATCCCACTATCTAATGTCACTGAGTAGCATCCCACTATCTAATGGCACCGAGTAACATCCCACTATCTAACGGCACTGAGTTACATCCCGCTATCTAATGTCACTGAGTAGCATCCCGCTATCGAATGGCACCGAGTATCATCCCGCTATCTAACGGCACTGAGTAACATCCCACAATCTAATGGCACTGAGTAACATCCCGCTATCCAACGGCACTGAGTAACATCCCACAATCTAAAGGCACTGAGTAACATCCCGCTATCTAACGGCACTGAGTAACATCCCACAATCTAATGGCACTGAGGAACATCCCGCTATCTAACCACACTGAGGAACATCCCACTAACTAACGGCACTGAGTAACATCCCACTATCTAACGGCACTGAGGAACATCCCACTATCTCACTGAGCAACATCCCACAATCTAACGGCACTGAGTAACATCCTGCAATCTCACTGTACTGAGTAATTACCGCTATCTAACGGCAATGAATAACTACCTGCTATCTCACTGAGTAACACCCTGCTATCTAACGGCACTGAGTATCATTCCGTTATCTTACTGAGAAGCATCCTGCCATCTCACTGAGAAATATCCCGATATCTAACGGCACTGAGTAACATCCCGCTATCTTACTGAGTAACATCCCGATATCTAACTGCACTGAGTAACATCGCACTATCTAACGGCATTCGGTAACATCCCACTATCTAACGGCACTGAGTAACATCCCGCTATCTAATGTCACTGAGTAACGTCCCGCTATCTAACGGCACTGAGTAACATCCCGCTATCTAATGTCACTGAGTAGCATCCCGCTATCTAATGACGCCGAGTAACATCCCGCTATCTAATGTCACTGAGTAGCATCCCACTATCTAATGTCACTGAGTAGCATCCCACTATCTAATGTCACTGAGTAACATCCCACTATCTATCGGCACTGAGTAACATCCCACTATCTAATGTCACTGAGTAACATCCCACTATCTAATGGCACCGAGTAACATCCCTCTATCTAACGGCACCGAGTAACATCCCGCTATCTAATGGCACCGAGTAACATCCCTCTATCTAACGGCACTGAGTAACATCCCGCTATCTAACGGCACTGAGTAACATCCCGCTATCTAACGGCACTGAGTAACATCCCACTATCTAATGTCACTGAGTAACATCCCGCTATCTAATGGCACCGAGTAACATCCCTCTATCTAACGGCACCGAGTAACATCCCGCTATCTAATGGCACCGAGTAACATCCCACTATCTAATGGCACCGAGTAACATCCCGCTATCTAACTGCACTGAGTAACATCCCGCTATCTAATGGCACCGAGTAACATCCCGCAAACTCACGGCACTGAGTAACATCCCACTATCTAACGGCACTGAGTAACATCCCGCTATCTAATGGCACAGAGTAACATCTCGCAACCTCACGGCACTGAGTAACATCCCGCTATCTAACTGCACTGAGTAACATCCCGCTATCTAATGGCACTGAGTAGCATCCCGCTATCTAACTGCACTGAGTAACATCCCGCTATCTAATGGTACAGAGTAACATCCCGCAACCTCACGGCACTGAGTAACATCCCACTATCTAACGGCACTGAGTAACATCCCGCTATCTAATGTCACTGAGTAACGTCCTGTAACCTCACGGCACTGAGTAACATCCCACTATTTAACTGCACTGAGTAACATCCCACTAACCAATGGCACCGAGTAACATCCCGCTATCTAATGGCACCGAGTAACATCCCGCAACCTCACGGCACTGAGTAACATCCCACTATCTAATGGCACCGAGTAACAACCCGCTATCTAATGGCACCGAGTAACATCGCACAACCTCACGGCACTGAGTAACATCCCACTATCTAACTGCACTGAGTAACATCCCGCTATCTAATGGCACAGAGTAACATCCCTCTATCTAACGGCACTGAGTAACATCCCACTATCTAATGTCACTGAGTAGCATCCCACTATCTAACGGCACTGAGTAACATCCCGCTATCTAATGGCACTGAGTAACATCCCGCTATCTAATGGCACTGAGTAACATCCCGCTATCTAGCGGCACTGAGTAACATCCCGCTATCTAACGGCACTGAGTAACATCCCGCTATCTAACGGCACTGAGTAACATCCCGCTATCTAACGGCACTGAGTAACATCCCGCTATCTAATGGCACTGAGTAACATCCCGCTATCTAACGGCACTGAGTAACATCCCGCTATCTAATGGCACTGAGTAGCATCCCACTATCTAATGTCACTCAGTAGCATCCCACTATCTAACGGCACTGAGTAACATCACGCTATCTAACAGCACTGAGCAGCATCCCACTATCTAATGTCACTGAGTAACATCCCGCTATCTACTGGCACCGAGTAACATCCCGCTATCTAACTGCACTGAGTAACATCCCACTATCTAATGTCACTGAGTAGCATCCCACTATCTAACGGAACTGAGTAACATCCCGCTATCTAACAGCGCTGAATAGCATCCCACTATCTAATGTCACTGAGTAACATCCCACTATCTAATGGCACCGAGTAACATCCCACTATCTAATGGCACCGAGTGACATCCCACTATCTAACGGCACTGAGTAACATCCCTCTATCTAACTGCACTGAGTAACATCCCGCTATCTAATGGCACCGAGTAACATCCCACTATCTAACGGCACTGAGTAACATCCCGCTATCTAACTGCACTGAGTAACATCCCGCTATCTAATGGCACCGAGTAACATCCCACTATCTAACGGCACTGAGTAACATCCCGCTATCTAACGGCACTGAGTAACATCCCGCTATCTAACGGCACTGAGTAACATCCCGCTATCTAACGGCACTGAGTAACATCCCACTATCTAATGTCACTGAGTAACATCCCGCTATCTAATGGCACCGAGTAACATCCCTCTATCTAACGGCACCGAGTAACATCCCGCTATCTAATGGCACCGAGTAACATCCCGCTATCTAATGGCACCGAGTAACATCCCGCTATCTAACTGCACTGAGTAACATCCCGCTATCTAATGGCACAGAGTAACATCCCGCAACCTCACGGCACTGAGTAACATCCCACTATCTAACGGCACTGAGTAACATCCCGCTATCTAATGGCACAGAGTAACATCCCGCAACCTCACGGCACTGAGTAACATCCCGCTATCTAACTGCACTGAGTAACATCCCACTATCTAATGGCACCGAGTAACATCCCGCTATCTAATGTCACTGAGTAACGTCCTGTAACCTCACGGCACTGAGTAACATCCCACTATTTAACGGCACTGAGTAACATCCCACTAACCAATGGCACCGAGTAACATCCCGCTATCTAATGGCACCGAGTAACATCCCGCAACCTCACGGCACTGAGTAACATCCCACTATCTAATGGCACCGAGTAACATCCCGCTATCTAATGGCACCGAGTAACATCGCACAACCTCACGGCACTGAGTAACATCCCACTATCTAACTGCACTGAGTAACATCCCGCTATCTAATGGCACAGAGTAACATCCCTCTATCTAACGGCACTGAGTAACATCCCACTATCTAATGTCACTGAGTAGCATCCCACTATCTAACGGCACTGAGTAACATCCCGCTATCTGATGGCACTGAGTAACATCCCGCAACCTCACGGCACTGAGTAACATCCCGCTATCTAACTGCACTGAGTAACATCCCACTATCTAATGGCACCGAGTAACATCCCGCTATCTAATGTCACTGAGTAACGTCCTGTAACCTCACGGCACTGAGTAACATCCCACTATTTAACGGCACTGAGTAACATCCCACTAACCAATGGCACTGAGTAACATCCCACTATCTAACTGCACTGAGTAACATCCCGCTATCTAATGGCACAGAGTAACATCCCTCTATCTAACGGCACTGAGTAACATCCCGCTATCTAGCGGCACTGAGTAACATCCCGCTATCTAACGGCACTGAGTAACATCCCGCTATCTAACGGCACTGAGTAACATCCCGCTATCTAATGGCACTGAGTAACATCCCGCTATCTAACGGCACTGAGTAACATCCCGCTATCTAATGGCACTGAGTAGCATCCCACTATCTAATGTCACTCAGTAGCATCCCACTATCTAACGGCACTGAGTAACATCACGCTATCTAACAGCACTGAGTAGCATCCCACTATCTAATGTCACTGAGTAACATCCCGCTATCTAATGGCACCGAGTAACATCCCGCTATCTAACTGCACTGAGTAACATCCCACTATCTAATGTCACTGAGTAGCATCTCACTATCTAACGGCACTGAGTAACATCCCGCTATCTAACAGCGCTGAATAGCATCCCACTATCTAACTGCACTGAGTAACATCCCGCTATCTAATGGCACCGAGTAACATCCCACTATCTAACGGCATTGAGTAACATCCCGCTATCTAACTGCACCGAGTAACATCCCACTATCTAACGGCACTGAGTAACATCCCTCCATCTAACTGCACGGAGTAACATCCCGCTATCTAATGGCACTGAGTAACATCCCACTATCTAACGGCACTGAGTAACATCCCGCTATCTAACGGCACTGAGTAACATCCCACTATCTAACGGCACTGAGTAACATCCCGCTATCTAATGGCACCGAGTAACATCCCGCAACCTCACGGCACTGAGTAACATCCCGCTATCTAACGGCATTGAGTAACATCCCACTATTTATCGGCACTGAGTAACATCCCGCTATCGAATGGCACCGAGTGACATCCCACTATCCAATGGCACCGAGTAACATTCCGCTATCTAACGGCACTGAGTAACATCCCGCTATCTAACGGCACTGAGTAACACCCTGCTATCTAATGGCACTGAGTAACATTCCGATCTCTCACTGAGTAAAATCCCGCTATCTAACGGCACTGAGTAACATCCTGCTATCTTACTGAGCAACATCCCGCTATCTAATGGCACTGAGTAACATCGCGCTATCTAATGGCACTGAGTAACATCCCACAATCGAAAGGCACTGAGGAACATCCCGCTATCTAACGGCACTGAGGAACATCCCACTAACTAACGGCACTGAGTAACATCCCACTATCTAACGGCACTGAGGAACATCCCACTATCTCACTGAGCAACATCCCACAATCTAACGGCACTGAGTAACATCCTGCAATCTCACTGTACTGAGTAATTACCGCTATCTAACGGCAATGAATAACTACCTGCTATCTCACTGAGTAACACCCTGCTATCTAACGGCACTGAGTATCATTCCGTTATCTTACTGAGAAGCATCCTGCCATCTCACTGAGAAATATCCCGATATCTAACGGCACTGAGTAACATCCCGCTATCTTACTGAGTAACATCCCGCTATCTAACGGCACTGAGTAACAACCCACAATCTAATGGCACTGAGTAACATCCCGCTATCTAACGGCACTGAGTAACAACCCACAATCTAATGGCACTGAGTAACATTCCGCTATCTAACGGCACTGAGTAACGTCCCTCTATCTAACGGCACTGAGTAACATTCCGCTATCTAATGTCACTGAGTAACATCCCGCTATCTAACGGCACTGAGTAACATTCCACTATCTAATGTCACTGAGTAACATCCCGCTATCTAACGGCACTGAGTAACGTCCCTCTATCTAACGGCACTGAGTAACATCCCTCTATCTAACGGCACCGAGTAACATCCCGCTATCTAATGGCACCGAGTAACATCCCGCTATATAATGGCACCGAGTAACATCCCGCTGTCTAACTGCACTGAGTAACATCCCGCTATCTAATGGCACAGAGTAACATCCCGCAACCTCACGGCACTGAGTAACATCCCGCTATCTAACTGCACTGAGTAACATCCCGCTATCTAATGGCACTGAGTAACATCCCGCTATCTAACTGCACTGAGTAACATCCCGCTATCTAATGGCACCGAGTAACATCCCGCAACCTCACGGCATTGAGTAACATCCCGCTATCTAATGGCACAGAGTAACATCCCGCAACCTCACGGCACTGAGTAACATCCCTCTATCTAACTGCACTGAGTAACATCCCGCTATCTAATGGCACCGAGTAACATCCCGCTATCTAATGTCACTGAGTAACATCGCACAACCTCACGGCACTGAGTAACATCCCACTATCTAACTGCACTGAGTAACATCCCGCTATCTAATGGCACAGAGTAACATCCCTCTATCTAACGGCACTGAGTAACATCCCACTATCCAATGTCACTGAGTAGCATCCCACTATCTGACGGCACTGAGTAACATCCCGCTATCTAATGGCACTGAGTAACATCCCGCTATCTAATGGCACTGAGTAACATCCCGCTATCTAACGGCACTGAGTAACATCCCGCTATCTAACGGCACTGAGTAACATCCCGCTATCTAACGGCACTGAGTAACATCCCGCTATCTAATGGCACTGAGTAACATCCCGCTATCTAACGGCACTGAGTAACATCCCGCTATCTAATGGCACTGAGTAGCATCCCACTATCTAATGTCACTGAGTAGCATCCCACTATCTAACGGCACTGAGTAACATCCCGCTATCTAACAGCACTGAGTAGTATCCCACTATCTAATGTCACTGAGTAACATCCCGCTATCTAACGGCACCGAGTAACATCCCGCTATCTAACTGCACTGAGTAACATCCCACTGTCTAATGTCACTGAGTAGCATCCCACTATCTAACGGCACTGAGTAACATCCCGCTATCTAACAGCACTGAGTAGCATCCCACTATCTAATGTCACTGAGTAACATCCCGCTATCTAATGGCACCGAGTAACATCCCACTATCTAATGGCACCGAGTAACATCCCACTATCTAACGGCACTGAGTAACATCCCTCTATCTAACTGCACTGAGTAACATCCCGCTATCTAATGGCACCGAGTAACATCCCACTATCTAACGGCACTGAGTAACACCCCACAAACAACTGCACTGTGTAACATCCCGCTATCTAATGGTACCGAGTAACATCCCACTATCTAACGGCACTGAGTAACATCCCGCTATCTAACTGCACTGAGTAACATCCCGCTATCTAACGGCACTGAGTAACATCCCGCTATCTAACTGCACTGAGTAACATCCCGCTATCTAACTGCACTGAGTAACATCCCGCTATCTAATGGCACCGAGTAACATCCCACTATCTAACGGCACTGAGTAACATCCCTCTATCTAACTGCACTGAGTAACATCCCGCTATCTAATGGCACCGAGTAACATCCCACTATCTAACGGCACTGAGTAACATCCCGCTATCTAATGGCACCGAGTAACATCCCGCTATCTAATGTCACTGAGTAACGTCCCGCAACCTCACGGCACTGAGTAACATCCCACTATCTAACGGCACTGAGTAACATCCCACTAACCAATGGCACCGAGTAACATCCCGCTATCTAATGGCACCGAGTAACATCCCGCAACCTCACGCACTGAGTAACATCCCACTATCTAATGGCACCGAGTAACATCCCGCTATCTAATGGCACCGAGTAACATCGCACAACCTCACGGCACTGAGTAACATCCCACTATCTAACTGCACTGAGTAACATCCCGCTATCTAATGGCACAGAGTAACATCCCTCTATCTAACGGCACTGAGTAACATCCCACTATCTAATGTCACTGAGTAGCATCCCACTATCTGACGGCACTGAGTAACATCCCGCTATCTAATGGCACTGAGTAACATCCCGCTATCTAATGGCACTGAGTAACATCCCGCTATCTAACGGCACTGAGTAACATCCCGCTATCTAACGGCACTGAGTAACATCCCGCTATCTAACGGCACTGAGTAACATCCCGCTATCTAATGGCACTGAGTAACATCCCGCTATCTAACGGCACTGAGTAACATCCCGCTATCTAATGGCACTGAGTACCATCCCACTATCTAATGTCACTGAGTAGCATCCCACTATTTAACGGCGCTGAGTAACATCCCGCTATCTAACAGCACTGAGTAGTATCCCACTATCTAATGTCACTGAGTAACATCCCGCTATCTAACGGCACCGAGTAACATCCCGCTATCTAACTGCACTGAGTAACATCCCACTATCTAATGTCACTGAGTAGCATCCCACTATCTAACGGCACTGAGTAACATCCCGCTATCTAACAGCACTGAGTAGCATCCCACTATCTAATGTCACTGAGTAACATCCCGCTATCTAATGGCACCGAGTTACATCCCACTATCTAATGGCACCGAGTAACATCCCACTATCTAACGGCACTGAGTAACATCCCTCTATCTAACTGCACTGAGTAACATCCCGCTATCTAATGGCACCGAGTAACATCCCACTATCTAACGGCACTGAGTAACATCCCGCTATCTAACTGCACTGAGTAACATCCCGCTATCTAATGGCACCGAGTAACATCCCACTATCTAACGGCACTGAGTAACATCCCGCTATCTAACTGCACTGAGTAACTTCCCGCTATCTAACGGCACTGAGTAACATCCCGCTATCTAACTGCACTGAGTAACATCCCGCTATCTAATGGCACCGAGTAACATCCCACTATCTAACGGCACTGAGTAACATCCCTCTATCTAACTGCACTGAGTAACATCCCGCTATCTAATGGCACCGAGTAACATCCCACTATCTAACGGCACTGAGTAACATCCCGCTATCTAACTGCACTGAGTAACATCCCACTATCTAACGGCACTGAGTAACATCCCGCTATCTAACGGCACTGAGTAACATCCCACTATCTAACGGCAATGAGTAACATCCCGCTATCTAATGGCACCGAGTAACATCCCGCAACCTCACGGCACTGAGTAACATCCCGCTATCTAACGGCATTGAGTAACATCCCACTATCTAACGGCACTGAGTAACATCCCGCTATCTAATGGCACCGAGTAACATCCCACTATCCAATGGCACCGAGTAACATACCGCTATCTAACGGCACTGAGTAACATCCCGCTATCTAACGGCACTGAGTAACACCCCGCTATCTAATGGCACTGAGTAACATTCCGCTATCTCACTGAGTAAAATCCCGCTATCTAACGGCACTGAGTAACATCCCGCTATCTTACTGAGCAAAATCCCGCTATCTAATGGCACTGAGTAACATCCCGCTATCTAACGGCACTGAGTAACATCCCACAATCTAATGGCACTGAGTAACATCCCGCTATCCAACGGCACTGAGTAACATCCCACAATCTAAAGGCACTGAGGAACATCCCGCTATCTAACGGCTCTGAGGAACATCCCACTAACTAACGGCACTGAGTAACATCCCACAATCTAACGGCACTGAGGAACATCCTGCAATCTCACTGTACTGAGTAATTACCGCTATCTAACGGCAATGAATAACTACCTGCTATCTCACTGAGTAACACCCTGCTATCTAACGGCACTGAGTATCATTCCGTTATCTTACTGAGAAGCATCCTGCCATCTCACTGAGAAATATCCCGATATCTAACGGCACTGAGTAACATCCCGCTATCTTACTGCGTAACATCCCGCTATCTAACGGCACTGAGTAACAACCCACAATCTAATGGCACTGAGTAACATCCCGCTATCTAACGGCACTGAGTAACATCCCGCTATCTAACGGCACTGAGTAACAACCCACAATCTAATGGCACTGAGTAACATTCCGCTATCTAATGTCACTGAGTAACGTCCCGCTATCTAACGGCACTGAGTAACATCCCGCTATCTAATGGCACTGAGTAACATCCCGCTATCTAATGTCACTGAGTAGCATCCCGCTATCTAATTGCACCGAGTAACATCCCGCTATCTAATGGCACCGAGTAACATCCCGCTATCTAATGGCACTGAGTAACATCCCACTATCTAACTGCACTGAGTAGCATCCCACTATCTAACGGCACTGAGTAACATCGCACTATCTAACGGCACTGAGTAACATCCCGCTATCTAATGGCACCGAGTAACATCCCGCTATCTAACGGCACTGAGTAACATCCCGCTATCTAACGGCACTGAGTAACATCCCGCTATCTAACGGCACTGAGTAACATCCCGCTATCTAATGGCACTGAGTAACATCCCGCTATCTAATGTCACTGAGTAGCATCCCGCTATCTAATTGCACCGAGTAACATCCCGCTATCTAATGGCACCAAGTAACATCCCTCTATCTAACGGCACTGAGTAACAACCCACAATCTAATGGCACTGAGTAACATCCCGCTATCTAATGTCACTGAGTAACGTCCCGCTATCTAACGGCACTGAGTAACATCCCGCTATCTAACTGCACTGAGTAACATCCCGCTATCTAATGGCACCGAGTAACATCCCGCTGTCTAACTGCACTGAGTAACATCCCGCTATCTAATGGCACAGAGTAACATCCCGCAACCTCACGGCACTGAGTAACATCCCGCTATCTAACTGCACTGAGTAACATCCCGCTATCTAATGGCACTGAGTAACATCCCGCTATCTAACTGCACTGAGTAACATCCCGCTATCTAATGGCACCGAGTAACATCCCGCAACCTCACGGCATTGAGTAACATCCCGCTATCTGATGGCACAGAGTAACATCCCGCAACCTCACGGCACTGAGTAACATCCCTCTATCTAACTGCACTGAGTAACATCCCGCTATCTAATGGCACCGAGTAACATCCCGCTATCTAATGTCACTGAGTAACATCGCACAACCTCACGGCACTGAGTAACATCCCACTATCTAACTGCACTGAGTAACATCCCGCTATCTAATGGCACAGAGTAACATCCCTCTATCTAACGGCACTGAGTAACATCCCACTATCCAATGTCACTGAGTAGCATCCCACTATCTGACGGCACTGAGTAACATCCCGCTATCTAATGGCACTGAGTAACATCCCGCTATCTAATGGCACTGAGTAACATCCCGCTATCTAACGGCACTGAGTAACATCCCGCTATCTAACGGCACTGAGTAACATCCCGCTATCTAACGGCACTGAGTAACATCCCGCTATCTAATGGCACTGAGTAACATCCCGCTATCTAACGGCACTGAGTAACATCCCGCTATCTAATGGCACTGAGTAGCATCCCACTATCTAATGTCACTGAGTAGCATCCCACTATCTAACGGCACTGAGTAACATCCCGCTATCTAACAGCACTGAGTAGTATCCCACTATCTAATGTCACTGAGTAACATCCCGCTATCTAACGGCACCGAGTAACATCCCGCTATCTAACTGCACTGAGTAACATCCCACTGTCTAATGTCACTGAGTAGCATCCCACTATCTAACGGCACTGAGTAACATCCCGCTATCTAACAGCACTGAGTAGCATCCCACTATCTAATGTCACTGAGTAACATCCCGCTATCTAATGGCACCGAGTAACATCCCACTATCTAATGGCACCGAGTAACATCCCACTATCTAACGGCACTGAGTAACATCCCTCTATCTAACTGCACTGAGTAACATCCCGCTATCTAATGGCACCGAGTAACATCCCACTATCTAACGGCACTGAGTAACACCCCACAAACAACTGCACTGTGTAACATCCCGCTATCTAATGGTACCGAGTAACATCCCACTATCTAACGGCACTGAGTAACATCCCGCTATCTAACTGCACTGAGTAACATCCCGCTATCTAACGGCACTGAGTAACATCCCGCTATCTAACTGCACTGAGTAACATCCCGCTATCTAATGGCACCGAGTAACATCCCACTATCTAACGGCACTGAGTAACATCCCTCTATCTAACTGCACTGAGTAACATCCCGCTATCTAATGGCACCGAGTAACATCCCACTATCTAACGGCACTGAGTAACATCCCGCTATCTAATGGCACCGAGTAACATCCCGCTATCTAATGTCACTGAGTAACGTCCCGCAACCTCACGGCACTGAGTAACATCCCACTATCTAACGGCACTGAGTAACATCCCACTAACCAATGGCACCGAGTAACATCCCGCTATCTAATGGCACCGAGTAACATCCCGCAACCTCACGCACTGAGTAACATCCCACTATCTAATGGCACCGAGTAACATCCCGCTATCTAATGGCACCGAGTAACATCGCACAACCTCACGGCACTGAGTAACATCCCACTATCTAACTGCACTGAGTAACATCCCGCTATCTAATGGCACAGAGTAACATCCCTCTATCTAACGGCACTGAGTAACATCCCACTATCTAATGTCACTGAGTAGCATCCCACTATCTGACGGCACTGAGTAACATCCCGCTATCTAATGGCACTGAGTAACATCCCGCTATCTAATGGCACTGAGTAACATCCCGCTATCTAACGGCACTGAGTAACATCCCGCTATCTAACGGCACTGAGTAACATCCCGCTATCTAACGGCACTGAGTAACATCCCGCTATCTAATGGCACTGAGTAACATCCCGCTATCTAACGGCACCGAGTAACATCCCGCTATCTAACTGCACTGAGTAACATCCCACTATCTAATGTCACTGAGTAGCATCCCACTATCTAACGGCACTGAGTAACATCCCGCTATCTAACAGCACTGAGTAGCATCCCACTATCTAATGTCACTGAGTAACATCCCGCTATCTAATGGCACCGAGTTACATCCCACTATCTAATGGCACCGAGTAACATCCCACTATCTAACGGCACTGAGTAACATCCTTCTATCTAACTGCACTGAGTAACATCCCGCTATCTAATGGCACCGAGTAACATCCCACTATCTAACGGCACTGAGTAACATCCCGCTATCTAACTGCACTGAGTAACATCCCGCTATCTAATGGCACCGAGTAACATCCCACTATCTAACGGCACTGAGTAACATCCCGCTATCTAACTGCACTGAGTAACATCCCGCTATCTAACGGCACTGAGTAACATCCCGCTATCTAACTGCACTGAGTAACATCCCGCTATCTAATGGCACCGAGTAACATCCCACTATCTAACGGCACTGAGTAACATCCCTCTATCTAACTGCACTGAGTAACATCCCGCTATCTAATGGCACCGAGTAACATCCCACTATCTAACGGCACTGAGTAACATCCCGCTATCTAACTGCACTGAGTAACATCCCACTATCTAACGGCACTGAGTAACATCCCGCTATCTAACGGCACTGAGTAACATCCCACTATCTAACGGCAATGAGTAACATCCCGCTATCTAATGGCACCGAGTAACATCCCGCAACCTCACGGCACTGAGTAACATCCCGCTATCTAACGGCATTGAGTAACATCCCACTATCTAACGGCACTGAGTAACATCCCGCTATCTAATGGCACCGAGTAACATCCCACTATCCAATGGCACCGAGTAACATACCGCTATCTAACGGCACTGAGTAACATCCCGCTATCTAACGGCACTGAGTAACACCCCGCTATCTAATGGCACTGAGTAACATTCCGCTATCTCACTGAGTAAAATCCCGCTATCTAACGGCACTGAGTAACATCCCGCTATCTTACTGAGCAAAATCCCGCTATCTAATGGCACTGAGTAACATCCCGCTATCTAACGGCACTGAGTAACATCCCACAATCTAATGGCACTGAGTAACATCCCGCTATACAACGGCACTGAGTAACATCCCACAATCTAAAGGCACTGAGGAACATCCCGCTATCTAACGGCTCTGAGGAACATCCCACTAACTAACGGCACTGAGTAACACCCCACAATCTAACGGCACTGAGGAACATCCTGCAATCTCACTGTACTGAGTAATTACCGCTATCTAACGGCAATGAATAACTACCTGCTATCTCACTGAGTAACACCCTGCTATCTAACGGCACTGAGTATCATTCCGTTATCTTACTGAGAAGCATCCTGCCATCTCACTGAGAAATATCCCGATATCTAACGGCACTGAGTAACATCCCGCTATCTTACTGCGTAACATCCCGCTATCTAACGGCACTGAGTAACAACCCACAATCTAATGGCACTGAGTAACATCCCGCTATCTAACGGCACTGAGTAACATCCCGCTATCTAACGGCACTGAGTAACAACCCACAATCTAATGGCACTGAGTAACATTCCGCTATCTAATGTCACTGAGTAACGTCCCGCTATCTAACGGCACTGAGTAACATCCCGCTATCTAATGTCACTGAGTAGCATCCCGCTATCTAATTGCACCGAGTAACATCCCGCTATCTAATGGCACCGAGTAACATCCCGCTATCTAATGGCACTGAGTAACATCCCACTATCTAACTGCACTGAGTAGCATCCCACTATCTAACGGCACTGAGTAACATCGCACTATCTAACGGCACTGAGTAACATCCCGCTATCTAATGGCACCGAGTAACATCCCGCTATCTAACGGCACTGAGTAACATCCCGCTATCTAACGGCACTGAGTAACATCCCGCTATCTAACGGCACTGAGTAACATCCCGCTATCTAATGGCACTGAGTAACATCCCGCTATCTAATGTCACTGAGTAGCATCCCGCTATCTAATTGCACCGAGTAACATCCCGCTATCTAACGGCACTGAGTAACATCCCGCTATCTAACGGTACTGAGTAACATCCCGCTATCTAATGGCACTGAGTAACATCCCGCTATCTAATGTCACTGAGTAACATCCCGCTATCTAATGGCACTGAGTAACATCGCACTATCTAATGGCACTGAGTAACATCCTGCTATCTAACGGCACTGAGTAACATCGCACTATCTAACGGCACTGAGTAACATCCCGCTATCTAATGGCACTGAGTAACATCCCGCTATCGCACTGAGTAACATCCCGCTATCTAATGGCACTTTGCCAATTTTCTGGCCTCGGTGTGATTCCCCCTACTGAGGCAGCACTTGAGACGGATTTCCTGCTGGGGTGTAGGCTCCTCGTAGATCGGTACATCATTTTGGAAGTCTGCCCCTGATCTCTCCCCGCCCTCCCCCTCCCCATCAAGCCTCCCCCCGCTCTTTTGATGCCCCACTTCCCCCAACATTGAAGAGACCCCCCTCCCCCTCTACCTGGCAAGTCCAACCTGGTATTGCTGCCCTGTCAACTCGATAATGCCACGTGGGTACCCTGGCAGTGCTAGGGTGGCACTACCAGGGTGCTGGGATGGCACTGCTAGTGTGTCCAGATTTGGATAGCCGTCTGTGCTGACAATTCATCAACACGTGCCAGGATAGCAGTGCCATCAGGGGGGTCAGGCAAGGGCAAGATCCAGGGTCGCAGGGCGAAGTGAGTTTGGTGACTCGCGATCGGCCCAACGTGGAACCCGATTTAGAACTCGCACGTGATTCACCCATTGCGCCTGGATCCATGCCGGGTAGAAGGGGATTGCTGAACCAAGCTAGATGTCTGCGAAGGGAGCTTCAGCAGAAGAGCTATTCGAGAATAGATTTCAGGGTGCCGTGTTATCCCCAGAAGCTGGTATTCAGTGCCATGGTAACAGCAGTCTGAATCCCATCGCAGCAAGCTGAGATTGCATTGAAGAAATCGGTGTCTGTTTGTGCTTCAGTCGAAGTTGAGACATCAGCCATCAGATGCTGCATCATAGCTGGCTCCAGTGTTGATGGTAGTGACCACCCACTCTGTGTTGGAAAGGATAGCTCCGCGCAAAGCCCAATGGTACTGGACTACTCCATAAACTTTCATAGAATTATTTCATAGAATTTACAGTGCAGAAGGAGGCCATTCGGCACATCGAGTCTGCACCAGCTCTTGGAAAGAGCACCCTACCCGAGGTCAACACCTCCACCCGATCCCCATAACCCAGTAACCCCACCCAACACTAAGGGCAATTTTGGACACTAAGGGCAATTTATCATGCCCAATCCACCTAACCTGCACATCTTTGGACTGTGGGAGGAAACCGGAGAACCCGGAGGAAACCCACGCACACACGGGGAGGATGTGCAGACTCCGCACAGACAGTGACCCAAGCCGGAATCGAACCTGGGACCCTGGAACTGTGAAGCAATTGTGCTGTCCACAATGCTACCGTGCTGCCCCTTTGACATATGGTGCAGGCTTTCTGGCACGACTTCCCTTGCACACTCATCACTCCTCTTCTGTAATATCTGCCTGAACTGCTGAATATTTCCAGTACTTCTTGTTTTCATTTCAGATTTCCAACATCCGCAGTATTTGAGCTCTGTAACCAGGCCCATTGAAGTTATTACCTAAATGAAATGAAAATGAAATGAAAATCGCTTATTGTCACAAATAGGCTTCAAATGAAGTTACTGTGAAAAGGCCCTAGTCAACACATTCCGACGCCTGTTCGGGGAGGCTGGTACGGGAATTGAACCGTGCTGCTGGCCTGCCTTGGTCTACTTTAAAAGCCAGCGTTTAGCCCAGTGTGTTAAATCAGCCCCAAACCTTCACAATGGAATTAGTGTGTGATCGTGCCTTCTGTAGCTGGCACCTGCGCCATCCTTTGGCCCTGCCTGGTTGCAGCACACCTGTGGCCAGTTCATCACCATGTGTAGATGCTTCCTCTGTGTTGTTTTGCGTGCACACTGTCAGTCTGTGAGCTGGTGGCTGTGATTTGTTATGTTGTAGGTGTAACATAAGCGGCTTCTTTGTGGTGCACTTGACAAAGGAAGGTTCAGACGTGGAGATAACTTCAACACGTTTATTAAACTATGTACACTTCTATTACTCGGGTTCGACACTACTGCTAATCCTACTATAGCTACCCAGACTGACTAACCAGTTGCTGCAATCCACGTGGTGGGTGTAATATTGAATCAACCCTGTGTCTCTACTCACTGACTGTCTCCACTGGAAATAGGCAGATCATGTGTGTGGTGTCATAAGAACATAAGAACATAAGAAATGGAGCAGGAGTAGGCCATCTGGCCCCTCAAGCCTGCTCCACCATTCAATGAGATCATGGCTGATCTTTTGTGGACTCAGCTCCACTTTCCGGCCCGAACACCATAACCCTTAATCCCTTTATTCTTCAAAAAACTATCTATCTTTATCTTTAAAACATTTAATGAAGGAGCCTCTACTGCTTCACTGGGCAAGGAATTCCATAGATTCACAACCCTTTGGGTGAAGAAGTTTCTCCTAAACTCAGTCCTAAATCTACTTCCCCTTATTTTGAGGCTATGCCCCCTGGTTCTGCTTTCACCCGCCAGTGGAAACAACCTGCCCGCATCTATCCTATCTATTCCCTTCATAATCTTATATGTTTCTATAAGATCCCCCCTCATCCTTCTAAATTCCAACGAGTACAGTCCCAGTCTACTCAACCTCTCCTCGTAATCCAACCCCTTCAGCTCTGAGATTAACCTAATGAATCTCCTCTGCACACCCTCCAGTGCCAGTACGTCCTTTCTCAAGTAAGGAGACCAAAACGGAACACAATACTCCAGGTGTGGCCTCACTAACACCTTATACAATTGCAGCAGAACCTCCCTAATCTTAAACTCCATCCCTCTAGCAATGAAGGACAAAATTCCATTTGCCTTCTTAATCACCTGTTGCACCTGTTAACCAACTTTTTGCGACTCATGCACTAGCACACCCAGGTTCTTTATATATGGGTTGGTGTAATGCCCTCCTGTGGTTGTGTCACCTCCTTGTGTATCGTGAATGTCTATTGGTCGTGTCCTATCTACTTGATCTATTGGTAGTGTGTGTGTGATGTCTCTTGTGCTCCCTCTAGTGTCTAGCTAGCCTACATGTATTTACATTGATGCACATCACCACATCCTCCCTTTTTTAATTGTTACATATTTTCTGCACACTTTGAGAAAATTGAACAAAGAACAGGTAGATAAGGTAAGGTATATACAAGTCATGGGAACAGCGATTAAACAATAAGTCCAAATCATTTGTGTGAGTCCATAAACCATCAATCATCATGAGCCGGCGACATGCCAGTGGACAGTGGGGTCGCCCTGTACACAAACAGCACGAGGTAGATGTCAGAAGCAGAATCCGCGGCCTTGCAGATGACCTGTTTCACAATGTGCACCCCTTTTTCGACCTTCTCATTGGACCGCGGATACTGTGGGCTGGAAGTAACATGTTGGAAATGGGATGACTTGGCAAACATAGACCACTCGTGGCTGTTGAAGCACGGGCAATTGTCACTCATGACAGTGAGTGGGATACCATGTCTGGAGAACGTCTCCTTACAGTCCTTGATGACGGTGCGAGATGTGAGGTCTGAGAGCTTCACGACTTCAGGGTAATAGGAAAAATAGTCAATAATCAATACGTAGTCACGACCATTCGCACAAAAGAGGTCAATGCCAACCTTGGACCACGGGGGGTCTCGATTTCATGCTGCTGGAGCGTCTCCTTGCTCTGCGCTGGCTGGAATCGTTGGCAGGTCACACAGTTGAGGACCATGTTCGAGATGTCTTGGCTAATACCGGGCCAGTAGACAGCCTGCCTGTCTGCGTCTGCAGTTCTCGACGCCCAGGTGTCCCTCATGGATTTGGCGGAGCACCAAGCTCTGGAGACTGAGTGGAATGACAATCCGGTCCAGCTTGAGGAGGATACCCTCAATCACCGTCAGGTCGTCCTTTACATTATAAAATTGAGGGCACTGCCCTTTCTGCCAGCCATTGGCGAGGTGGTGCATGACACACTGCAAGAGGGGTCTTTGGCTGTCTCCTCGCGGATACGAACCACCTCCTCATCAGACCCCGGCACACAGCCGCACCTGTGATTCAATATGCCGGATGATTTCCAGCGGTTCACTCGGCAATGTGATGAGCGGGACAATGCATCAGCGATGGTGAGCTCCTTGCCAGGCGTGTACACTAAGTTAAAGTCGTACCTTCTGAGTTTGAGGAGGATGCGCTGCAACCGAGGCATCATGTCGTTCAGGTCCTTGTGGATAATGTGGACCAGAAGCGTTTGATCCATCTCGACAGTGAATGTCGGCAGGCCGTAGACATAATCGGGAAACTTGAGAATGGCAGTGAGAAGACCCAGGCATTCCTTCTCTATTTGCACATACCTTGTTTCGGTGGGCGTCATGGCCCTCGATGCGTAGGCTACCGGTGCCCAGGATGAAGTGTCATCGCGTTGAAGCAGCACCGCACCGATGCCATCCTGGCTCGCATCTGTCGAGATCTTCGTCTCCCTGTCTAGGTCGAAAAATGCCAAGAGGGGTGCAGTGGTGAGCTTGGCTCTCAACTCCAACCACTCTGCCTGATGTGCTGCCTTCCACTCAAAGGCAATGGACTTTTTCACCAGGTTTCGTAGGGCCGAAGTGTGTGAGGCCAGGTTTGGGATGAACTTGCCCAGAAAATTGACCATGCCCAGGAAGCGCAACACCGCCTTCTTGTCTTCAGGGAACTTCATGGCTTTGATGGCCTTAACCTTGTCTGTGTCCAGGCGCACGCCCTGCTGAGAGATCTGGTCACCTAGGAACTTGCATGTCGACATGCCAAAGCAACATTTGGACCTGTTCAGCTTCAGGTCATTGGCGTGGACATAGCGGAACCTGCTGGAGACGAGAAACATGCTCTTCAGGGGCCGTGGACCATAAGATGATGTCGTCCACGTACACACGAACCCCTTCAATACCCTCCGTCATCTGCTCCATGATGCGATGGAAGATCTCCGATGCCGAGACAATGCCAAACGGCATGCGATTATAGCAGTATCTGCCAAACGGTGTGTTGAAGCCTTCTGCTGGACTCATCCAGCTGAATTTGCCAAAATCCAGGTGACGCATCTAACTTGGTGAAAAAACGTGCGTGTGCCATCTCACTGGTGAGTTCGGGATGGGGTAGTGTTCACGCATTATATTCTTATTGAGATCCTTGGGATCAATGCAGATGCGCAGGTCTCCCGAAGGCTTTCTAACACATACCATCGAGCTGATCCAGTCAGTCAGTTCGGTTACCTTGGAAATGATGCCCTGTTGCTGAAGATTCTTGAGCTGTGCCTTCAGGCGCTCCCTCAGTGGAGCCGGGACCCGGCGTGGTGCATGGACCACTGGCTTGGCATCAGGTCGTAGCAGAATATTGTATCGATATGGCAGTGTGCCCATCCCGTCGAACACATCCGGATACTGAGCGAGGATGTCGTCAATGTCGGCCTGAAGATCCACATTGGAGGATGTCGTTGTGTAAACCCACTGCACGAGGTTCAGCTGCTTGCAGGCATGCGCGCCAAGTAGGGATGCCCTGTCTGGCTTGACAATTTCAAAACGTAACCGTGCATGGGTGCTCCGGTTGGAAACGAGTAGGTGGCAGGATCCCAGTGCCGTGATGGCATTTCCATTGTAGTCCAGGAGCCTGCAGGAAGGACCTTGGGGGGCTTCTTGATGCGTTTGAAATCTCCCTGTGAAAGGAGGTTGGCAGAAGCACCTGTGTCCAGCTTAAACTGGATGGAGCAGTGGTTGACCTGCATCACCGCACGCCATTCGTCCGCAGAATCCACAGCGAGGATGGATTGAATTTGTGATGAGTTGGATGTGGCATATTCACATTTGGTACTGATGCCCACACAGTAGGCGGAGTCCAGGCATTCTTCCTCTGGATCCGTAGTGCTGCCAGGATCAGAATCCTGTAATCGTTGTTGCACACTCTGAACGCGCTGTCGTCGGAATTGGGAGCGCTGGCCCCTGACTGGTGGTGCAGACCTGCACAAGGCTGCATAGTGTCCAGGCTTCCCCCAGTTTAAACATCGCCTGCCTCTTCCAGGGCAGTATTTCTTTAAGTGGGCATTGAGATTGCCGGAGGTCCTGAGCTGGTGAGGAGTCTGAATCATCTCCATGGTGCCGAGATACATTCGCTGGTCGTCACGGAACGGACTAAGGTAAACCACCTAGATTAAACAGTCTCCTGGTAGCATGTCGTGTTATGTACTCTGGGATAACACAGGCTGCAACTGGATGCAGCTTTAACCAAAAGATACTCCAGACCTTGAAGTTAGTTCAATCTGATTTATTGAACCAGTAGCACAGTTAGCACAGTTCTCTATGAGTTCGACTCTCTGCTAACCGAAGTGTGGTTACTCTGTCTGACTGAACCAGACTAGCTCTTAGCCACGTGCTGGAGGTGTGATACTGTACATACACCCTGACTCACTCTGTAGATGTTCATCAGTGGAAAGAGGCGGAGTGGTGAGTGCCTTTTATTGTGAGATACCACCCCTGAGTGTCCTGCCTGCTCATTGGTCATGTCCTGTTCTCTGTGTTCATTAGCTGCCTGTCTGTGCATCATTATCTGCATGTCTGCATATCATGACAACCAGCTTCTCAAGGACAATTCGGGATGGGCAACAAATGCTGATACAGTCATCGACACCCACATCCCATGAAAGAATAAAAGAACTCGGCTCCTGTTCTCCTTCCTCCAAACATAGACAAAAGAGCTGAATGCCAGAGGTGAGGTGAGAGTGACTGCCCTTGAATCAAGGCAGCATTTGACCGAGTGGAGCATCAAGGAGCCGTAGCTAAACTGGAATAAATGGGAAGCAGTGAAAACAACCCTCCACTGGTTGCAGTCATTCCTGGCACAAAAGAAGATGGGTTGGAGTTGTTGGAGGCCAATCTTCTCAGTTCCAGATCACTGCAGGAGTTCCCCTAGTGTCTTAGGCCCAACCATCTTCAGCTGCTTCATTAATGACCTTCCCTCCATAGTAAGGTCAGAGGGTAAGGTGCTTGCTAATGATTCTACAGTATTCCGTCCCATTCGTGGCTCCTCCGATACTGGAGCAGCCCATGTCTGTATGCAACAATACCTGGACAACATTCAGACTTGGGCTGAATAGTGGCAAGTAACAATTCCGGCCAAGTGCCAATGACCATCTCCAACAAAATCGAACCTGACATTGACGTTCAACAACATTACCTCAGCCGAATCCTCAGCACCAACATCTCTGGATTAACATTCAATAGGAACATATCGCAACCAACCACATAAATACAGTGACTACAAGAGCAGGTCAGAGGCTGGGTGAGTAACTAATCTCACTTCCCAGTGTCATGATATGCAAACATGCAGCTAATGAACACATAGAATAGGACACGAGCAATGAGCAGTCAGGATACTCAGGGGTGGTATCTCACGATAACAGACCAACATTTACAGAGTGAGACAGGGTGTATCGTCAGCATCACACCCCAGAACGTGGCTTAGAGCAAGGCTGGTTCAGTTAGACTGAGTTACTACATTTAGATTAGCAGAGAGTCGAACACATTGAGAACTGTGCTAATAGTTCAATAAAACACATTGAACTCACTTCAAAGTCTGGAGCATCTTTTACTCAAAACTGCATCAAGTGGCAGCTTGTGTTATTCCAAATTACATAACACAATACCCAGAGCCCGTTCACCATCTGCAAAGCACAAATCAGGAGTGTGATGGGATATTCTCCACCTGTTGGATGAGTGCAGTTTCTGTAGCATTAATGAAGCTTGCTACTATCCTGCCTGGCATCCCATCTACTACCTTAAGCCTTCGCTACCTCTATGACCGGTACAGAGTGATAGCAGTGCATACCGTATACAAGTTGCACTGCAGAAACTCACCATGGCTCCTCCAACAGCACATTCCAAAACCACAGACTACCGCCTAGGACAAGGGCAACAGATGCGGTGCAACACCACCACCTACAGGTTCCCTCCAAGTCACACACTATTCTGACTTGGAAATACATCGCCGCTCCTTCACTGTTGCTGGGTCGTAATTCTGGATCTCCCTTTTCTACCAGCACAGTAGATGTACCTAGATCAGATAGTCTGCAGCAGCTCAAGCACAAAGCGTACACCCCACCTTCTCAAGGGCAATAAATCCTGGCCTTGCCAACAGATATGTGAGGGAGAAGTGTGATGTGAGGAGGAAGATTAGATAGCAGATTTTTAAAAATTCATTCATGGGGTGTAATGTGATGGCAAGGCGTGCATTTCTTTATTTTCGCCATTTAGAAAGTTGCCACTTCTATCCTTTCTTAGGTCAAAGGTGGATGACTTCCTATTTACCCACTTTGAAATTAATTTACCACAATTCTGCCCATTCGATAATCTATTGGTATGTCCTTGTAATTTTATGCTTCCATCTGCACTGCTTACAGTGCTGCGAGCCTTGCGTCATCAGTAAATTTTGATATGTGGCTTTCTAACCCCATCATTTCAGTCATTAATAAATATGGTGTGTATTTGAGGCCCTGACACCGACCCATGTGAAACATTCCTAATCGCATCCTCCCAATTTTCTACAATACAAACAGTACTCCATTGGCTATATAGGTCATTGAGATGTCTGGTGGTTGTTAAGAGTGCTGTAGAAATGTAAGTCTTTATTTTTGTTAGATGACTTGCCTATTATCTCGGTCTCCTGCAACACAACTAATTTCCCAACCAGGTCACTAAATTATCTTCAACCGCATGAACTGCAATTACGGCCCTGTCCCTTCGCTGGGCTTTTCCAATCCCACCTGCCCAAAGGCTCGCATTTTATGGCCCCGCCCCCATCATGACCGGACTGTAAAATTCTGGCCTTTAACGTCTGGCTGGGATTTTCCGGCCCTGCCATGGCAGGACCCACCGCGGGGGAAGCAGCAGGCTATCCAAAAGCCTGTTAACTTCCAGTGGGACTGGATGGTCCCAGCGGCGGACAGAGCCAGATAATCCGAGCCATAGCCTCTTGAAAGGGACTTTATCGAATGCCAATTAGAAGTCCATATAAATAAGGGTGGGATTCTCCATTTGGGAGACTGTGTGGCGGGATTCTCCATCCCCCGAAATCGATTTCGTAATCGGCGAACGGGCGGAGAATCGCTTTTGACGCTGAAATCGGGGGTGCAGCCTGGTTTGCCGCAGATTTTGTATGCTCCGCCCCCTCTGAAACGGCGTCATCGCGTTGCGCACCGCACGCCGTTGGGACGGCCTCAGGACGTCACCTGAAGGCCCTCCCCCGATACTCCGCCCCCGATGGGCCGAGTTCCCGACTGTGCGGTTGACGTGCGGTCTCAGCGGTCGGACCCAGCGCGGCGGCTGTAGACTGTGTCCAGCGCCGCCGCAGTCGGGCACGAGCGGTGCTGCTGGCCGGGGGGACGTCCGCGAGGGCTGGGGGGACTGGTGGGGGTGGTGTGGGGGTGTCTAAGCGGGCACTATCTGGCAGGTGGTGTCCGTGCACGGCCGGCGCCATGTTTTATGGTGTGACTGCTGCAGGTCGTCGCTGTCCGCATGCGGGCCACGGACCCGGCCATTCTCCAGCCGTTCATTTTGTGGAGGCCGGGGTTTTACTCAGCGCGGCTGCTAGCCCTTCACCAGCCGCAGCATCGGTGAGGGGGCGCCGCCGATATTTTCCACGTAAAATGCAACGGATCCTCCGCACGTAGCCTCAGAATCGGAGAATCCAGCCCTATGCTTTCCCGCTGGAGCTGAATCACTTGTGGTTCGCGCTGGTGCTAGGAGCAGCGTCCACAAGTGATTCACTCTCCCTGGCCATGCAAATTTACACATGGCAGGGAATACAAGGGATTCTGTCGCACATCCCACCATCAGGCTGCCATTTTGAGCGATGTCCGGCAGCTGGCACTTCTCCCAACGTGGATCCCAATGTGCAACACAAATCCTTCCCCCCCTCCCTCCCCAGTGACTAATCGGGGTATCCTCTCCCGTCCTGTCCCCCGCCCCACGGGAATTGTCGGGTCACCTGCCCCTCCACAATACGCAGGTATGAGGGTGACCTGCCCCCCTCCCACCAACCCCCATCAGCGACTCCCCAACGGATCCTCACCAGAGAACCTCCCATATCACAGGCTCTCATAACAGAGATCCCCCCCAGAAAAGGGACCCCATGACAGAGACCCCCTGTAACAAGAGACCCCCCATAACAGAGACCCCCATAACAGAGACCCCCCGTAACAGAGCCCCTCATAACAGAGACTCCCCATAACAGAGGCCCACCAATAAACAGAGGCCCTCTCATAACAGAGACCCCCATAATAGAGATTCCCCATAACAGAGGCCCCCTCATAACAGAGACCCCCGTAACAGAAGCCTCCGTAACAGAGGCCTCCGTAACAAAGACCTCCGTAACAGAGGCTCCTGTAACAGAGGCTCCTGTAACAGAGGCTCCCGTAACAGAGGCTCCCGTAACAGAGGCCCCCGTCACCGAGGCCCCCGTAACCAAGACCACCGAAACAGAGGCCCCCCGGTAATAGAGGCCCCCGTAACAGAGGCCCCCGTAACAGAGACCCCCTGTAACAGAGAACCCCATAATAGAGACCCCGTAATAGAGACCCCGTAACAGAGATGCCCACAACAGAGACCCCACCGTAACAGAAACCCCGTAACAGAGACCTCTGTAACAGAGACCCCCTGTAACAGAGGCACCCCGGTAATAGAGGCCCCCGTAACAGAGGCCCCCGTAACAGAGACCCCCTGTAACAGAGAACCCCATAAAAGAGACCCCGTAATAGAGACCCCGTAACAGAGATGCCCACAACAGAGACCCCACCGTAACAGAAACCCCATAACAGAGACCTCTGTAACAGAGACCCCCTGTAACAGAGGCCCCCCGGTAATAGAGGCCCCCGTAACAGAGGCCCCCGTAACAGAGACCCCCTGTAACAGAGAACCCCATAATAGAGACCCCGTAATAGAGACCCCGTAACAGAGATGCCCACAACAGAGACCCCACCGTAACAGAAACCCCGTAACAGAGACCTCTGTAACAGAGACCTCTGTAACAGAGACCCCCTGTAACAGAGGCTCCTGTGACAGAGGCCCCCGTAACAGAAGCCTCCGTAACAGAGGCCTCCGTAACAAAGACCTCCGTAACAAAGACCTCCGTAACAGAGACCCTCTGTAATAGAGGCTCCTGTAACAGAGGCTCCTGTAACAGAGATTGCCGTAACAGAGACCCCCTGTAACAGAGACTCCTGTAACTGAGGCTCCTGTACCTGAGGCTCCCGTAACAGAGGCCCCCATAACCGAGACCCCCGTAACAGAGACCCCCGTAACAGAGACCACCGTAACAGAGGGCCACGTAATAGAGGCCACCGTAACAGAGGCACACATAACAGTGCCAGTGATAACAGTGTGTCCCATAACAGTGACACCCCCATAACAGAGAACCCACCATATCAGCGACCACCCCCAAGCATAACCGCACCCCCCAATCAGTTACCCTTGCCTGGAAGCTGTAGAGCGGAAACAGTGAAAGAATCTCTGCTTTTTTACTCACCTGTCCCTTACACCTGCTTCCTCAGACAGCAGCTGTTGCTTCATAGAAAGTGAAAACCACATCACAGGGCTTTAAACCCCCTCAGATCCTTTAAACTCCACGTCTCCGTGATGCTCGAGGCCCCCCCCAACCAGTTAATGGGATATAAATGGGTTAATTTGACCCATTTGCAATCTCCCGTTGACGCGGGGCGCGAACCTCAACGTCGCCGCCAGTGGGGAACCGAAGCATTGCAAACGGTCGAGCGCTGATGCCTTTTTTCTCTGACACGGGATTCTCCGTCGCATCAGGAACTCCACTACCGCTGGCCGGCAGTGGGGATTGCCCCCCCCTAGAACCCGTCAATTACTTTAGTGACGTCTTCAAAAAATGTAATCAGCTTTATTGGGTTTGTCCTACAATTTACAAATTTCTCAGTTCGCTGAAAATTTACAAAGTTATCAGTCGCACTATTATTAAATATAGGCTCTGGGAGAGGGGGGAGGGAGGATGGGGTGGGGGGCGGGGGTGGGGGCAGGGGGGGGTGAGATCTCTGTTACGGAAGTCTCTGTTACGGTGGTCTCTGTTACGGAGGTCTCTGTTATGGGGGCCTCTGTTACAGGAGCCTCTGTTACTGGAGCCTCTGTTACAGGAGCTCTCTGTTACGGAGGTCTCTGTTACGGGGGGTCTCTGTTACGGGGGTCTCTGTTACAGAGGTCTCTGTTACAGGAGCCTCTGTTACGGAGGTCTCTGTTACGGAGGTCTCTGTTACGGTGGTCTCTGTTATGGGGGCCTCTGTTACAGGTCCTCTGTTACAGGAGCCTCTGTTACAGGGGGTCTCTGTTATGGGGTTTCTCTGGTTGGCAATCAGTAGCTAGTGGTGTCCCTCAGGTATCAGTGTTGGGCCCACAACTGTTCACAATTTACATAGATGATTTGGAGATGGGGACCAAGGGTAATGTGTCCAAGTTTGCAGGCGACACTAAGATAAGTGGTAAAGCAAAAAGTGCAGAGGATACTGGAAGTCTGCAGAGGGATTTGGATAGGCTAAGTGAATGGGCTAGGGTCTGGCAGATGGAATACAATGTTGACAAATGTGAGGTTATCCATTTTGGTAGGAATAACAGCAAAAGGGATTATTATTTAAATGATGAAATATTAAAACATGCTGCTGTGCAGAGAGACCTGGGTGTGCTAGTGCATGAGTCGCAAAAAGTTGGTTTTCAGGTGCAACAGGTGATTAAGAAGGCAAATGGAATTTTGTCCTTCATTGCTAGAGGGATGGAATTTAAGACTAGTGAGGTTCTGCTGCAATTGTTTAAGGTGTTAGTGAGGCCACACCTGGAGTATTGTGTTCAGTTTTGGTCTCCTTACTTGAGAAAGGATGTACTGGCACTGGAGGGTGTGCAGAGGAGATTCACTAGGTTAATCCCAGAGCTGAAGGGGTTGGATTACGAGGAGAGGTTGAGTAGACTGGGACTGTACTCGTTGGAATTTAGAAGGATGAGGGGGGATCTTATAGAAACATATAAGATTATGAAGGGAATAGATAGGATAGATGCGGGCAGGTTGTTTCCACTGGCGGGTGAAAGCAGAACTAGGGGGCATAGCCTCAAAATAAGGGGAAGTAGATTTAGGACTGAGTTTAGGAGGAACTTCTTCACCCAAAGGGTTGTGAATCTATTGAATTCCTTGCCCAGTGAAGCAGTAGAGGCTCCTTCATTAAATGTTTTTAAGATAAAGATAGATAGTTTTTTGAAGAATAAAGGGATTAAGGGTTATGGTGTTCGGGCCGGAAAGTGGAGTTGAGTACACAAAAGATTAGCCATGATCTCATTGAATGGTGGAGCAGGCTCGAGGGGCCAGATGGTCTACTCCTGCTCCTGGTTCTTATGTTCTTATGTTACGGAGTTCTCTGTTACGGGGGTCTCTGTTACGGGGGTCTCTGTTACAGGAGCCTCTGTTACAGGGGGTCTCTGTTACGGTGGTTTCTGTTACGGAGGTCTCTGTTACGGTGGTCTCTGTTACGGGGGCCTCTGTTACAGGAGCCTTTGTTACGGGGGTCTCTGTTACGGAGGTCTCTGTTACGGGGGTCTCTGTTACGGAGGTCTCTGTTACGGGGGGTCTCTGTTACGGGGGGTCTCTGTTACGGGGTCTCTGTTACGGGGGTCTCTGTTACAGGAGCCTCTGTTACAGGGTGTCTCTGTTACGGGGGTCTCTGTTACGGGGGTCTCTGTTACGGGGGTCTCTGTTACGAAGGTCTCTGGTATGGAGGTCTCTGTTACGGGGATCTCTGTTACGGGGCCTCTGTTACAGGAGCCTCTGTTACAGGAGCCTCTGTTACGGGGGTCTCTGTTACGGAGGTCTCTGTTACGGGGGTCTCTGTTACGGAGGTCTCTGTTACGGGGGGTCTCTGTTACGGGGGGTCTCTGTTACGGGGTCTCTGTTACGGGGGTCTCTGTTACAGGAGCCTCTGTTACAGGGTGTCTCTGTTACGGGGGTCTCTGTTACGGGGGTCTCTGTTACGGGGGTCTCTGTTACGAAGGTCTCTGGTATGGAGGTCTCTGTTACGGGGATCTCTGTTACGGGGCCTCTGTTACAGGAGCCTCTGTTACAGGAGCCTCTGTTACGGGGGTCTCTGTTACGGGGGTCTCTGTTACGGGGGTCTCTGTTACCAGGGGTCTCTGTTACGAAGGTCTCTGGTATGGAGGTCTCTGTTACGGGGATCTCTGTTACGGGGCCTCTGTTACAGGAGCCTCTGTTACAGGAGCCTCTGTTACAGGGGGTCTCTGTTACGGAGGTCTCTGTTACGGTGGTCTCTGTTATGGGGGCATCTGTTACAGGAGCCTCTGTTACAGGGGGTCTCTGTTATGGAGGTCTCTGTTATGGGGGGTCTCTGTTACGGGGGTCTCGGTTATCGGGTGTCTCTGTTATGGGCATCTCTGTTATGGGGTCTCTGTTACGGAGGTCTCTGTTACGGGGGCCTCTGTTACGGAGGTCTCTGTTACGGTGGTCTCTGTTACGGGGGCCTCTGTTACAGGAGCCTCTGTTACAGGGGGTCTCTGTTACGGAGGTCTCTGTTACGGGGGTCTCTGTTATGGGGGGTCTCTGTTACAGGAGCCTCTGTTACAGGGGGTCTCTGTTACGGGGGTCTCTGTTACGGGGGTCTCTGTTACGGGGGTCTCTGTTATGGAGATTTCTGTTACGGGGGTCTCTGTTACAGGAGCTTCTGTTACAGGGGGTCTCTGTTACGGGGGTCTCTGTTACGGGGGTCTCTGTTACCAGGGGTCTCTGTTACGGAGGTCTCTGTTATGGAGGTCTCTGTTACGGGGATCTCTGTTACGGGGGCCTCTGTTACAGGAGCCTCTGTTACAGGAGCCTCTGTTACAGGGGGTCTCTGTTACGGAGGTCTCTGTTATGGGGGTCTCTGTTACGGGGGGGGTCTCTGTTATGAGCATCTCTGTTACGGGGTCTCTGTTACGGGGGTCTCTGTTTATTGGTGGGCCTCTGTTATGGGGAGTCTCTGTTATGAGGGGCTCTGTCATGGTTGCGTGGTGGCAAGGGTGGAGGTATTTAATTTAACTTTGAGATTGGGCTGCCTTTGCCGGTGGGTTTAGGCCCCGCCCCTACAGCTGGCTGGGTGATCCTCGCCAGCACTTTAAAATTGCACAAAGTGCTGTTAAACCAGTTGAGAAAAAGCCAGAGAGTTTCACACTGCTTCGTGCAATTTTGGGAAAATTGCACCTTCTATCTTTAAGAAAGCACATGCTAGTAACAACAGTGAAACTGAAGAGCTGTAGCCATGGCCAGGTGAAAGCCGATTGCTCACAGGAGCTTCAGGAGCTTCACTTATTCTCCATCAAGCTTGACAGCTGATTGCTAACCTCTTGAAAATTCCTTTGCATGTCAAGTACATCAGCTTGAGCTGCACCTCCCCCCTGCCAGTCTTCACTATGGCATGGTGCACCTCCCCTTGCCAGCCTTCACTATGGCATGGTGAACCTCCCCTTGCCAGCCTTCACTATGGCATGGTGCAACTCCCCCTGCCAGTCTGCACTATGGCATGGTGCACCTCCCCTGCCAGTCTTCACTATGGCATGGTGCACCTCCCCTGCCAGCCTTCACTATGGCATGGTGCACCGCCCCCCCTGCCAGTCTTCACTATGGCATGGTGCACCTCCCCCTGCCAGTCTGCACTATGGCATGGTGCACCTCCCCATCCAGCCTTCACTATGGCATGGTTCACCTCCCCTCTGCCAGCCTTCACTATGGCATGGTGCACCTCCCCCTGCCAGTCTTCACTATGGCATGGTGCACCTCCCCCTGCCAGTCTTCACTATGGCATGGTGCACCTCCCCTGACAGTCTGCACTATGGCATGGTGCACCTCCCCCTGGCAGCCTTCACTATGGCATGGTGCACCTCCCCTGCCAGCCTTCACTATGGCATGGTGCACCTCCCCGTGCCAGTCTTCACTATGGCATGGTGCACCTCCCCTGTCAGCCTTCACTATGGCATGGTGCACCTCATCCTGCCAGTCTGCACTATGGCATGGTGCACCTCCCCATCCAGCCTTCACTATGGCATGGTTCACCTCCCCTCTGCCAGCCTTCACTATGGCATGGTGCACCTCCCCCTGTCAGCCTTCACTATGGCATGGTGCACCTCCCCCTGCCAGCCTTCACTATGGCATGGTGCACCTCCGCCTGACAGTCTGCACTATGGCGTGATGCACCTCCCCTGCCAGTCTTCACTATGGCATGGTGCACCTCCGCCTGCCAGTCTGCACTATGGCGTGATGCACCTCCCCCTGCCAGTCTGCACTATGGCATGGTGCACTGCCCCCCTGCCAGTCTTCACTATGGCATGGTGCACCTGCCACTGCCAGCCTTCACTATGGCATGGTGCACCTCCCCCTGTCAGCCTTCACTATGGCATGGTGCACCTCCCCCGCCACTCTTCACTATGACATTGTGCACCTCCCCCTCCCAGTCTTCACTATGACTTTGTGCCCTCCCCTCTGCCAGATTCACTATGACTTTGTGCACCTCCCCCCTTCCAGCCTTCACTGGCATGGTGCACCTCCCCTCTGCCAGTCTTCACTATGGCATGGTGCACCTCACCCCTGCCAGTCTTCACTATGGCATGGTGCACCTCCCCCTGCCGGTCTGCACTATGGTATGGTGCACCCCGCCCCCCCGCCAGCCTTCACTATGGCATGATGCACCTCCCCCTGCCAGTCTGCCCTATGGCATGATGCACCTCCCCTGCCAGCCTGCACTATGGCATTGTGCATCGCCCCCTGCCAGTCTTCACTGTGGCATGGTGCACCTCCCCTGCCAGTCTTCACTATGGCATGGTGCACCTCCCCTGCCAGCCTTCACTATGGCATGATGCCCCCCCCCCAGCCAGTCTTCACGATGGCATGGTGCACCTCCCCCTGCTAGTCTTCACTATGGCATGGGGCACCTCCCCCTGCCAGTCTGCACTATGTCATGGTGCACCGCCCCTCTGCCAGTCTTCACTATGGCATGGTGCACCTCCCCCTGCCAGTCTGCATTATGGCATGATGCATGCCCCCCTGCCAGTCTGCATTATGGCATGGTGCACCTCCCCCTGCCAGTCTGCATTATGGCATGGTGCACCTCCCCCTGCCAGTCTTCACTATCGCATGGTGCACCTCCCTCTGCCAGCCTTCACTATGGCATGGTGCACCTCCCTCCTGCCAGCCTTCACTATGGCATGGTGCACCTCCCCCTGCCAGCCTTCACTATGGTCTGGTGCACCTCCCCCTGCCAGTCTGCACTATGGCGTGGTGCACCGCCCCCCCTGCCAGTCTTCACTATGGCATCGTGCACCTCCCCCTGCCAGTTTGCACTATGTCGTGATGCACCTCCCCCTGCCGGTCTGCCTATGGCATGGTGCACCTCCCACTGCCAGTCTTCACTATGGCATGGTGCACCGACCCCTGCAAGTCTTCACTATGGCATTGTGCACCTCCCGCTTGCCAGTCTTCACTCTGGCATGGTGCACCTCCCCCTGCCAGTCTTCACTATGGCATGGTGCACCTCCCCTGCCAGTCTTCACCATGGCATGGTGCACTGCCCCCCTGCCAGTCTTCACTATGGCATGGTGCACCTCCCCCTGCCAGTCTTCACTATGGCATGGTGCATCTTCCCCTGCCAGTCTTTACTATGGCATGGTGCACCGCCCCCTGCCAGTCTACACTATGGCATGGTGCATCTCCCCCTGCCAGTCTTCACTATGGCATGGTGCACCTCCCCTCTGCCAGTCTTCACTATGGCATGGTGCACCTCCCCCTGCCAGTCTTCACTATGGCATGATGCACCGCCCCTGCCAGTCATCACTATGGCATGGTGCACCTCCCCCTGCCAGTCTTCACTATGGCATGCTGCACTTCCCCCTGCCAGTCTTCACTATGGCATGGTGCACCTCCCTCTGCCAGCCTTCACTATGGCATGGTGCACCTCCCTCTGCCAGCTTTCACTATGGCATGGTGCACCTCCCCCTACCAGCCTTCACTATGGCATGGTACACCTCCCCCTGCCAGTCTTCACTATGGCATGGTGCACCTCCCTCTGCCAGCTTTCACTATAGTATGGTGCACCTCCCTCTGCCAGTCTGCACTATGCATGGTGCACCTCCCCCTGCCAGCCTTCACTATGGCATGGTACACCTCCCCTGCCAGTCTGCACTATGGCATGGTGCACCTTCCCCCTGCCAGTCTTCACTATGGCATGGTGCACCTCCCCCTGCCAGTCTTCACTATGGCATGGTGCACCACCCCCTGCCAGTCTTCACTATGGCATGGTGCACCGCCCCCTGCCACTCTTCACTATAGCATGGTGTACCTCCCCACTGCCAGTCTGCACTTTGGCATGGTGCACCTCCCCTGCCAGCCTTCACTATGGCATGGTGCGCCTCCCCCTGCCAGTCTGCACTATGGCATGATGCACCTCCCCTGCCAGCCTTCACTATGGCATGGTGCACCTCCCCCTGCCAGTCTGCACTATGGTATGGTGCACCTCCCCCTGCCAGTCTTCACTATGGTATCATGCACCTCCCCACTGCCAGCCTTCACTATGGTATGGTGCACCTCCCCCTGTCAATCTGCCCTATGGCATGATGCACCTCCCCCTGCCAGCCTTCACTATGGCATGGTGCACCTCCCTCTGCCAGCCTTCACTATGGCATGGTGCACCTCCCCTGCCAGCCTTCGCTATGGTATGGTGCACCTCCCCCTGCCAGTCTGCACTATGGCATGGTTCACCTCCCCCTGCCAGCCTTCACTATGGCATGGTGCACCTCCCCCTGCCAGTCTTCACTATGGCATTGTGCACCTCCCGCTTGCCAGTCTTCACTATGGCATGGTGCACCTCCCACTGCCAGTCTGCACTATGGCATGGTGCACCTCCCCTGCCAGTCTTCCCTGTGGCATGGTGCACCTCCCCCTGCCAGTCTGCATTATGGCATGGTGCACCTCCCCCTGCCAGCCTTCACTATGGCATGGCGCACCTCCCCCTGCCAGTCTGCACTATGGCATGGTGCATCCTTCCTCTGCCAGTCTTCACCATGGCATGGTGCACCTCCCCCTGCCAGCTTCACAATGGCATGGTGCACCTCCCTCTGCCAGCCTTCACTATGGCATGATGCCCCCCCAGCCAGTCTGCACTATGTCATGGTGCACCGCCCCTCTGCCAGTCTTCACTATGGCATGGTGCATGCCCCCCTGCCAGTCTGCATTATGGCATGGTGCACCTCCCCCTGCCAGTCTGCATTATGGCATGGTGCACCTCCCCCTGCCAGTCTGCATTATGGCATGGTGCACCTCCCTCCTGCTTGCCTTCACTATGGCATGGTGCAGCTCCCCCTGCCAGCCTTCACTATTGTCTGGTGCACCTCCCCCTGCCAGTCTGCACTATGGCATGGTGCACCGCCCCCCTGCCAGTCTTCACTATGGCATGGTGCACTGCCCCCCTGCCAGTTTGCACTATGGCATGGTGCACCTCCCCCTGCCAGTTTGCACTATGGCATGGTGCACCTCCCACTGCCAGTCTTCACTATGGCATGGTGCACCGGCGCCTGCAAGTCTTCACTATGGCATTGTGCACCTCCCGCTTGCCAGTCTTCACTATGCCATGGTGCACCTCCCCCTGCCAGTCTTCACTATGGCATGGTGCACCTCCCCTGCCAGTCTTCACCATGGCATGGTGCACTGCCCCCCTGCTAGTCTTCACTATGGCATGGTGCACCTCCCCCTGCCAGTCTTCACTATGGCATGGTGCATCTCCCCCTGCCAGTCTTCACTATGGCATCGTGCACCGCCCCTCTGCCAGTCTTCACTATGGCATGGTGCATCTCCCCTGCCAGTCCACTATGGCATGGTGTACCTCCCCCTGCCAGTCTTCACTATGGCATGATGCACCGCCCCCTGCCAGTCATCACTATGGCATGGTGCACCTCCCCCTGCCAGTCTTCACTATGGCATGGTGCACCACCCCTCTGCCAGTCTTCACTATGGCATGCTGCACTTCCCCCCTGCCAGTCTTCACTATGGCATGGTGCACCTCCCTCTGCCAGCCTTCACTATGGCATGGTGTACCTCCCTCTGCCAGCTTTCACTATGGCATGGTGCACCTCCCCCTACCAGCCTTCACTATGGCATGGTGCACCTCCCCCTGCCAGTCTTCACTATGGCATGGTGCACCTCCCTCTGCCAGCTTTCACTATAGTATGGTGCACCTCCCTCTGCCAGTCTGCACTATGGCATGGTGCACCTCCCCCTGCCAGCCTTCACTATGGCATGGTGCACCACCTCCTGCCAGTCTTCACTATGGCATGGTGCACCTCCCCCTGCCAGTCTGCACTATGGCATGGTGCACCTTCCCCCTGCCAGTCTTCACTATGGCATGGTGCACCTCCCCCTGCCAGTCTTCACTATGGCATGGTGCACCACCCCCTGCCAGTCTTCACTATGGCATGGTGCACCTCCCCCTGCCAGTCTGCACTATGGCATGGTGCACCTTCCCCCTGCCACTCTTCACTATGGCATGGTGTACCTCCCCACTGCCAGTCTGCACTTTGGCATGGTGCACCTCCCCCTGCCAGCCTTCACTATGGCATGGTGCGCCTGCCCCTGCCAGTCTGCACTATGGCATGATGCACCTCCCCTGCCAGCCTTCACTATGGCATGGTGCACCTCCCCCTGCCAGTCTGCACTATGGTATGGTGCACCTTCCCCCTGCCAGTCTTCACTATGGCATGGTGCACCTCCCCACTGCCAGCCTTCACTATGGTATGGTGCACCTCCCCCTGTCAATCTGCCCTATGGCATGATGCACCTCCCCCTGCCAGCCTTCACTATGGGATGGTGCACCTCCCTCTGCCAGCCTTCACTATGGCATGGTGCACCTCCCCTGCCAGCCTTCACTATGGTATGGTGCACCTCCCCCTGCCAGTCTGCACTATGGCATGGTTCACCTCCCCTGCCAGCCTTCACTATGGCATGGTGCACCTCCCCCCGCCAGTCTTCACTATGGCATGGTGCACCTCCCCCTGTCAGTCTGCACTATGGCATGGTGCACCTCCCCTGCCAGTCTTCCCTGTGGCATGGTTCACCTCCCCCTGCCAGTCTGCACTATGGCATGGTGCACCTCCCCCTGCCAGCCTTCACTATGGCATGGCACACCTCCCCCTGCCAGTCTGCACTATGGCATGGTGCACCTCCCCTCTGCCAGTCTTCACCATGGCATGGTGCACCTCCCCCTGCCAGCTTCACAATGGCATGGTGCACCTCCCTCTGCCAGCCTTCACTATGGCATGGTGCACCTCCCCCTGCCAGCTTCACTATGGCATGGTGCACCTGCCCCTGCCAGCCTTCCCTATGGCATGGTGCACCTCCCCCTGCCAGTCTGCAGTATGGCATGGTGCACCTCCCCTGCCAGCCTTCTCTATGGCATGGTGCACTTCCCCCTGCCAGTCTGCCTCTGCCAGCCTTCACTATGGCATGGTGCACCTCCCCCTGCCAGCCTTCCCTATGGCATGGTGCACCTCCCCCTGCCAGTCTGCACTATGGCATGGTGCACCTCCCCCTGCCAGTCTGCACTATGGTATGGTGCACCGCCCCCTGCCAGCCTTCCCTATGGCATGGTGCACCTCCCCACTGCTTGTCTTCACTATGGCATGGTGCACCTCCCGCTGCCAATCTGCACTATGGCATGGTGCACCTCCCGCTGCCAATCTGCACTATGGCATGTTGCACCGCCCTCCCTGCCAGTCTTCACTATGGCATGGTGCACCGCCCACCCTGCCAGTCTGCACTATGACATGGTGCACCTCCCCCTGCCAGTCTGCGCTATGGCATGGTGCACCTCCCCCTGCCAATCTTCACTATGGCATGTGCACCGCCCCCTGCCAGTCTTCACTATGGCATGGTGCACCTCCCCCTGCCAGTCTTCACTATGGCATGGTGCACCTCCCCTGCCAGTCTTCACTATGGCATGGTGCACCTCCCCTCTGCCAGTCTTCACTATGGCATGGTTCACCTCCCCCTGCCAGTCTTCATTATGACCCCTCACCACTTTTCATTTCCCAGGATAGAGGGATGGACACAGATCCAGCACAAAGGAGGCATAACATCCCCCACCCCAACCCCAGCTCCACAGACACAGGGGTGGGATTTTCCATACAACCCACCTCTCGCAGGCAGCCCACCATTGGCCAGTGGCGGTACCTTCTTGTCCCGCTATTGTCAATAGGGTTGTTTGTAGAATGTATCCCTCACTGCTGGGAAACCTGCAGTGGGGTTGCGCCATTGACAAGACTGGAAGCATCCGTTGGCGTGAACGGTTGGAAAGCTCCGGCCTGGGTCTATAGGTAGAGGATGTGCATTCTTGACACGTTTGAGCACCAATGTCTCAGCAAGCTCGTGCTCTGCTGATATCTACTTCCCAGTCGACCAAGGGCAGCACGGTAGCATAGTGGTTGGCACAGTTGCTTCACAGCCGAAGGGTCCCAGGTTCGATTCCCGGCTTGGGTCACTGTCTGTGCAGAGTCTGCACGTTCTCCCCGTGTGTGCCTGGGTTTCCTCCGGGTGCTCCGGTTTCCTCCAAAGATGTGCGGGTTAGGCGGATTGGCCATGCTAAATTGCCCTTAGTGTCCAAAAAGGTTAAGTGGGGTTACTGGGTTACAGGGATAGGGTGGGCTTGGGTTGGGTGCTCTTTCCAAGGGCCGGTGCAGACTCGATAGGCCAAATGGCCTCCTTCAGCACTGTAAATTCTATGATTCTGTGAAGTGTATTGTCAGTGGCCTGAAGTGATTGTCACTGGAGGGCTACACAGGGTCCTCTGTTTCAAGAATCCATGTCCAGCTGACCCTGTAATTATTATTCCCTCCCTTTGACAGAATGGACACGTTGTCCAACCAACCCTCCCTGACTAGTTGGAGAACCCAGTGGTTGGATACTGAGTTTCAGTTAGTTTAAGAGACAGGGCAATGCTCAATTGAGATTCCCAATGGAGGCTCTTGGCCCGCTGATATTCCAGCTGTTTTGACAGGGAAAATCAATTGATAATTCCACCTGAGCAACTTCCTGATATTTGGCTAACTAAACTATAATTGCTGGTTTCCCTTTCTTGTCTTTGAGGAGTGCAATTTTCTAATCTAAAGGAACATTTTCAGAATCGAGAGAACTTTGCAACGTTATCATAGAATCATAGAATTTACAGTGCAGAAAGAGGCCATTCGGCCCATCAAGTCTGCACCGGCTCTTGGAAAGAGCACCCTACCCAAGCCCACACCCCCAACCCCATCCCCATAACCCAGTAACCCCACCCAACACTAAGGGCAATTTTGGACACTAAGGGCAATTTAGCATGGCAAATCCACCAAACCTGCACATCTTTGGACTGTGGGAGGAAACCGGAGCACCCGGAGGAAACCCATGCACACATGGGGAGAACTTGCAGACTCCGCACAGACAGTGACCCAGCAGGGAATTGAACCTGGGACCCTGGCGCTGTGAAGCAATTGTGCTAACCACTATGCTACCGTGCTGCCCTATAGTTATAGTTAGGGCGTTTGCAATGTTCTCATCTACTTCCTTTAAAACCCTGGACTGGAGACCCCTTTAAGAGGTGTAGGGTAGCTTTTAGTAGTTCAAGTTATATCGAGCTCCCTGATGACGCGTTCGGCCAGTGAACAGTGTGGGGAGTATTGGCTGTCTGCTGAAATCATTATAATGAGCAGATAGCAGGAATATGCATGCTGCCTGCATTCCACTGAAAAGGTGCAGGTTAACGATGCATCACAGTCCTGTGGGTTTTTTCAGGAGCGAACCAATTTAAACCCTCCAAGGTCTCCGGATAAGGGGTCGGACAGTTAGGGCATAGATGTGGAGAAATTTTGTCACTCAAAGGGATGTGGCCGTTGAGGTGACGGGAATATTCAAGATGGAGATTGCTAATTTTTCGACTCTTTAAGGGATTGGAGGCATTTGGGAAATTGAGATCAAAGATCGGCCGTGGCCTCAGTGAATGGCAGGGTAAGATCAAGGGACTGTGTGGCACACCCCTGCTCCAGTTTTTTAATGTCCGTATGAGCACGGGTCGGCCATTCATCCCTTCACACCTCTGTCAGCTGCGGCTCAATTGGTAGAACCCAAACCTCTGTGCCAGAAAATTGGGGTTCAAATCCCACTCTAGGACACCAGCATAAAATCCAAGTGCAGTACCGAGGGAGTACTGTCCTGTTGGAGGCACTGTCTCTCGGGTGAAACAATAAACCACGGAGCCCAAAAAGTATCCATCGGCATTATTCCAAAGAAGAACATGGGGGTTAGCTCCACTGTACTGGCCGGTTTAGCTCAGTTGGTTGGACAGCTAGTGTGTGATACAGAGCGAGGTCAACAGCGTGGGTTCAATTCCCAAACCGGCTGAGGTTATTCATGAAGGTCCCCCTTTCTCCACCTTGCCCCTCGTCTGACGTGTGGTGATCCTCAGGTTAAATCACCACCAGTCAGCTCTCCCCACACTCAAAAGAGAAAAAAGCCTATGGTCATCTGGGGCTATGGCGACTTTATTTTACTTTTATTGGCCCTCAATATTCTTTTCTCAACCAGCATCACTAAAATAGGTAATCCGGCCATTATTAAATTACTGTTTCTGGGACGATGCTTTATGTAAATTGTCAGCCACATTTCCTACATTACGATAGTGATACACTTCAAAGGTAATGGCAAGCACTTTGCTAAGGTCATGAAAAGCAGGACGTAAGTGCAGGTCTTTCTTGCTTCGAGGATCCTACTCCCCAGGGGTGGGTAACTGTGTATAGTTACAAGGTTCTTGCTGGCTGGGTAGGTGCGGTTGTTGATGTGAAAGCAAACTGAACCCGCTGTACAATGACTGCTCATCTATCTCGGTCTCAACAGCATTGTGAATGATTCAGTACGAGCTTGCTCCAGCTCCCTCTCACTGCCCTTTGCCCACACATTCGACATTCCATATATGCTTGAGCTGCTCTCGAAAACATTCAGACCAACAATTCCACAACTGCTTCACCTGCATTGCACAGCCGTACGTGGATTAGGGCTCCTCTCTCAAACAGGAGAAGAGAATTCAAACCTGTAAGTTCTCAATTTGTTCCTTTAATTTTCCAGTAACTTATTTTTAAACTTTTTATCTTGGGTGAAACAATACTTCATTTGTGCTTTTAAAAATAGTTTCGAATGCAACGGACAAGGCATGATTTCATAGTCGTGTATTAATTTCTATCTGGTTTCCAGGTTGTTGTGAGAGAGTATGTTTCAGTGAAGACAAGTGCCCTGAACAGTCTTAAGTCACCAGGTTCTTTTTGGCCTGAAGTGTCTGAACTTTGTATACTCTGTCACACCAAGAGTGTGCCAGTGCAGTGTAAGTATGGAATTTGCAAACTGTATTTGCCAGACTGGGGATTCCAGCATAAGTGCCAGTGATTCTATGAGTGATACTGTTTATGGTTACATTGGCGCCAATATATCATTGTATTGAGTGCTGAGATGTACCGAACATTGTGTGAGTAATAATAATAGCCTTTTATTGTCACAAGTAGGCTTACATTAACACTGCAATGAAGTTATTGTGAAAAGCCCCTAGCCGCCACATTCCGGCGCCTGTCCAGGTACACTGAGAGAGAATTCAGAATTCCCAGCTGGTACGGGAATTGTACCCGCACTGCTAGCCTTGTGCAGCATCACAAACCAGCTGTCTATCCCACAGAGCTAAACCAGTCTTCATTACCAGCCCACCATACCACAATAACCCTGTGAGTTTGCCTTCAGTACCAAGGACTTTCTCAATAGAGCCCAAACTCTACACCAACTAGGTACGTACAGTTGCTTTAGCATAATTTCCACTCAAATTCATTATTGTCTTATATTCTGAAAAGCAGTGGAATATAAAGAGGGACTGAGATCTTAAGAATTGGGAGATTATTAACCACAGCAGCAGTGAGCATATAGTTAGCAGCCCTGTATGAAATATCAGGAAAGTGTGGAAAGTTGGCAGAAAAATCCTAGAATGATACAGCATACAAGGTGGCCAAATTGGAACGCTTTGAGAGAACTATCCCATCAGTTCCACTCCCCTGCTGTTTCCTCACAGTGCTGCAACTTTCTCCCCTTCAATGCTATCCAATTTGAATGCTACTGTTGAATTTCTTACCAGTCTTTGAGTCTGCATTGTCCAGATCTTCACAACCTGCTGTGTAAGGGAGTTGTCACCTCCCTTCTATTTTTTTAATTACCATTTACCTTAAATCTATGTCCCCTGGTCACTGACTCTGGTAATGGGAAAGGTTTCACCTTATTTACACCATCAAAACCCTTCATTCCATTCTTGCAAACCTTCTTTGAACCCTTCCTGAGATCGTGACAAATTTTCAAAAGTGGGGGGAGCCTTTACTCCCACATTTGCTTAATGCACCACTTCTACAGAATTGTCAAGCGTCGAGCCTTGAAATAAAGTGTTTTTTAGTGCAGACTGCATTGTTGTGCAACAGTATCAAGTATCCCAGTCACAAGGAGAAATATTACTGTCAGTAGCTCAAACTTGGCAGCAACTCTTTGCAGAGCAAATCCGAAGAGGGTGGGGTAGATGTAAGGCAACAGAATTCTTCCAATTCGCCCTCGGTTCAACAGCTAATCACAAAATATTCCTTTCCCTGTATAAAATATCTGGAGGCCAGAAAAGGTAAATCCAAAAGAGGTTTAATTGGACAACAAAGTTAAAGGCCGCAATGCTCCAACTGATTGGCCTACTCCAACAAGGGAGGGAGCTCCTACTCCACGAGTCCCATGGGGAGATCAATTGGGTCCCGTGAGTGTTATTATATCCCTCTCCCCCAAAGTCTGAAGGTCCTCCCCCTCTAGCCAGTTGCAGAGGGGGGTCTCCTTCGCTGTTTTCCCCATGGCTGTGCCCCTTGCAGCTGTGGGGCTGGGTTGGGGTGTGTGTATTGTGTCGGGGATCACCTTTTTTGGGCTGAACGCTGAGGGGGCCCTCTTGGAGGTCCGTGTCTGACTGCAATGTATTGGAGGTCCGTGTCTGACTGCAATGTCGTCTGAGAGTATTGAGGATTCTGTGTCCATATCAGACGGCGAGTAGTGCTGGCTTGGGCACAGGTCCCTGGTGCGAAGGGCATCTTGACTCAAGGATGGCAAACAGAGGGGCGAGAGACTGATTCATCTGGCGTGGTTCTCTCTGGGGCAGGCTCCCTGCCTTTGAGGTGGTCCACGTGTTTTCGCACAATCCCTTCTCCAGTCTTGACATATCGGAGATTGACCCCATTCTCTCCGCTAAGGTTCCTGAAATCCACGGTGCCCTCAAATTTGGAATACATCCCCGGGTTTAAACCATCTGTCACACGTTCACGATCGTGATACCTCTTCTGGAGGAACTGCTTCTTTTCCAAATCCCGCCAAGGTTTGGGAATGCCAAACTTAAGTGGGTCCAGAGACATTGGCTCATCAGCAACTCTGCCGGCGCTACAGCGGTTGTAGAATGTGGCATAGTCTGGTAAGTAAATACAAATGGTGCCAGCTTGTATCAACTGACCCTGCAGTCTGTTTTTTCATACCCTGTTTAAATGTCTGGACTGCCCATCCCGCCAGACCGTTGGAAGATGGATGATATGGGGCAATTCGGGTGTGTTTCACCCCGTTAGTGCGCATAAATCCCTGAAATTTCTCACTGGTAAAGGGTACCAGTGTCAGTGACAAGCACCTCTGGAATCCTTCGGGTGCTGAAGGACTGATGAAACATCTCCACGTGGTTCGTGAAGTGGTGGAAGACATCTGTCCATCATGTCCATCCAATTTGAACGGGCGTAGATCAGGAGCAGAAACATTGACCCCAAGAAGGGCCTGGAGCAGTCGGCATGCAGACGTAGCCCTGGGCGTCCCAGCCACTCCCCAGGGTGGAGCGAAGCAGATGGAGGGAGCTTCTGGTGCTCCTGGCAAGCTGCACATTGCTGCACCAGTCGTTCAATGTCACCCTGGAGCCCTGTCTCGGGTGCCCGCAATACAAGTCCAGCAAGATGGTTTCCTGGTCTGGCTGGGATAACCATTGGGCTGTGGAGGCCCTTGGCCAATGGCTCTGACCATAATGCTATTTGGTGGGGACTAGGTCACGTAAGCCCTATCCTTGTGAGGGCGCGTTTGTCATAATGGGCTGGCCAATGCTGTGTACATTATAGTCCATGGACCCTTTAGTTCCTGAACCCCCCCCCCCCCCCGTTCTCGTGGGAGAGCGATAGTTCTGAGTACTTCTTTTAGATCCAAAGCTGGTTCCACTAACAGCTTCCTTTCCTTTGGGTCGCCATATTGTTTAGGCCACGCACCAACTAGTCTCTCAATATCTCAGGGAGGGATGGGCTGAAGTCACAATGCTTCGCCAACTTGCGAAGGCGTGCCAGAAATTCCATAACCGATTCCCCAGTGGTTCGCCTGGCTGTAATGGAGCGGTATCGCTGCATTATCTCCGGCTGCTGAGGGTGGTAATGATTCGCAACAAGTTCCACGAGTTCGCTAAAGGTTCCCTAATCCGGGGCTGCTGGGTAGGTGACGTTCTTGATTACGCTGAATGGCAGGCCCTGCAGACAGTCAGGAGTATTACCTTTTGCCAGTCATCTCCAACAAAACCACTTGCCTGGAAGAAATGCCGCACCCGTTTGGTCTCGGCCTAATCTTCTGCACCTGCATTAAAGGTGCAAAGGTGTATGCCGCTTCCAAAAGGTGGCATATTAAAGTTCCCGCTGACTTCCTTCTCATGCTGGGGAATTCTCGGGCGGTCAGGGCGCCCAGGATCGCAGCCATAGTTTTTCCTCGTCGCCAGTTTAACATCTTGGGAGGCCCGAGAAGGTAAATCCAAAAGAAGTTTAATCCAACAACAAAAGTAAAGGCTGAAACGCGGCTTACAGTCCCAAGGTCCAAACTGGGCTGGATTTTGTGAGATGATTGTTACAAGCCACAGATGATGGTCCTCTGTCCACTAGCGGGAGAGCTCGTATACCACGATTCCCATGGGACGATCAATTGGGATAGCCCCGTGGGTTTCTTGAGGGTTATTACACCCTGTCTCTCAAAGTATAACCTGCACGTTCATGAAATTGAGGAATTGGGAGCAGTTTATCGGTGAACCAGTCAAAACTTGAAATTTATATATGCAGATAAGTTTTAATTATAATGTACCAAAACATAACGCTACTTCTTAATCAGGCACAGGTTTGTGGTTGATATACTGCTGCCTTGTGCGAGGTAATATCCCCAATTAGAATTGCATTTTTGTGGTTGAAATAAAGTTTACTATTGTCAATCCGATTTGGATATCTGATGATAATGGCAGTGCTTTGTTCCACACTAATCGGTACATACCTGATAGCGAAAACTCATCATCACCTCAAATCCACACCCATCTTTCCCACAACTCCATAGGCAGACTTTAATGTGTAGCTGTCGTTCTCACCACCAGTGAAAAAGCGGTAGAGAGCTTCAGTAAGAGCTGGATGGAAAGATAAGTTGCGAGGGTTTTCAGCAGGGCCAGGTTGTGGCAAGGGGAGCAAGGGCCACGACGCACATGTCGGTGAGTGGGGGCAGATGTGGGGTGAAACCTCTGATGTGTCTGGCAGCCCATAAAGGAGGATCACCCCTTTCCTACCGGTAGCACCAGCACTTGGCTAACTTCAATCCCATCTCCCTCCCATGCCATCAATTCAAGGCCTCATTTGGCTTAAGGGAGGGTGGGCCGTTGCATGCGGGAATGTGGTGGGGTCAGGGACAGGTGGGTAGGCACCAGGAAAGGTACCCATGATGTGACGCCTTATTCTGTCCTCCCAACGCACCTTCCAGCCTAACCCCGAGATGGCATAAACCTCTGCCCATTGTTTGAAATCCTCCAAGCACAAGCTGCCACAACACTGACACAGTACTTGTCAAATGGCTGTAACTATCCTTCATCATCCCCCTTGACCTGCTTGCAGCTCTGACAAGACTGGAAAAACAATCCTCCTCCAACGCCCCTGCCCTTCGTTCAGCTGGGTGGGTCTATTCTCATCTGGTTCCAGTTCACTGCAGGCCTCTTGCGCGCTCTCTCAGTTTCCATTGTTCCACCACACGACCTCAGTTCCTGAGGCTGCTTGCTGTGAAAATCTCTCCCGAGATATCTCTGCCTCTCTCTCTCTCCATCTTTAAGCCAATATATAAAATCTACCTTTGACAAAGCTTTTGGTCACCTGTTTTGGGGTTCCTTTATGGGGCTCGGTGATGTGTGAATTACTAAAGGCCATTTTACTGTGTTAAACGTGCTATAGATGTTGCTTTTATTGTCCCAGATGTGATTACTGAAAATGAAATGAAAATCGCTTATTGTCACAAGTAGGCTTCAATGAAGTTACTGTGAAAAGCCCCTAGTCGCCACATTCCGGCGCCTGTTCTGATTTGTGCTGAGTTTGCTGATCTTAGCCTGGGTGAAAATACAATTGGCCTCAGCACTCATTTATTGGAGGTGAGAGGGGAGTGAGGGGTAGGGAGGTAGGGGGGGGGGGGGGGGGGGGGGGAGGGGGATATGTGCTGTGACAGCTCCAGTCTCGAGAGCTGATTTACTACCTAATGGCTCCTACTGCAATAGCTGTGATGTCGACTGTGATATATTTTATTGGGCATATTATTTGCTGAGTGGCCACTTGGGTGAAACATCACAGGGCATACAGCACACATGGACCTCAGCCTGGACATAACACCTTCAGGAAGGGAGGAGAGAAAAACGTATCAAAAGGGAGATTTTTGTTTTAAGGTATGGGGCAGGATTCTCCGTTTGGGGGACTAAGGATTGCTGCCGGGACTGAATGGCGTGTGATTCGCGGTCCTGTTGGGGCCGCTATCTGGTAAGCGAGTCAGGACATGCTAATTGATCAGCAATTTGCCGGCGTGAATTTGGAGCAATTCCCAGCCAGGTGGGCGTTCTAACCGCTGGGGCCTGAGTTAGCGCTAAGGTGCCTGGCAGCTGGAGCTGTTTCTAAGCGCTCCACTTACCACACACTCACTGCAGCCACGCAGATGGCTGACAGAAGACCTGCTCCCGAGGTCGGGAGTCTGAGGTTGACCCACAACACCTTGCCAGTAAGGAGAACAGGGTGGGCTCTCCTGGGAGGTGTTTGATGCACTATCAATTACGACGAGACGAGATTAGAATGTAATCGAGGCTTTATTACACAGAGATGTGTGGCTTCCTACAGCAGCTTACGAAATGGCTGTTCGGAGAGAACACACATTTATACTCCACCTCCTGGGCAGAGCCAGCAGGCAGAGATCTACCCCCATACGTGTAGTATAGGGGCCTTACCGTAATACCCATATATACAATATAATACAACAGTGGTGACTACCACATTCACCCCCTGTTAAAAATGAGTCCAGAAGGGGTGGTGGAAAACTATATACATACAGGTTGATTTTAAAATTACAGAGAAGGTTACAAGTTTAGACGATCGGGCGCCTTGATCTGTCGTTAAGCGCGCCGCAGTGCTGGTGGCGACTCGGGCGTCGGCTTGGTCTTCGGTGTGGTAAACCACTATTGCACCTATATTAGGTGATGTACGGTAGGACCTGTACTACAGGTACAGCGGTAGTCCCTGCCTGCTGGCTCCGCCCAGTAGGCGGAGTATAAATATGTGTGTCCTCCATGCATCAGCCATTTCGCCAGCTGCTGTGGGAGGCCACACATCTCAGAGCAATAAAGTCTCAGTTGTATTCAACTCTCGTCTTTGTCCAATTGATCATGCATCAATTTATTGCTCTAAGATTTTCAGAAGGTGGACCTCCGTATCAAGCCGGATCGCCTGCAGCTGGATCCGCAATCAAGCGACGCCAAAAAGGACTTTCAGCACTGGCTAGCTTGTTTCGAGGCGTACATCAGGTCTGCACCAGACCGTGTTCCGGAGGCTCAGAAAATACAGATACCGTACTCGATTGAGCTCCAACGTCTTTCCACTGATCCAGGATGCGCCGAACTATCACGAAGCCATGGCGCTACTTAAAGAAAATTACACCCAGCGGACGAACACGCTCTTCGCCAGACACGTACTTGCCACTCGCTCTCAGATCCCTGGTGAGTCCATAGAAGACTTCTGGCTGGCCCTAATCCCACTAGTCCGGGACTTTGACTGTTAGGTCGTTACGGCCACTGAACATTCTAACCTCCTTATGCGGGACGCGTTTGTTACGGGGATTGGGTCGGACCTCATACGCCAGCGACTTTTAGAAGGGGCCATGCTCGATCTCGCACAGACAAAGAAGCTAGCGCTCTCTATGATGGTCGCCTCGAGCAATATTCAGGCCTATGCCCGCAGTCTACCCCTCCTACGCGTCATGGACCCCACAGACGGCCGCCCCAGCGGGGGCCTTACCCAGCCAATACGCCTGCGCCACGCGCCAGCCAGCTAACCCCGGAGGCCCCGATGTTACTTTTGCGGCCAGCAAAAACACCCCCGCCAATGCTACCCGGCCCGCGCTGCCCTTTGTAAGGCTTGCGGTAAGAAGGGGGACTTCGCCGTGGTGTGCCAGTTACCGCTATCGCCCCCACCCCCCTCGTTTACGCACAATGGGCGCCACCATCTTCACCCGCCTGGACCATGTGCGGCCAGTGGACGCCGCCATCTTCCCCCCCTCATACCAAGTGCGGCCAGTGGGCGCTGCCATCTTCCCCTCCACGCAACACGTGCGGCCCATGGCACCGCCATCTTGTTCAACACCTACCATGTGCGGCCCATGGTGCCGCCATTGTGTCCTCCCCAAGATCTTCAGGCGCCGCCATCTGGTCTCCCCCACGGCACATGGGCACCGCCAGAGTTCCAGGACCCGTGCCCCCCGGGCACCCCATCATCCGACACCAGCGACAACCAACCACGACTCGCCTCAGTGACCATCGACCAGTCTCGTCCGCACAACCTGGCCACCGCATCGACCAGCGTTAAAAATCGACGGACACATGACCTCGTGCCTGCTGGACTCCGGGAGCACCGAAAGCTTCATCCACCCGGATACGGTAAGGTGCTGCTCCCTCACGGTATACCCCACCAATGAAAGAATCCCCTGGCTTCCGGATCCCATTCCGTGGCGATCCGGGGGTACTGTACGGTCACACTCACGGTCCAGCGTGTAGAATTCAGCGGTTTCCGCCTCTACGTCCTCCCTAACCTCTGTGCTGCCCTACTACTGGGCCTGTACTTCCCGTGTAACCTCCAGAGCCTAACCCTGAAATTCGGCGGGCCCCTGCCACCCCTTACTGTGTGCGGCCTCGCGACCCAAAAGGTCGATCCACCTTCCCTCTTCGCTGCCCATATCAGAGCCTATATCGCCAAGGCCACGATGCATGCAGTAGACGAGACGCTGCCCTTTCAAGTGGAGAGCAAAGCATCAGACGTCGCCCTAGCCACCACCCACAATCAGGCAGGCAGGCCCGTGGTATTCTTTTCCCGCAGCAGCCGCTGGACCTCAGACCTGATGAAGGTCCTGTCCTGGGCGCTGTACCGTCTGTTCCTGGTGGCGACGGGTTTGCAATCCGGGGTGCGGTTTGCAAACAGGGAAGGTGAGTCGACCTTCAGTGTCGCGAGACCGCAAACAGTAAGGGGTGGTAGGGGTCCGCCAAGTTTCAGGGTTAGGCTCTGGAGGTTGCACTGGGAGTCCAGGCCAAGGAGCAAGGCAGCGCAGAGGTTGGGGAGGAGGTAGAGCAGGAAGCCGCTGAACTTTACACCCTGAACAGTGAGGGTGGCGATGCAGTAGCCCCGGATCGCCACAGAGAGGGATCTGGAGGCCAGGGAGATTATTTGGTTAGCGGAGTGTTACGCGAGGGTGCAGCGCCTTACCGTTGATGTGTTGGGTGTTCTGGATCACATACAGGTCACCAACACTTGAAATAGTGCAACACTATTTTATTGAATCATTAACTGTTTAAACATATTTAGACTGTGGGTTAATACGATACTAGCTTTAACTAATGACCTCTGCCTTGTCCTAACCAGTCGATGCACTCAGCACCTGGTGAATGTCTGTGTTTCAGGCTGTGAGCTCTGTCCTCCTAGCTAGCTGCAACTCGAATGAGCGGGAACTCTGATGCTCCTGTCTTTATAGTGCGTGTGCTGTCACTGGTGATTGGCTGAGGTGTTGTGTATGTTGATTGGTCCCACTGTGTGTCCATCCGTGTGTGTCTGCACCATGATATACTGGTGTATATTATGACATCCCCCCTTTTATAAAAAATGTACCTGTGTGGCAATAAATAGTGTATGGTGAATGTTCCTGACTATGTCTGCGCGAAATATTTACAGGACTAAGTACATAAAAACTAAGCTATTTACATGGGAAGGTGCCTGGTGCAGAAAAAAACAGTGTCACAAGAATAACGAGATGACCACTATATACAAACCACTTGAACGATTAAACGGAAGAACAGAACCTATCAGAAAGTCCATAAGTCCAGAAAGTTCACAAATCAAGTCTCTGAGGTGGGCGACGAATTCTGGTTGACCGCCTCAAGGGTGGGTCGGAAGCCGCCGGCTGAGGAGCGGGCTGGACTGCGTCAGAGTGAGGAGGATGGAGAGTGACCGGAATCTCTGCATAGTCCAGGTCAGGGTCAACAGGAGGGCATGGCAATAGTGGAGGATCACATAGCGAGCGCGGGATGAGGCAAAGGGCACGTCGATTGCAGCGCAGAATGGAGCCATCCGGTAGACGAACCAGGAACGAGCGGGGAGCCACCTGCCGAAGAACCACAGCGGTTGCAGACCAGCCACCATCTGGAAGATGGATGCGGACATTGTCATCTGGAGCCAGAGCAGGGAGATCAGCTGCACGGGAGTCATGAGCCGCCTTGTGCTGTGCCCGAGACAGCTGCATTCGTTGAAGGACCGGAACGTGGTCGAGGTCTGGGACATGAATGGACGGCACCGTCGTCCTCAGGGTGCGATCCATGAGCAGCTGGGCTGGCGACAGGCCAGTGGACAGTGGGGCCGAGCGATAGGCCAGTAGGGCGAGGTAGAAATCGGACCCAGCATCGGCAGCCTTGCAGAGGAGCCGTTTGACTATGTGGACGCCCTTCTCCGCTTTGCCGTTGGATTGGGGGTACAGGGAACTGGATGTCACATGCACAAAGTTGTACCTCCTGGCAAAGTTGGACCATTCCTGGCTTGCGAAGCAGGGGCCACAGTCCGACATCACAGTGAGTGGGATGCCATGTCGAGCAAAGGTGTCCTTACAGGCACGGATGACTGCAGACGATGTGATGTTGTGTAAACGTACCACCTCCGGGTAGTTTGAAAAGTAGTCTACGATCAGGACATAGTCTCTACCCAGCGCATGGAACATGTCAATGCTGACCTTGGACCAAGGGGACGTTCATAACTCATGGGGCTGTAGGGTCTCACGTCGTTGGGCCGGCTGGAACCACTGACAAGTGGGGCAGTTGAGCACTGTATTGGCGATGTCGTCATTGATGCCGGGCCAGTACACTGCCTCTCGGGCCCGTTGGCGGCACTTCTCCACACCAAGATGGCCCTCGTGTAGCTGTTCCAAGACGAGCTGGCGCATGCTGTACGGGAATACAATGCGGTCCAGTTTCAGGAGAACACCATTGACTGCTGCCAGATCAACTCTGATGTTGTAGAACTGCGGGCATTGGCCCTTGAGCCACCCGTCTGTTAGGTGGCGCATGATACGCTGTAGCAAAGGGTCAGCTGTTGTCTCGCGGCGAATTTGGACGAGGCGTTCATCCGTGGCAGGTAGTTTGGAGGCCACGAAGGCGACATGGGCGTCAACCTGGCAGACGAATCCCGCTGGGTCACACGGAGTGTTGACTGCCCTGGAGAGAGCGTCGGCAATGATTAGGTCTTTGCCCGGGGTGTATACCAGCTGGAAGTCGTATCGCCGGAGCTTGAGCAGAATACGCTGGAGGCGAGGCGTCATGTCGTTCAAGTCTTTCTGTATTATATTGAACAGCCGGCGATGGTCGTTGTCGACGGTGAATTGGGGAAGGTCGTACACATAATCATGAAACTTGACGACACCGGTCAACAGGCCAAGCCACTCCTTTTCTATCTACGCGTAGCACTGTTCTGTGGGGGTCACGGCACGTGACGCATATGCAACGGGGGCCCATGATGAGGCCTCATCGCGTTGCAGGAGCACTGCCTCAATGCCAGATTGGCTGGCATCGGTCAAAATTTTTGTCTCTTTTGCTGGATCAAAAAAGGCTAAGACAGTGGCCGTGGTGAGTTTGGTTTTGAGTTCTCTCCATTCGCGCTTGTGAGCAGGAAGCCATTGGAAGTCTGTCGTCTTCCTGACCAGGTTCCTGAGAGCCGAGGTATGAGAGGCGAGGTTAGGGATGAACTTCCCTAGGAAGTTGACCATGCCCAGAAATCAGAGGACCGCCTTCTTGTCCTCTGGCATTTTCATGGCTGTGATAGCAGCCACCTTGTCCGCATCCGGCCGCACACCCAACTGGGAGATATGGTCCCCATGGAACTTGAGTTCCGTCTGACCAAACGAGCATTTGGCTCTGCTCCCGTATACGTTTGAACACGCGCTGGAGGCGACTGACATGCTCCTGGTGGTGGACCAAATGATTATGTCATCGACATAGACGCGAACACCTTCAATGCCTTCCATCATTTGTTCCATGATCCTGTGGAACATTTCTGAAGCCGATATGATCCCAAACGGCATCCTGTTGTAACAATATCTGCCAAAGGGGGTGTTAAAAGGTACACAGTTTCCTGCTGGATTTGTTCGAGCTGGATTTGCCAGAATCCTTTCGAGGCGTCAAGTTTGGTGAAGAGCTTGGCGCGAGCCATCTCGCATGTGATCTCTTCGCACTTGGGAATTGGATAATGCTCCCTCATGATATTGCGATTCAGATCCTTGGGATCAATGCAAATTCTCAGCTCGTCGGAAGACTTTTTTACGCACACCATGGAACTGACCCAGTCGGTTGGTTCCGTAACTCTTGAGATCACTCCTTGGTCTTGGAGGTCCTGCAGCTGCTGCTTAAGGCGGTCCTTGAGGGGTGCTGGGACCCTGTGAGGTGCATGCACCACAGGCGTGGCGTTCTGTTTGAGTAGGATCTTGTAAGTATATGGGAGTGTGCCCATGCTTTCGAAGACGTCGCGGTGCTGGTCGATGATTGCATCGAGTTGCGCCCTGAAGTCATCATCCTGGAAGGCAGGCGTGTCATCAGGAGAGAGTGAACTCTCTGAACGAGGTTCAACAGCTTTCACGCCTGTGCGCCAAGCAGGGAGTCCTTCGAGGAGCCCACAATCTCGAAAGGAAGGATGGCTTCCTGTGACTTGTGCGTCACTTCAAGTTGGCACGAGCCGGTAGCAGGAATGATGTTGCTTGTAGTCCAATAGCTGGCAGGCCGTTGGAAGGGTGGCTGGTTTGACACGAAGGCTTTGGAAAGCAGACCACGCCATGAGATTGGCGGAGGCACCAGTGTCCAGGCGGAATCGTATTTGGGACCGGTTGACCATCAGGGTGGCACACCACTCATCGTCTGGATCGATGCTGTATACCGACAGCGGCTGGTGTCTTTGCTTCGGGGACAGCCTGTTTTTCGTTACGACACCGACTCAAAAAGGCGCCTTCAGGTCATCGGCGTCACTGCTGTGTGGGAGGTCCGCATCGGACTCGGTGACCGTGGGTTGAATTGCCCGAACAGTCCTGCGAGGCTGGCTGAAGCGATGGGAGTTGGCAGGCTGAGCTGCTCGACAGAAGGCAACATAGTGGCCAAGTTTTCCACATCGGAGACATTGCCGAGATTGTGCGGGGCATTGCCGCTTTAAATGGGCGGAACCACAGTTGCTGCACGTCGTGACGTCAGCACCTTCGCTGCGCCACCGTGCATGCGCGGTGCGGTCATGCGTGGTGCGCGCCTGCGCATTACGTTCCTCAACGTCACCGTCCCTCATTTGGTGTGTACAAGCGCGGGAGTCGGCGAAAAGCGCGTGAAATGGCCGCCCTCATCCAGGCTGAGGCCCTGGAGTTGCTCAATCACTTGGACCCATTCCGCCTCGTGGGGACCTTGCCTCTCCGTTTCAGCCGCTTGTATATAGGAATACCGACTCGTGGCGTTTTCTTGTAAGACACAGGTCTTGATGGCGGTTGCTAGGGTGAGTTGCTTTACTTTGAGGAGCTGCTGATGACGGGGGTCCGACTGAACACCGAAAACGATCTGGTCGCGTATCATGGAGTCGGAGGTGGGCCCGTAGCTGCAAGATTGCGCAAGGATGCGGATGTGCGTGAGAAAGTATTGGAAAGGTTCATCCTTACCCTGCAAACGCTGCTGGAACACGTAGCGTTCAAAACTTTCATTCACCTCTACGCTGCAGTGAGTGTCAAACTTGAGGAGGACTGTCTTGAACTTCGTCTTATCTTCATCATCTGCGAAGGTGAGAGAGGTGAAAATGTGGATGGCATGGTCCCTGGCCGTGGAGAGGAGAAGAGCAATCTTTCTGGTGTCTGAGGCCCTCCCTGTCCGTGGCTTCGAGGAAGAGCTGGAAGCGCTGTTTGAAAATCTTCCAGTTGGCCCCGTGGTTGCCGGCGATGCGGAGCGGCGGCGGCGGGCTGATGTTGTCCATGCTGTAGGATGACGGAATGCTGGCGGAAGGCAGATCACTTGCAGTTAGGTCTAAGAAGTGCTAGTATCCCACCACTCCTGGTATCATGATGTGTTGGGTGTTCTGGATCCCATACAGGTCACCTACACTTGAAATAGTGCAACACTATTTTATTGAATCATTAACTGTTTAAACATACTTAGACTGTGGGTTAATACGATACTAGCTTTAACTAAAGACCTCTGCCTTGTCCTAACCAGTCGATGCACTCAGCACATGGTGAATGTCTGTGTTTCAGGCTGTGAGCTCTGTCCTCCTACCTAGCTGCTATTCGAATGAGCGTGAACTCTGATGCTCCCTGTTTTTATAGTGCGTGTGCTCTCACTGGTGATTGGCTGCGGTGTTGTGTATGTTGATTGGTCCCACTGTCCATCAGTGTGTGTCTGCACCATGATATACTGGTGTATATTATGACAACCGTATCGGGGTGGATGAAGCTCTCAGTGCTCCCGGAGTCCAGAAGGCAGGATATCTCGTGCCCGTCGACCTTCACCTTTGTTGAAGCGGTCGCGAGGTTGCGCGGTCGAGACTGGTCGATCGTGACGGAGGAGAGACTCGGCTGGTCGTCGGCGATTGCAGGCGATGAGCGGCACGATGAGGTGCCCGATGGGCATAGGCCCTGAGGCGGGTAAGATGGAGGTGCCCACGGGTCGTACGTGTCCTGGGGCAGGCACGATGGCGGTGCCCATTGGTTCTGAGGCAAGCAAGATGGCGGCTCCCATGGGTCGAACGTGTTGTGAGTGGAGCAAGATAGCGGCGCCCACAGGCCGCACGTGGGGGGTGCCGGGACAATAGCGGCGATTGAGCGGGTCTGGCACATTGCAGCGAAATGTCCCTTCTTGCCACAGGCCTTGCAGAGCGCACTCCACGACGGGCAGCTCTGCCGGGAGTGTTTTATCTGTCCGCAGAAGTAGCACTTGGGTCCCCCGGGGTTGGTTGGATGCCGTGTTGGATGTGGCTGAGGGCGGTTGCTGATGGGGTCCACAATGGGGTGGCCGCTGGCGGGGCCCACGATGCACAGGGGGGGGGCCGTGCGGTCGGCGGCATATGCCTGTACGTTGCGTGAGGCGACCGTGAGTGAGAGCGCTAGTTTCTTGGTCGCCGCGAGGTCAAGCATGGCCCCTTCTAAGAGGCGCTGGCGGATGTAGTCAGACCCTATGCCCGTAATGAACGTGTCTCTTATTAGCAGGTTTGAATGTTCAGTGGCCGAAATGGCTTGGCACAGTCTCTCACCAGGGCGAGCAGGGCACGCCAGAAATCTTCCATAGACTCACCAGGAAGTTGGTGCTGCGTGGAGAGGAGGTGCCTGGCGTAGATCTTGTTGGTCTGCTGAGCGTAATTCTCCTTCAGTAGCGCCATAGCCTCTGCATAGTTAGGCGCATCCTGGACGAGGGGAAAAACGTTGGAGCTCAGCCGCGTGTACAGAATCTGGAGCTTCTGTGCTTCTGAGATTGGGTCTGGCGCAGACCCGATGTATGCTTCAAAGCAAGCTAGCCAATGTTGGAAGTCCTTTCTGGCGTTGTCTGCTTGAGGATGCAGCTGCAGGCGATCCGGCTTGATGCGGAGGTCCATCTCTGAAAAATCTCTGTGTAATAAATTGATGCACTATCAATTATGACGAGACGAGAGCAGAATGTAATTGAGGCTTTAATACACAGAGATGTGTGGCCTCCTACAGCAGCTTACAAAATGGCTGCTGTTCGGAGAGCACACACATTTATACTCCGCCTAATGGGCGGCGCCAGCAGGCAGGGATCTACCCCCCTACCTGTAGTACAGGGGCCTTACTGTAATACCCATATATACAATACAATACAACAGTGGTGACTACCACAGTGCTGGCTAAGGCGTTCAGCGCTGCCAGCCTCACCAGGCGGAGAGAGCGGGTGATCCTGAGGGGTGAGGGTCACTCGTGAGGTCTCTGCCCTGAGAGGGGAAGCTAAGCAGAGAGGGTAATGGTAGGCAACGGTAATGGTACAGGTGTCCTCGGGGTAGGGTGAACTCTGCTGATCCCCTGCTTCCTCTGCAGTGAGGCAGTGCTTCTGAGTAGTGCCAACGCCTGTTGGAGCTTGACCACGCCTATCCCCTTGAAGAAACTGCAGGGGTATGAGGGTGTCCAGAGGGGCAGCCTGGGTGGGATCCGAGATGAGCAGAGGCTCTCTGAGCATTTACAGAACACAGGCAGCATTCAGCGGAGTGAACAGCCAGGGGCCTGTAATAAGCACCAAAAGGGTAAGTTTAAAAGACAGACTGCAGTAATGGCGGTTTGAACCAGGCCATCCCAATCCCGAGGCGGACACCTAGAATCCAAGGACTTGGCACCAAGTCACTCCTCACTACTGTCCCCGGCCCAGGCAGCCGCTCCCCCAACAATTTTCGGGGTTTTTTCAGTTTTTCTTAGCCTCCCGCTCCCCCCTCCACAGCCATGGAGCCCAAGCCCCATTTGTAAATATTTGCACTAATTTTCACAGCACCAGGAACCAGGGTTCAATTCCTGCCTCGGGTGACTGTCTGTGTGGAGCTTGAACGTTCTCCCCATGTCTGCGTGGGTTTCCTCCGGGTGTTCCAGTTTCCTCCCACAGTCCAAAGATGTGCAGGTTAGGTGAATTGGCCACGCTAAATTGCCCCTGAGTTTCCAAAAGGTTAGGTAGCGTTACGGGTAGAGGTGTGGGCTTAAGTAAGGTGTTCTTTCCAAGGACCATTGCAGACTCGATGGGCGAAATGGCCTCCTTCTGCACTAGAAGGATTTTATGATTCTACGATCTCAGTGGGCATCAAGATTGAAATCAGGCTTGTTCACGAACCATAATCCCATGAATCAGATTGAATGCATTTAATACACATTGAATATTTCCTAACAAGTTACAGAAAATGCTTAGTCATTTATATATTAGTAGAATGGTCATCAAGTTCAAATTGTAAAATCAAAATAAATATTTACACTTTGGACACAGAGGGAGTGCACGGCTCTCACAGTCAATGTTGTGAACAATCAGCACACACTCCTCACTTCACTTCCCTTGCTTTACGTGCAAATCACTTCATACCAATAGGAAAAAAAACTACTTGGACATGAATTGACGAAATGTGGCAACTCTACGGGTGGGCAACGGTCAACATAATGTCTCGTGACGCACTCAAATGGGCCACAGGTTGCCCACCACTGCTACCTTATCTCCAGGCTCCCAATACTTTCCTGGCTGACCTCCAACTTGCACTTTCTATAAACCTGAGCTCATCCAAAACCCTGTGGCCCAAATCTTAAATTGCAGCAACTCCTGTTCTTGCTGACTCACACTGACTTTGAAATCCGGTAGTGACTTGGTTTAAAATTCTCGAACTGGTTTTCTAATTGTTGAACCATCCTTCATTCTGATCACAATCCAAGAGCTCTGCATTCCTCTAATTCCAACTTCCTGCACACCCCTCGACCATTGATAACCTTCTACATAAGCTCCAAACTCTGTACTTCTCTTGCTAAACCTCTATGTGTCCTGACCTTTCTTTTCTCCATTAAGATGAAGAAAAAAAAGTGCACTTCTGACAGAGGTCACGTGGATAACACAATGAAGAACCAGGCTGAATGTAGAAAGTTCAGAGGGGAAGTTAGTAATAAATAAGTGAAGCTAAGTGAGAGTATGAAAAGAGGCTGGCAGCTGCCATAAAAAGGAATCCCACCATCTTTCATAGATTTATAAATAGTAAAAGGGTGATCAAAGGAGGATTAGGGATCAAAAAGGGGATTTATGCATGGAGGCAGGGGGCATGGCCGAGGTGTTAAATGAATATTTTGGACCTGCCTTTACCAAGGAGGTAATTAATACTCTCGAAGGACTTTAAATTGATAAGGATGAGGTGTTAGAAGGGCTGTCTATACTTACATTTGCCAAGGCACCAAGGTCAGACGAGATGCACCCAAGGATATTGAGGGAAGTGAGAGTGGAGGTTGCCGAGGCACCGGCCCAATTTTCTGGTCTTCCTTAGAATCAGGTGGTTCCAGAGGACTGGAGAATTGCAAAAAGTACACACCTGTTCACAAAAAAAGGTGTAAAGATAATCCCGACAGCTACAGGCAGTCAGTTGAACTTTGGTGGTGGGAAATTAAGTCACATGAACAAATGCAAGTTTTAAAAAATATATATACTTTTTAAATTTAGAGTTCCCAATTCATTTATCCCAATTAATCAGCAATTTAACGTGGTTAATCTACGTAGCCTGCACATCTTTGGGTTGTGGGGGCGAAACCCATGCAAAGACGGGTAGAATGTGCAAATTCCACACGGACAGTGACCGAGAGCCGGAATCGAACCTGGGACCTCGGTGCTATGAGGCAGCTGTGCTAGCCACTAAGCCACCGTGCTACCACTGATCGAATGCAAGTTAATTAAGGAAAGCCTTAACGGTTTTCTTAAGGGAAAATTGTGTTTAACTAACTTGCTGAGTTTTCTGAAAAGGTAACAGAGTGTAGATGAGGGCAATGCTGTTAACTTATTAAAGTGTACCTGGACTTCTGGAAGGCATTTGATACAGTCCCACACAACAGACCTGTGAGCAAAGTTATAGCTCATGGGATAAAAGCGAAAGTAGTAACATGGATACAAAATTGACTGAGTGGCAAAGACAAAATGCTATGGTTAATGGATGTTTTTCAGGGTGGAGGAATTCCCCAGAGATCAGTTTTGGGACCCTTGCTCTTCCTGATAGGTATTAGTAACGCTGGTGGATACGGAACTTAGAAGTATTGTCAAATGTGAGGAGGATAGTCTAAAACTTCAAAAGATACCAGACAAGTTGGGGGGATGAGCAGACACGTGCAAGATGAAGGTCTATGCAAAGTGGAAGGACAGGTTGAGAGCACAATCAATAAAGCAGACACTAGCCTCAGCTTTATTGATGGAGGCATGGAGGTTATGTTGAACTTTTTAAAGAACTAGTTTGGCCTCAGCTGGAGTACTGCGTCCAGTTCTGGGGGCCGCACTTTAGGAAAGATGTGAAGGCATTGGAGAGAGTGCAGAAAATAATCACTAGAATGGTTGCGAGCATGAGGACCTTCGGTTATGAAGTAAGATTGGCAAAGTTAGGATTCTTTTCCATGGAGTCGAGAAGGTTGAGAGGAATTTTGATAGAAGAAATCACAATCAGGAAGGGTCTAGACAGAGTCGATCGGGACAAACTGTTCCCATGAAGGGATTGAGAATGAGGGGGCACAGATTCAATGTAATTGGCAAAAGAACCACACGCGACATGGGGAAATACTTTCTCACACAGCGATTGGTTAAGATCTGGAAGGCGTTGCCTGTGAGTGTGGTGGAGGCTGGTTCAATCAAAGCATTCAAAAGCGAATTAGACTGTTATCTGAAAAGGGAGAATGCACAGGGTTACGGGGAGAAGGCAGGGGAAATGGCGCTAGGTGAATTGCTCATTGGGAGAGCCAATACAGATACAATGGGCGGAATGGCCTCCCTTTGTCTTGTGACAATCCTGTGATTTTGTACAAGTCCTTAAAACCTATGTTAACCAAATGTTTGGCCCTTCATCCCAGTGTGGTTTGAGATCAAGTTTTGTTTGTAAAGCGCTCCGTGAAGTGACTTGGACTACAATAGAAGATAAGTTGCAAATTGTTGTTGTTCGAATATTGAAATCATCAGGGTTTCTCCTTTTGGGTGTACAGAAGATATGTTGCCATTTCATCAGGTTAGTACTCCCCAGCAAATTATATTTAACTTTTGGCTTTGACGCTAAACTGCTCCACATTTGGTTAATGAAATATCGCTTGTTCAAGGATAACCTTTGTTCGTTCAAAGTCTTAAAAGGAAAATTTAAAAATGCGTTTTCAGGGTTGGTATGTCGTGTCCCTGGTTTTGAAAACTTGCTTTCATCCTTCAACTGCAAGTCTTCATTCTTTTCTTTCTGTATGTTGAGGTCTTTCATTTTCTTTCTGTATTGTCGTAACGCTATCGTCACTTTGGCCCAGATTTTCGTCCCCAGTTCGCATGTGCAGAGTTGGGAGATTTCCCAGCCTGCCTCTGTGCTCCAGTGTTGTATTTTTTTTAAAAAAATGCAATTCCTTGTTCTCACCCCCACCTATGGCCCTATGACCAATGCCAACCCTTAACCCCCACAGACCTTTCATGGCACTGCATACCGCCTCTGCTAACTCATGCCACTCTATACAACCACGGGGGCTTCTCGTGCCCCCTCCACCAATCTTTTGCCAACACATGCAAACCTTTACCTTCACCCACCACCCTTTATCACCTCTACTCCAACTCACTTAATATCATTTGCCACTTCCTGGACAGCCTCAACACTCCTTGGACAACTTGACAGCTTAACACTTCTTCGATCACTTGACAGTTCATTGCCAGCTTGTCAATTGTTTGACAGCTTGACAGTTCCAATAGGTTTGTCTGTAAAAACTGCATAATCATGTTTAATTAAAACAATTTCGAAGGGTGTCTTGCCTCCTGGAAAGAATGCCATAACTCTCCCAGAGGGTATCTTACCCCTCCAAAGGAATATGCTGGCAAGAATTCACCAAGCTCAGCCACTCCTTACCTGATGTGCTCCCTTCTGTGGAGGCAGCTGGTGATTTAAATTGTCTACTTGCTCCGCGATTCCCGCATGTATGAACACTAGACCGACTCCAGCCCTGCTCCCATGAAAATGGGAAATACAATCTTCCGCAGTGTGGGGGGGGGGGGTGGGGGGGCAAATGAAAGCAAAAGTTAAAGCGCGTCAGTAGATAGATTCTGATTGCTCTTTACTTCATGTCTTCCACTTCTCCCAGTTTCATTTTTTAAAACTCACTACTTTTCTCCCAGTTTCTGCTCATTGCCTCTCCTGCAGTTTACACTCTTGCCTCTGCTGATCCTAGAATCAGCCATAATAACTCTGCATTATGGAATTCTGTTCCTAACCCTTCCCCCTGCTTCCCCAGCTTTCAAAAACATCAAAATCTACCTTGTACTTGCTCACGCCTGATTCCTATTTGACTCTTGTGCCTGTCCAATACTTCATGAAGCACCCTTGGCAGCTATCGTTTCACATTCAATCTAACCCATGATGATATATGGGGCACCAACGAAAGGCCACGATGTACCCGAAAAGCCGCTCGCCACGGTGCAGCATGGCTGGTAAAAGACGGGAGACTGTGCTCCTGGATCTTGCCGGCTCAAGCGCCTCATGAGAATTAACACAATGTCACGAAATGTGGCAGTGTAAATACCGCCCATTGTGGGGGGGATCACTTTTTGGCAAATCTGCATATTAAAGCGAGACAGCTAGCCTCACTCTAATGTGCAGATTCCCGAGATTCCTGAGGCTTTGGGATTCATCCCCTTCGGCTCAGAGACTTTGGCGAGCACTTAAAAGGGATTACAAAGGTTGGAGAACCGTGAAACCCATCTTTGAGTCTCCACATCTCTGGTGGGAAGCAATCAAGGGGAACATCAAAAGGTTTTTCATCCTCAAAGACATTCAAAAGGTGAGAGAGAGAGAGACGAGGGGCCATGTCCAGGCTCCAGAAATGTATGCAGAATTTGCTCCAGCTGCGGTCGATGGGGGTTGATGTCAAGGAGGATCTCCAAGAGGTGAAGAGCCAGCAAACCTCGCTCTACACCTCGGAGGCCTTCCGTTCCATAGTCCGCTCCGTGGAGCAGGGTGAAAAGTGCTCACACTATTTCTTCCAAAAGCTGCACAGAGAGACCTCTGTGATCAGCAGCCTGAAGGAAGAAGATGGCTCTGTAAAGTCATCGCAGGCTGACATCCTGAGGATCAGCCAATCCTTTTATGCCGGACTGTATGATCTGAAGCCAACAGATAACAGTTTCTCAGACCTTCCTGTCGTCTATCACGGAGGTCTTAGGCGGCAGCGAGCGGGAAAACCTGGACAAACCACTAACTATGGAAGAGCTGACAAAGGCCGTCAAGTCCTTCGAGACGAGTAAAACTCCCGGAAGCGACAGCTTACCGGTTGAGTTGTATTCGGCTCTGTGGGACTGGATGGGCCCAGACCTGCTGGAAGTGTATGAGAGTATGCTTCTGGAAGGCAGCATGTCAGAGTCCATGAGGAAAGGCATCATCACCCTCATCTACAAGCAGAAGGGGGAAAGGGAAGAAATTCAAAATTGGCGATCCATTTCACTGTTGAATGTGGATTATAAAATTCTAGCCAAGGTCATCGCCAATCGGGTCAAGTCTGGTCTGGAGTCGGTGATCCACCCTGACCAGACGTGGCAGGAAGATCTCTGATAGCCTCGCGCTACTCAGGGATACGATCGCCTACGTGCAGGACAGGAAGGTGGACACCTGCCTCATCAGCCTTGACCAGGAGAAGGCTTTTGACAGAATATCGCACACCTACATGATGGATGTGCTCTCCAAAATGGGGTTTGGGGAGGGAATTTGCAATTGGATCAAACTGCTCTACACAAACATCTATAGCGCAGTCCCAATCAATGGGTGGGAATCAGAAAAGTTCCAGATCAAATCTGGAGTCAGGCAGGGCTGCCCTCTCTCCTCGGCCCTGTTTGTTTGCTGCATAGAACCTTTTGCCGAGTCCATCAGGAAGGATCCGGGTATAAGAGGAGTGACGATCCCAGGCAGCGGAGGCGTGCAAGTTAAGGCTTCCCTGTATATGGATGACGTCGCCGTCTTCTGCTCGGATCCCGCGTCTGTACGCAGGCTCTTGAATGCCTGCGACCAGTTTGAAATGGTCTCAGGAGCCAAGGTAAACTGTGGCAAGAGCGAGGCCATGTTCATTGGGAAATGGGCCGACCGGTCCTTTGTCCCCTTCACTGTCAGGTCAGATTACCTGAAGATGCTGGGGATATGGTTCGGAGCGGCAGAGGCATGCACCAAAAACTGGGAGGAGCTCATCGCCAAGGTAAGACAGAAACTGGGCGGGTGGGAGCAACGCTCCCTCTCCATTATGGGCAAAACCCTGGTCATCAGGTGTGAGGTGCTCTCGGTGTTACTGTACGTGGCGCAGGTCTGGCCCATTACCCGACCCTACGCCGCAGCTGTCACCCAGGCCATCTTCAAATTCATCTGGAGATCCAAGATGGACCGTGTCCGAAGGGACACCATGTACAGACCTCTGGATAAGGGAGGGAAAAGCGTACCCAACGTCTCCCTCATCCTGTTGGCCACCTTTGTGTGCAGCTGCATCAAGCTGTGCGTGGATCCCCAGTATGCAAACACCAAGTGTCACTACATACTGAGGTTCTACCTGTCCCCGGTGTTACGAAGGATGGGCCTGGCCTCATTGTCGCGGAACGCTCCAAGTAGTTGGACCGTGCCGTACCACCTGTCCTCGTGGAAAAGTTTTTGAAGAAAAACACCTTTGACCACAAGGCAATGAAGCAGTGGTCAGCACGTAATTTCCTCGAGGCCCTCAGCTCAGGGAAAAGCAGACTGTGGAGGACGTTGGACGGTTCCCTGAGCAGACTGCCAGAGTCATCTGGCAGAACGCCTCATCACCAGAACTTTCAAACAAGCACCAAGACCTCCTAGCTTGGCTGGTGGTGAGAAGGGCCCTCCCCGTCAGAGTCTTCATGTACACCCGAAGGCTCAGCGCCGTTCCACGCTGCTCTCGGAGTGGCTGTGGGGGAAATGAGACGGTCACCCACCTCATTGTGGAATGTGCCGTTGCAAAGAAGGTATGGAGAGAGATGCAGTGGTATTTGTCAAGGTTCATCCCAATCAGCTCCGTGACACAGGACTCTGTGCTCTATGGACTGTTTCCAGGGACACACACCGAGACAAACATCAACTGCTGCTGGAAGGTCATCAACTCGGTGAAAGAAGCTCTTTGGTCTGCCCGAAACTTGCTGATCTTCCAGTGCAAAGAGCTGTCCTCGACCGAGTGTTGCAGACTGGCACATTCCAAGGACCAGGACTACGTGCTGAGGGACGCACTCAAGCTTGGGGCAGCTGCCGCCATGGCACAATGGGGAAAGAACGGTGTAAGGTCTTACCAGCAAATGTACGCTGAGGGGGCGGGTAACAGTGTAAACCCCCCCTCGGTCTGGGTCATTAACACTCCAATGTATAAAAGAAACATGACAATGTAAATGTTTAAGAAGGAATTGTAACGTAAAGAGCGATATGTGTGTAGAGTTATCAAAATTGAATGGAAGAAAGTCAAGTGGGGATGTGTAACTCTGATGGAAATGTACAGTCAAGACAATTCGAAATGTTCTGTAATGTTTATGATAGATTTTATGAATAATGTATATTTTTTGAAAGAAAAAAAAAAATTGGTCCCAACAGGGACCAAACGAAATGACACTCATGGGGATCTCCCAGGATATTGGAGACCCCTACTACATGACCTTTGGGCAGGGTGGTCCCCTGGCACTGCTGGTGCCACCTGGGAACCCTGGCAGTGGCAGCCTGGCATTGTGGCAGTGCCACCTGGTTGACAGCCTACCACCCTGGCAGTGTGATCTAGGTGCCGGCCTGGCATGCCAACCTGCCAAGTTGGCACTGCCAGCTGGCATGGGCATTGCCAGGTTGGCACTGCCAAGGTGCCAAGCTGGCATTTTTTGCACATGCGCCATTAGGCCAGAGGTGCCCTACATGGGTGTTGGAGGGGATGCGGGGGAGGCGGAGCGCGGGGGACCCACTCAGTGCGTTTGATGCTGGGGGGATCGCTTTGGGGCCTCGGCGATCGAGGCGCCATTTCAAAATGGCATCCCGATCTCTCGCTACACTGGGGAATTCCGGCGAGCGGAGCTCCTCAGTGTACAAAACGGGGCTCTGTGCGGCCTCAGCCGTGCATTCCCTGCCGAGGCCCCTTACACAACGTGAGTCACACCAGGAAACACATGGCTAAATGTGCTTTCTATGGGACTCTGTTCCCAATTAGTTGAATCATGCCCTTCATGTTTGTTCACTCTTCGATAAATAGAGTTTTAATAGTCTATAGACACTGCAGGAATATAATGGGCGTGATTCTCCGACCCCCCGCCGGGTCAGAGAATCGCCGGGGGGCGGCGTGAATGCCGCCCCCGCCAGCTGCCGAATTCAACAGGGGGCGGGAATCGAGCCGCGCTGGTCGGCAGCCGCTGGCAGCGGCCCCCCCAGGCGGTTCTCCGGCCCGCGATGGGCCGAGTGGCCGCCTGTTTTTGACGGATCCCGTCGGCGTATGTTACGACAGGTACTTACCGGTGGGGCCTGGCTCCGCGAGCGGCCTCTGGGTTCCTCGGGCGGGGGGGGGGGGGGGGGGTATCTGGCCCTGGGGGGCGTCCCCACGGTGGCCTGGCCCGCAATCTGGGCCCACCGATGCACCAATTCGCGACGGCCGGCAAAGGCCCTTCGCCGCCGGTTGGCGTGGCGCCAAGCACCTTCCCCGCCGTCTGGCGCGGCAAAAACCACTCCGGCACCAGCCTTGCCCCTGAAGGTGCGGAGGATTCTGCCACTCCTTCGCACCGGAGTTGCCCGCCCCGCCGGTTTCCAAAGAATCCCGCCCTAGCTCTCTACCTTCAAGTACTTGATTTCCTTTCCCAGTGCAATTGCAATTTCCACAAGGAAACCTACCCTTCCTGAGAATGGAAAGGTGCCTTTTTTAGCATTTAAGCCTAGGCTAACATTCGGAATGGTGCTGAGGGCATGCCGTGCACTTGGAGGTGTTACTTATTACTATGTAAACATCTCACGTGGACCAAACAACCCCACAGCACAGTTTGTAGATGACTAACGATGGGGTTTTCCTGACCCCTTGATCAACATTCTACCCTCAACCAATGCTACCAAACACATAGCAGATAATTCTTCTCTGCTGTTTGTGAGAGCTTGCTGTGTGTGTATGGAATATTGGATGTCAAGGTTTCTAGCAAAACAACAGTGGCTTAAAAATAAAGTACATGACTATGAAACAGTTTGGGTGATGTCCTGAGGTTATGAAATCTGCTACCTAACTATGGGGATGAAGAATAATCCCATTATCATTGCTATTGTAAAGAGTAATCTGAGTTGCTTGGCCGCGGTGGGGTGCGGGGGGGGGGGGGGGGTGAGTCACATGATGTGAGCGTGGGAGGGGTTGCTTTTCCATGAGCTCCAGCCCTGCTCATCTTTCAATCCTTCATTTCGTCCTGGTGCACATTTCATACTTGGTTTTCTTGGCCTACATGGCTTGCGTCATGTCCCTGGAAGGTCCTGATTGTTTTTTTTTTGCGAGGAAATTGAGATAGAATTCTAAAATCCTTGTGTGTTCAAGGTGGTCAGAGTGAGCTGGAGTGGGGTCCAGCTTGTAGTGGGGCAGTTGCTGCTGAGTGGGCTCTTGCCTTGCCGGCGCGGTGTGTATCTGGATGATGGCCGCCATCAAAGATGTCGCCTTGGCGAGAATTTTGCGGTGCAGGTCATGAGAGTTGACTTTGAAGGATTGCAGGGTACGTTTAAAGAGGCGCATGAGAGGGTTCTTGCATTCGAAACATACTGTCCTTGGTTAGGAGGCGCCTTCGTGTCATCAAAATCCTGCTGTGTGGTGTGTTGTTTATCCTGACGGATTCGGGAGATGGGGGTCGGCAGGTTGTCCCCCTGGACCCGGTCCCTGGAGGTGGGAGATGAACTTCCAATTGGGTTGAGGAATTGGCTGTTATGCTTTGGTAATCCTTTTTTGGAGGCTGGGTGTATCAGATTCAGTGGAGTACAATGTATCCTGTCAGTGGGGCCTGGGGTTGGAAGGGCCCACTGCTCCCATACCATCCTACTCTCAATGTTCGTCATGAAGGGTTGGAGGTGGATAAGCTCGTCGAACCATTCCTCCCAGCTGGGGCCTAAGCTGTGGACCACCTGGGTATCAGAGAGACGGCATGGGAGAAGTGATGATGTCTCTTGCTTCAATCATTTGAATCCTTGAGAGATCCTGAGGAGTGCTCATTGATCCTGTCTTATCCTCTCCCTTCTCATCCGACATGGAAGATGTCTTTATCCTCCAATTTATCCTGCGCTTCTTCTGATTATATTGTTGTTGACTTTTTGCAGCTTTCTTTTTTCCCCTGAAGGGGAGTACGAATTGTAAGCGTGATGGCCTGTTACGGTGATTATCCTGCTCTAGCAAAATCATTTTAGTCAATTGTGGGAAGTGCAGTTTGTGCAGAGTGTTACTCCTTTTTTGTACTTGTTTAAAGGTAAAGCTAGCATAGTCCCAGATGACCATAGGCTGCTTTTGCCTTTGAGGGGGAGACTTGACTGGTGGTGACTCAACCTGAGGATCACCACACCTCAGGCGAGGGGAAAGGTTGAGAAGGCGGGGCCTTCATGAATAACCTCAAGCCGGTACGGGATTTGAACCCGCACTGCTGGCCTTGTTCTGCATCGGAAGCCAGCTGTCTAACCTAAAGTGAGCTAAACCGGCGCCCATATTGTGTATGTGGAGGACGGGTGGAGCCGGGGTGGGGTGAAGGGTGGGTGATCGGTTATGGGCAGATAGCCCTCCTAGTTAGAGCTAATCCGTTTTGGGTTTTTCGTTGGGATTTATATATTTTTTATGTTCTTTGAATTAAGAATCCGTATCTTTATGCTTCTTTGGCCTGGGCAGAGTTTGTATCCTGGGGAGAACTGGATTTCATCTGACGCCTCCTTAAGTTTTTCCTTCCCTTTGTTTGGGATTTTCTCCTTCTTCCTCTCCTGAGCTATTGTGGTGGTTGGGTTGTTGAGGAGGGAGGTTGCTCTGGGTCCCCTTTCTGTGACGGTGTCGCCTTGACCTAGGCTGGGTGTCCCTTCCTTTGTTTTTTTTTCTTCTCTTCATCCAGGTGAGCATTGTGTTTGTTCTTATCCTGGTTCCGTCCGCTGGTTTGGAGGGGGTTGGGGGAGGGGGTGGTAGGGGGAGTTTCCGTGGTTGTGCTGGGGAAGAGGGAATTGGCCATCCCTCCCAGGGTGCACAATCATTGGGTGTCTTGACGGTTCTCCTTTTTCTCTGACTGGGGTGCCCCCTTGGCTGGGGCTGGAGTAATCATCCTCTTGTGGTGCGTTGCCCTGGGTGTGGTTGGGCCAGGCCCGGTGCTCTGGCAGTTATCCTGTTTTGCCTCTTTGCCTCTCTGTTACACAGGGGCCTGGATATGGGCTGAGTTCTGTGTCTTGGTGGATATCCTGTTATTCCCCTGGGGGTGGGTCACCTTCTTGTTGATTGAGTGGCCAGTTCTCCTTTTCACTGGCGAGTGTTGTCATCTGCCGGGATAGTTCTCGTAGTTTTCTTCGCTCTGCTTTTCTTTCTTTTCTAATTTGGGAGACCCTGAAGGCTTGACCATAGACTGAACATGATGATGTTGTTGTTGCCAGTCCTCTCTTCACAATTATAGGGAATGATCTAGGTTCTGCCCTAGGCCTTTTTGGGGGGGTTTAGCTGCACTGTGTGGTGTGTATGTATATCCCCTTAAATCTGGGGTCTCCACGTAATTTCTTTTGTTTTTTTTGTAAGGGTGAGTATGACGAACCCACTCTTGGCTCCTACATGGGTTCAGGTGGGTCTGGTGTCTGGGAAGAGGAGGCTGTGATGGATCATTGGTGCCATTGGCGCTGCTGGAGTTGAAGGAGATTGTTCGCCCGATCATGGCATGGGAGTTTATCCTGATTTCCCGTGTTGATCATGGGGTTGTGCGGTGTGGGAGGGTGCACACCATTTTGTCACATTTTCATGATCCTATCCTGTTTAATCCCTCACTGTCAGGTGGGGGCGATAGGAGTATCTAGATCTGCCTAATAATTGTATTGAGCCAGTTATGGTGTTGTTCTCCTGTTCCATTCCATACTCACGTCGGTTTTTGCTTTTCCTCTCCTTGCTTATGGCAATGTATTATTGTGTAATGCTGTTGCGTTGTTCTCTAAAATGTAAAATCTCAATAAATATACTTTTAAAAACTATTTCGACTTCCGGTGACGGCGGGCGGGAGGGCTCCCGGTCGGCAACGGCATTTTCGGGGCTTTAAGCCCGGTCCCAGGGTCCGCGGAGGCGGCAGAAGAAGGGAGAAGGCATGGAGGAGGCACAGTGAAGACACAGGAGGAAAAAAGGAACAAAGAAAAATGTCGAGGGTGAGCAAGAAAACGGCCGGGAAAAAAACAGCTGGAGGTCCGTCGGGGAGTGGAAAGGTCACCGCGGGGTCACCAGGAAAAATGGAGGCTGGAGCACCAGGGAAGGCCGCACTGCTTACGGCTGAAGAAATAACTAAGGTGATGGCTGCGGAATTTGAAAAGCAGTTGGCGCAGATTGCGAAATGCATGGAGACGGTGAGGAAGGAGATGAGGGAGGTTTTGAGTCTGCTGGTGGAGGAGGCGGTTTCCCCGGTGAGGAAGGAGGTGGCGAGCGCAGTGGCGGAGGTGCGAGAGCAAGGGGACGCGCTGAAGGAAGTGGAGGAGATGTTATTGCAGCACGGTGATCAACTTGCCTCGATGGGGAAAGAGATGCGGAAGGTGATGGATACTAACAAGGATCTGCGAGGAAAAATGGAAGACCTGGAAAACAGATCCAGGCGACAGAATTTGAGGGTTGTGGGGCTGCCCGAAGGAGTTGAAGGACCGAAGCTGACTGAGTACTTTGCCGCGATGCTGGAAAAATTATTGGGGGAGGGGGAGGATCCCTCCTGATATGAACTGGATCGGGCTCATCGGTCGTGGAGGCCTATACCAAAGGCGAGTGAGCCGCCAAGGGCAGTGACTCTGTGCTTCCGTAGGTACAGGGTGAAGGAGAAGGTCCTGAGCTGGGCTAAGCAGAAGCGGGTGGTGCAGTGGGCTGGAGCTGGTATACGTGTATACCAGGACTTTACGGTGGAGCTGGCAAGGAGGCGGGCTGCCTTCAACCGGGTGAAGAGGGCACTGTACATTAGCAAGGTGCGGTGCGGCATTGCATATCCAGCGAAGCTGAGGGTGACTTACAAGCTCAGGGACCTTTATTTTGGAACGGCGGAAGCAGCGGAGGAGTTTGCGAAAGCAGAAGGACTGTGGCAGAACTGACAAACTGAGGAATGGCCATGTGCCGATGTAACCTCATGACTGTATTTTCTTCTTTTTTGTATCACTGCGCGCTGGTGTAGAGATTAAAGGAGCCAATGTGGTATATATTTGGACAAGGGAAGGGGCGGGACTTTCACTCGAAATGAGAGTTCTTTGGGGTGTAGGTGGATATGCGGGGTTTGTGTGCTAAAAGGGAATCTTTGGGCTTTCCTAGTGGAGGCAAATGGGAAAGGGATCCGGGCGGGGGCCTCCACGCTGGCCGGTTTAAGCCGGCCAGTGAACGGGAGTGAGGTGGGGGGAGGGGCTGTGGCCATCGGAACCTGGCAGAACAGGGTCCGAGTGGTCTAGCCGGGGTGGAAAGTTGGGGGGAAGGAACCGAGGTTGGGAGGAGGAGTTTTACAAGAGGCAGTGGACAGGAGGAGCTGGAGACCTGCGGTGGGGGGGTGGGGGTGGGGGGTGGGGGAGAGCTGTGTAAGATTAAGGGTGACTACGGGTAATCCCTGATTCCTTTTTGCCATTTGTTTATGTAAACATGCGGGTTGAGGTTTGGGGGTTGGTGGGTAGATGGGATCGTTGTTATTATGGGGACTGACATATCTTGCTGATTATTGTTTATTGTTGATGGATGTAAATGTGGGAGAAAATGTGAAAAAGGAGAATAAAAATTTTTTAAAAAAAAAGCTATTTCTGTCATCTGACTGACTGATGGATAACATTATGACAGGTCTCAGTCTCCAAACTGCAAATTAGGTTTAGGAAGGAGTAAGATAAAATGCGACCAAGTCCAGTATTAGCAGCAGATAATCCACGGAAGCTAACTTTACTTACAAAATCATTTGCAGAACAAAAATATTCTCATTAATGTTCCTAATTTAATCCAGGATCTGTGTTGTGAAGTTTACACATGCAAATAAATACCCATGTGAGCAGGGCAGAGGAATTAGACTTATGAGTCTTGGAGAAAACAGTCTGCACAGCCCCTATCGGCTAAATGACCTATTTCTTTGACAAATTGGGGCACTAAGAGGAAATGAACAGACATTTGACAGTTAGAATCATTCCAGCACAAAGAGGTCACGTTGGCCTAGAATGTGTAGACAGTGCTCATTTGTGAAATTATTTTCTCACCAGCTCGATTCTGACCTTGAGTCACTGTATGTGTGGCGTTTGCACGTTCTACCCTTGTCTGCGTGGGTTTCCTCTGGGTGCTCCGGTTTCCTTCCACAGTCCAAAGTTATGCAGGTTCGGTGGATTGGCCATGCTACATTGCCCTTCATGTCTAAAGGTCAGGTGCAGACTCGATGGGCTGAATGGCCTTCTCCTGCACTGTAGGGATTCTATGTTTCTATTCTGAAATTGTGAGCAGATAACAGCATGACAGGAGTCACTGGGCATTTTAGCGAAGGACTAGACCAACAATTTTACTCCTTAATTAATTAAATTTAGGCATTGAGAAAGCAGCAGAAACATGATGAAGAAGGAAATAGGGTGAATTCATGTGGGTAAACTGGAGTCAAAACAAGTGCAGAATGAGAAATGAGAGGTAAGAACGATTTGATTGAGGGAGAAACAAAATGAGGGAAAGGAAAAAAACATAATTTAAAAAGAGTGACATTTTGAAAACCTGCGGTAACAATTTACTACCTGCTAGAATGAGACATCATGGTTAAAATATTCCCTTTCTGTGCCAGAAAGGTGAGTGGCACTGCAGGAACAGAGATCTTATCATTAAGAGGTGTGATGAATGTAGGAAGTTGGGATATATTGTATTATATGTATTTACTGCAGTCAGGGTTAAAAGCCTGGGTTAGTGTGTGTGTATGACTGCTGAAGTTATGTTTTTAAAAATCCTAGTTTGAAAGACAGCCAGGCTTTTGGGGAGCCAGAGGTGCAATTAAAGCATTGTAAAAGTTTGGGCCAATAGACTTTTATTTATATTAAGAAGGTTCCCTGTGGAGTCGTTAATTAGAGACCTTGTGTTCAGTTTCGTAAGATGATGTAATTAATAGGAGGAGTCAAGGGCTGAAGCGGTCAGGTGTTGAGGTTCAGAGTTAGTCTGCGGTTAGAAGGTGAAAGGAGAAGCAGTGTCTGAAGAAATACAGTCAGAGGTTCTGCATTATTCTGACAGGGTGTCCGGTCTCTTTCTTTAAAGCAGTCTCAAAAGATCTCTCTTTCCCAAAGTGGAGTATTCAAGAATCTCTGAACAGCAAAATATTCCTGGGTGCTAACTGTATTTAAAAGTGGATTGGGATCTGAGATGGTTTTATTGTTTGAGTGGGAATAAAGATAGCAGTAAAGGGTTATTGTGTCGCTGTATTGATTAGCATTATTTAATGGATAATTGTAAACTATTTGCTTGTCTGATGTTGAATATATTAGTATGTTCGTAATAAAGTTTGCTTTAATATACCATATCCCTATTTTGTGTGTCATCGCTCCTGGAGCGAGGTACCCTTTCCTCGTAGTCTTACAAAATATTGAGGTTTCTGTCCAATATCCTAGCCACCGTTGGGGTCTGGTCCAGGGTTATAATAGAGGGTCATTGCATCATTAAGTACCAGCCCTAAATTTCTGCAGCAGTTTAATTAATTTTAACAGCACAAATGCGGTAATTTTGGGCCACTCGCAGGCAGTTTGACAATGTGTTTTCACCAGGCTGTATGGTTTTGGGTCGCAAGTAGTCCAGCAAATTGTAGTAATTCGCAACTAGCGCCTATCCCTTCACTGTGACAGATTGCGAAGATATCAACACATTCATAATGGTGTGTGCATTACATCCACCATTATTCTGATTCTTACCTTTTCAACAAGTTCTCAGTGCACTTTATGAAGCATTACTGAAATCCCTCAGATCTGAGTTTTTTGTGAAACTTACTGCAATTCTCCACTGCAGAGTTTTGACCTTTCGGATGGTGGTGTACAGGACACCCTCTCGGCAATTCCCAGAGATACAATCTGTTATGCTTGTAAATATATTTGATGTTTCCTGCGTTAAACACCAAACATTGCCAATGACATAGAGAGTGTTTGGAGTGTAACTACGAGTGACACAGCTTCAGGCTGTCTCTGTCTGTCCTTGCAATCAGTCTAATCAACCTCGGCCCAAATGTGGATAAATGTGGAAGCATAGTGTTTCACTTTGCAATTTTTCAGTAGAAACATGACTAAAGCCAACTTTCCTCTGGGAGCTTCCACAACTTAATAAGAGGGAATTCACTTGCTTCTAAACTGGTGCTCCCTCCTGACATTAAATCATAGAATTATAGAATTTACAGTGCAGAAGGAGGCCATTTGGCCCATCGCGTCCACACCAGCCCTTGGAAAAAGCACCCCGCTTAAGACCCAGTAACCCCACCTAACCTTTTAAACACCACGGGCCAATTTAGCATGGCCAATCCACTTAACCTGCACATCTTTGGACTGTGGGAGGAAACCAGAGCACCCGGAGGAAACCCACGCAGGCACAGGGAGAAAATATACAAGCATACAGTCACCCGAGGCTGGAAGTAAACCCGGGTTCCTGGCGCTATGAGACGGCAAGCTAGCCACTGTGCCGCCCATCAAAGGATCATCTACACAAACTCAGAGTGGCCTCCTGATATCAGGAATGTTGTCTTAGTCACATCTCTCCAACTTTCTCCTCCTTCTACTTGATCAGTTCGGTCCAAGTTTGTAAGTGACAGGCACGAGTGCAAAGATATTTGAAATTGAAATTGAAGGGGCTGTTTAGCACAGGGCTAAATCACTGGCTTTGAAAGCAGACCAAGGCAGGCCAGCAGCACGGTTCAATTCCCGTAACAGCCTCCCCGAACAGGCGCCGGAATGTGGCGACTAGGGGCTTTTCACAGTAACTTCATTGAAGCCTACTTGTGACAATAAGCGATTTTCATTTCATTTCTTTAACCTGTCTGGTACAAAATGTATTCGGTCCAATACAACCATATTGACAAAGGTATGTTCTGTAAAATCAAAGTCACTTTCTAGAGGATGAAACCGTGAATAGCTGAAAGGCAGTAAGGCCCATTTTGTACCAGACAGGTTAAAGATCAATTTCAAATGTCTTTGCCACTCGTGCCTGCCACCTGCCAACTTCTCAAGCACCAGTTCCAGCTGTTGTCAACTTGTCATTTTCAGAAAAATAAATCAATTTTTCTCTGCAATTGGATTTCATCTTTATGAACCTCTCACTAATTGAAAGAACATCTGAAGTTGTTCGGACCGATTAATCTGATACAACTTTTTAAAATTGTTGGTTAAGCACAAAATGTCGGAGGCAAAAATGTTTTCAGGTGGTTTCCAAGAGTCACAGTTAAAGGGCATGTTTATTGAGCATTAGGTTTCAAAGATGCCTGTTAGAGGTTGGCAGGGTGGGTTCTTCTGGCTCAGTGGGTAGAAGCTCGGGGTCAGAAACCCCGGATTCAAGTCCAACTCTGAGAATTGATGGCCATGGAAGGTGTGTTCATAATGTGGCTGAACAAGTTGATTATCAGCCTGTAAATCCTTCCAATAGGCCTGATGGCAGGCGGTAAGAGTGGGAGAGTTTCCTGGTCAGCCATAACTGTGGAACGCAACGGCAAACCACTGCAGTTCTTTGCCAAGTTTAATCATGGACCAATCTAAAGGAAGTAATGGTCACCAATGGTCACTTAGGGCACGGTACCAAGAGGAGGAGGGTATAAGAGGTTGCTGAAATGGAAAGGACCATGGCCGTTTCTGACATACATTCAATGACTTTGGGGTTACAGGGAACAATACTGAAACTTTGGCAGATGGCATAAAGCTTGGAAGAGTGTAAACATTGAGGAAGACAGTCGAAGCTTCAACAAGCCGGGACAGGCTGGTGAATCAAGCGAACCATGGCAGATGCAATTCAATACAAAAGTGTGAGGTGATACATTTTGATCGCAAGAATGAGGGGAGACAATACACAACTAAATGATACAATTTCAAAGGGGTAAAGAACAGAGACAGGGGTACTTGCGCACCAATCTTTGTGGATGACAGGATAGTTAAACAAAGCAGTTAATAAAGCATCTGGGATGGTGCACTTCATAAATAGAAAGACAAAGCTTAAGAAGTTGTACTGAATCATACGAGTCCAGTTCCAGCTGGGCTGTTTGCACTGTAATGTGTGAATGGAATGGACATGTTAATGAGTGACGTCGATCTTGGTGCAGTACTGACATCAGTTAGTCATGTACTAGACTCTCGAACACACTGTATTTAGAAGCACCATCCCTCCGCTGTAATCTGTTTACATGTTATTTCAAGAAAGACAGAGTACATTACACTCTGTGTAAGGGAAAATAGGTCACGCACATTATCCAAAACAAATTCCCAGGCACCACACTTTGGGAGGACAGAAAGATTTGGAAGAAGGTACAGAGGAGATTTTCTGGAATGGTTCCAGGGTTGAGGGATTACAATTGCATAACGAGATTAAAGAAGCTGAGTTGTGGTCCTGAGAACAGAGAAGGCTAGGAGATTTGATCGGGCGTGTTTAAAGCCATAAAGTTGAGTAAATATCGGGACCCTGTTTCCAGTGACTTAAAAATCGATAACCAGAGAGTTTAGATCCAAGATGATTGACAAAGAAGCAGAGGTGACATGAGGAACAAAAAACTATTTCCGCAGTGAGTGATTCGCATTTGGAATATAGGGTGGCTGAAAAAGATTCAGTCGTAACATCCAAAAGGAAAGTGGGAGGGGTGAGTGGGTTGGGGAAGAGGGGCTAGCAGGGCAAAAGAAGGGTGCTAGGGGGTTGGAGACCACAGGCGGGTGGGTAGGGGGGGGGTGGGGGAGACAGAAGGGTGATCGGTAAGGCAGAGGCAGCGTGGCAATGTTGGTGGTGGAGGCTGCTGCAGGGCAAGGCTCACTCTTTACTCGTGGGTCCATGAGGAGGAAAATCCCGTTCTTCCGGTCCGGGAAGGAAATCATCTTGGGCTGGATTCTCCCCGCTGGCGGGATTCTCCATTATGCCGGCTGCGCACCCACACCCGGGGATTTCCCGACGAGGTGGGACTGGCCACAAAGGGAAACCCTCTTGGCCAGCTGGCGGGATGGTGAATTCCGCTTGCGCCAGGGGCACGCTGCACCAGAAAACTGGTGCGGCGGGACAGAGCATCCCCCCCTTTTCTTGGTTGCAGCTCTGATCACCACTCAGCTCCTCAGGCCTCAGCTTAAAATTGCCGATCAGGCCCGAATGATGCCATCAGAGTCTTATCCATTTATTTCATGATACCCCATCAGCTTCAGGCTGGTAGACGTGCTGCCTGTAATTTAGATTTACTATTGGTCAAATCGATAAGGGTTGGGAGTGGTCAGTCCCTTGTTCTATTTTAACTATCCCCTCATCTTGCATATATGGGGGAAATTAAATCATAGAATCCCTACAGTGCAGACGGGGCCCATTGAGTCTACAGTGGCCCTCTGAACAAGCACCCTACCAAAGCCCCCTCCCTTACCCTATCCTGTAATCCCGTAACCCCACTTAATCCTTTAGACACTAAGGGGCAATTTATAAAGTCCAATCCACCTAACCTGCACATCTTTGGACTGTGGGAGGAAACCGAAGCAGCCAGAGGAAACCCACGCAGACACGGGGAGAACGTGCAGACTCCGCACAGTCACCCGAGGCTGGAATTGAACCTGGGTCCCTGGCACTGTGAGGCAGCAGTGCTAACCACTGTGCCGCCCCAAAACACCTCATCCCACTTTTAAGAATACACAATGAACACTGGGAAGTACAGCGGACCAGGGGGACCTTGGGGTGAATGTCCATAGATACCTGTAGGCAGCAGGGCAGGTACATAAGGTGGTTAAGGAGGCATATGGGATACTTTTATTAGCCGAGGTATTGAATATAAGAGCAGAGAGGTTATAATGGAGCTGGGTCCCTGTGAGGCATGATCAATTTGGCTGGAGATGAAGTTGAATTCAAACTGAGGCTTTATTAGTATCTGAAGTGTGGCCTCCTACAGCAGTTGACGAAATGACGGCTAGCTGAAGGCCAAGCATATTTATAACCCGGCTCCTGGGCGGAGCTAGCATGCAGGGGCCCAGGTGAACCTGTAGTGCAGGTTCTACCGTACAACCCTTAATATAGGAACACAGTGGTTTACCACACCCTCACTCAAAACATTAATTTCCCCTGATCGATGCTGGCAGACCTGCCGAGTTTTTTCAGCTTCCTCTGTTCTTATATAAAATGCTCATTAGGCCACAGCTGGAGCACTGTATGCAGTTCTATTGCCACATTATAATAAGGATAATGGTTGCACTAGAGAGGGTGCGAGGGGGTTCACCAGGATGTTGCCTGGGCTTGAACGTTTCCGCTATGAAGAGAGGCTGGTTAAGTTGGAGTTCTCCTTACAGCAGAGAAAGCCAAGGGTGAAACCAGTTCAAGGTGTATAAAATTATGAGGGCATAGATAGGAAGGCATCTTTCCCCTTAGCAGAGGTGTCAATAACCAGGACGTATGGATTTAAGGTATGGGGCGGGAGATTTAGAGGGATTTGTGTAAAAACCTTTTGACTCAGAATGATGGGAATCAGGAAATCACTGCATGAAAGTGTGGGAGGGCAGGAAGCATTTAGATAAGCACTTGAAACGCCAAAGCATACAAGGCTACGGATCAAGTGCTGGAAAATGGGATTAGAATAGTAGGGGATTGTTGGCCAACAGACATGATGGGCCAAAGGCCCTCTTTATGAGGTTTAAAACTCTGTGACTCTAATAACAAGTTTTTCACAAGAATATCTGGATTCCATGCATGATGAGATTTAAAAGCTTTCCAAAGAAGGCAGCTCCTGCGATTGACTCTTGTGTTAACAAAGGACGGCAGCTGAGTTGCTCAACAATGCTGATGAGATGGGCAGAGTCACTCTATTTGGCAGCTGCTGAACACCTCAGAGCTTCAGATCTCCCCTGGTGGCAGGACAGTTTAAAATATCTCAAAAATAAAATTGCAAACATTTAGATTTTTAAGGTGATCTGAAGATTGTTCCTTTCATAAACAAATAAAATCCTAGAGTTCTGTACCTGGATAACAGTGATCAGACTCACCGACCACAGTTGAAGGCATTCCTGAGGGTGTGCTGGAAGAATGTGGATCATGTGACATCCTGTCCATGTGATGTCGGGTCACATGACTTTTACAAACGTTGTTGCATTTACTTGGTGGAGAGTAGGTCATTTTGTTATAGAGTATTCTTTGTGTTTTCATGGCAGCGGCTATTATTTGAAAAGAACCAGAAGGCCTTTCAATGGTAGTTGAAGAGAGGTAATGAAATTTATGGTAATTCAATGAAATTATGTTGGCAAATAGCAGGAAAGGTGGTAACACTCAGGCTCAACTATGTAACTGCGTACTGATGGTCTATATGTAACTAGTAATATGATGTGTAGAGGTCCAATATCCAAATAGAAGTAATTCTACAACTCCCTAATAGTCACCCTGAAAATGGAGCTCGGAACCTCTTATATTGCCCTGTTTTAGGTTCCCCACTCAATGCACTTTTACCAGGTCCACTCTCTCGCGATCTCATTAGATTTTGTTTTGCTTCAAGATGATAACTCTAAATTGGAAACCTCAGTCAGGGCTGATCAGTACTTGCCCATCAAATATCAGGGCAGCACGGTAGCACAAGTGGCTCGCACTGTGGCTTCACAGCACCAGGGTCCCAGGTTCGATTCCCCGCTGGGTCACTGTCTGTGCGGAGACTGCACGTTCTCACCGTCTCTGCGTGGGTTTCCTCCGGGTGCTCCGGTTTCCTCCCACAGTCCAAAGACGTGCAGGTTAGGTGAATTGGCCATGATAAATTGCCCTTCGTGACCAAAAAGGTTAGGTTGGGTTATTGGGTTACGGGGATAGGGTGGAAGTGAGGGCTTAAGTGGGTCAGTGCACACTCAATGGGCCGAATGGCCTCCTTCTGCACTATGTTAGGGGCTGGTTTAGCACACTGGGCTAAATAGCTGGCTTTTAAAGCAGGCCAGCAGCACGGTTCAATTCCCATACCAGCCTCCCCGAACAGGTGCCGGAATGTGGCGACTAGGGGCTTTTCACAGTAACTTCATTTGAAGCCTACTTGTGACAATAAGCGATTTTCATTTTCAATTTTCATTCATGTTCTATGTTCTAAAACTGGGTGGCACAGCCCACCCTGAACTCAACTAAATCAACGAAGGGGGCTTTTTTTCAAATTATAGAACTATAGAGGACTATATATGTCCTCTGGTACTGGGGTTCTCTCCTGTTACCACTCATCTTATTGTATTTCTCCTTTCCAAATATTTATTCCATTCGCTTTGTAATTTACAATTAATTGTTACCTCAGCGGCCACCTCAGGTACCTCACTCACTAACCTTTTACTGGCCACCTCTCTCTTCGTGCCGTTCCCACTCACTACCTCAGTGTTTTGTTCTTGCCCCTGGTTCCCCACAACCACCCCTGACAGCAGCATCTCCCCCTCCCCTGACTTCCTGTCTTCCAATTGTCTTTCTCCCGCTCCCTTTGAGCCTCCATTAACACCCCCCCCTCCCTCTCCCACCCAAGCCCTTATTCTCCAGTCTCACTCTTTCCCGCAAACTCCCATTCTCCAGTAACCCAAGTGCAGGAATTATCCATCTAATTTATGAAGTTGCTTACATCATTCTTTAATTCTTTTCCCTCAGTGAAACGGTGAAAGGATGGCGTCGTTGTTTCGAAGTGAGGAGATGTGCCTGACGCAGCTCTTTCTGCAGGTCGAGGCTGCCTATTGCTGCATCTCTGAGCTGGGGGAACTTGGTTTTATGCAGTTTCGAGATGTAAGTAAAAGTCGACGGTGGTGGCGAGTTACTTTTTCAAACTGCTGCAGTCCAGGTGAGGAAGGTGCTCCCATGTGCTGTTAGAGAGGGAGTTCCAAGACATTTCCAAGGAAGGAACAGTTTTCTGTGTCCAAGTCAGGATGGGAATGTGGAGGTAAACCTGGAAGCAATGGTGGTGTCCCCAAGCAGATGTCCTAGCTGATGAATGTCATGGGTTTGAAGGTATTGTCAGCATTCCTGGTCTAACGTTATAACATGTCCCAGGGCACTATCCTGCCCGCAAGAATATTAGCCTAAGCTCTGTTCAGGTACAATACGTCCCTCTTGGACTGGTCTCTCCTGTCACAGGGCCGGTCCCTTTGTTCCAAGAATCTGAAGGCTGTAGTCACCCTTTGATCTTTCATATTCTCCTATTTTTAGTCTCCCTAGTGGGTGGCACTGGGAGTAACCCAGAGACATTTTGAATTCTTGCTTTGTAACTTCCATCCTAGCTCCTTTCAACTTTAACTTAAGGACTTGAACCCGCTTCCTCCATACGTCATTGATTCCCTCATGGGCCATGTGTGCAGAACATTGTTCAGCCTCTCTCACCTCCCTTGCCCTGGCATCTTGACAACTCCCTTGACGTTGGTGTTGTTTAGTTTGTTTCATGGGCTCCTCCAATACCTTGTTCAGTGTTTTTTTCCTTTGTTTTTTTGCTTGTGCCTGGTTTGGCTTCTCTGAAATATGAATGGCCTTTGGCAAATGAGCCTTGCTGAGCCCTCCCATGCTGTTGTTGTTTCTGGGCGAAGATGCTGTTGTTGTTTCTGGGCGAAAGGCCCGAACCGTTCTGCTTCATTTGACATGACATGAAGTGCACGTTGTACGACAAGAATCTTTTTCGTTCAATGAATATGAGTTCCCTGGAGCTTTCTCGACTCTTGCAGAGATGTAGTCAGGTTCTCGCCAACACCTCCCTCAATTTTTCATTATGAAGCTAGAGAGTGGTTCCTTCTTGTGGGGTCAGTGTGTGTACGGCAGGCTATTTGTCCAGCCAATGTGCCACATAATGTGCTCTTTCCAGATAATTCCAACAACTGGAATGCCATCCATTTTCTCTACACTCTTCTCCCCCCAACTCCTAAATTCCTTACATCCTGGCCTAGCTGTTCAGGTCCAAAGGTGATTGTAGAGCCTCTATAAGTGTCCCAGATAAGATCAGTGTGGACCATTGATTGAACTTGGCATTTCCCAGTCCATCTGGCCAACTGAACCATTCAGAGAGCTTCCTATTTCTTTTGTATGTATGTGAATGATATCGTTGCGTTTCCATGTTTAGTGAGGATTTCTTTTGACGCTGTGGGTCTCCAGAATCTATTGCCTGTCCCTCACTCTCTCATTCGAATAGAGCGAGCTTGAAACACTTGCTTCATCAGCACACCAGGGTGGTGAAGTTAAGAACCTGCCATGTTTACGAGAAGTGCTCGTGAAGAGTGACTCTTTTGTGTGCCTTTTTTCACAGCTGAATGCGAGTGTCAACTCATTCCAACGGAAATTTGTGAATGAAATTAGACGTTGTGAAGTGATGGAGAGAATTCTTCGTAAGTGTGCAAGTATACTTCTGTGAAAATAATCAATAAAATTTTTTTTTGCATGTTGAAATAGTTAACACGGTGGAGAGGGGGTCCTGTAAAGATGTTCCTAAATCTGTACTCCTGATGAATGGTAGACAGCACCATGGAAAATAGCGACAAATCAACTCCACAGATTTGTGAATACTTTCACACTGATTTAAATATTCTTTCTTGACATTTCAGCAGATAGTCATCACTAAAAGGCACCATAGATTTCAGCATTTGAGTTGACAAGAACAAGAACAAAGAACAAAGAAATGTACAGCACAGGAACAGGCCCTTCGGCCCTCCAAGCCCGTGCCGACCATACTGCCCGACTAAACTACAATCTTCTACACTTCCTGGGTCCGTATCCTTCTATTCCCATCCTATTCATATATTTGTCAAGATGCCCCTTAAATGTCCCTATCGTCCCTGCCTCCACTACCTCCTCCGGTAGTGAGTTCCAGGCACCCACTACCCTCTGCGTAAAAAAACTTGCCTCGTACATCTACTCTAAACTTTGCCCCTCTCACCTTAAACCTATGCCCCCTAGTAATTGACCCCTCTACCCTGGGGAAAAGCCTCTGACTATCCACTCTGTCTATGCCCCTCATAATTTTGTATACCTCTATCAGGTCGCCCCTCAACCTCCTTCGTTCCAGTGAGAACAAACCGAGTTTATTCAACCGCTCCTCATAGCTAATGCCCTCCATACCAGGCAACATTCTGGTAAATCTCTTCTGCACCCTCTCTAAAGCCTCCACATCCTTCTGGTAGTGTGGCGACCAGAATTGAACACTATACTCCAAGTGTGGCCTAACTAAGGTTCTATACAGCTGCAACATGACTTGCCAATTCTTATACTCAATGCCCCGGCCAATGAAGGCAAGCATGCCGTATGCCTTCTTGACTACCTTCTCCACCTGTGTAGCCCCTTTCAGTGATCTGTGGACCTGTACTCCTAGATCTCTTTGACTTTCAATACTCTTGAGGGTTCTACCATTCACTGTATATTCCCTACCTGCATTAGCCCTTCCAAAATGCATTACCTCACATTTGTCCAGGTTAAACTCCATCTGCCATCTCTCCGCCCAAGTCTCCAGACAATCTAAATCCTGCTGTATCCTCAGACAGTCCTCATCGCTATCCGCAATTCCACCAACCTTTGTGTCGTCTGCAAACTTACTAATCAGACCAGTTACATTTTCCTCCAAATCATTTATATATACTACAAACAGCAAAGGTCCCAGCACTGATCCCTGTGGAACACCACTGGTCACAGCCCTCCAATTAGAAAAGCATCCCTCCATTGCTACCCTCTGCCTTCTATGGCCTAGCCAGTTCTGTATCCACCTTGCCAGTTCACCCCTGATCCCGTGTGACTTCACCTTTTGTACTAGACTTGACTTAGTTTGCCTCAATTTCACTTGAGTCAAAATTTTGAGTTCGTGGGCAGAACTTACTGCTTCTCTTGGGGGCAAGCTTAGAGATTTTGGAGGGGGAGGGGGGTTGGTTGATGGATGCAGGTGGGCAGAGGTCATTTGTTTGAGCAGGAGGGTGTGAGGTGGGTAACTCACTGCCTCCACCTGATTAAGTTTGGGGCAGGGTGGCCTTCCTGTCTGGGTGCTAACTGAGGCACCATCCTACCTTCACTCACCTGGGACCCTCCGTGAGCCTAGACCTCTCCCTGGGTGCTTTACAGGCAGCATTAACCGCTCCCATTGTCGTTGCCTCTGACTGACCAGCAACCTTCAACATGCAGGATTTCCAACCCCCGGGGCCCTGAATCCTGGACAGGGCCCAACACAGGCCTGATAAATGCCTGATGGCCACCTGATTTCTCCAGGTCTTCCCCAACAGAGATGACGTTGGAGTCGCACTGGTTCTCCAAAATGTGTGACCCCAGTCACCCAGATTAAATTCTGCCCAAGGACCCAAACACTTAACCAACGACTGGAGTTTAAATTCAGGGGAAGTACTGTCCTTCCAATGAAATCTTAAATATTAAGACTTATTGTTGTAATTTGAAAAAGAACAGTGAGATCGCCCTGAACCTAATTTTATATCTATATTTGAAAAGGTAGATGAAACCAGTCCATAAACTAAAGACCAGTTAGCTGAAAAAGTGGTAGTTGGAAAGATATTCTACACTTGGATATAATAGAACACAGTTAGATACTTAAAAATATATGGAAAAGTCAACATTGGTTTCAAAAGAGGAGCTCATGCTCGACGAGCCTGCTAGAACTTTTTGATGAATAGACAGGAGCCATGCGGTAGATATAAAAGACTTGTGTTTTCGAAAGGCCTTTAATAAGGTACTGTTCAGTAAAAGGAAGTAAAGTTGCCATCGTCCCAGATGGCCACAGGCTGCTTTCCCGTTTGAGGGGAAGAACTGACTGGTGGTGATTCAACCTAAGGATCACCACACCTCAGGCGAGGGACAAGGTTGAGAAGGTGGGTCGTTCATGAATAACCTCCGCCAGGATGGGAATTTAATCCATGTTGTTGGCCTCGCTCCGCATCACGAATCAGCTGTCCAGCCAACAGAGCTAACCGACCCCTGTTTGGTAGACTTATGACTAATGACAAAGCATGTGGAGTCGGGATTAGTAGCAGAATGGATGGCAAACTGGCTACGAAATTTGAATATTGGAGTTCGAGCTAATTTCACAGGTGGTGTTCCACAGGGAGTGGTGTGAACACCACTGTTTACCACGCACATGAGCAATTTGGTCTCTGGAATCAGAATTACAATCACAAAATTTGTGAATGTAACCAAATTTGGAAGTACGTTCAATAGAGGATAACTGACAAAATTACACCAATTTCGTAGAGTGGTGAGTAAATGGTGAATTAATTTCAATGTGAGTAAATGTGGGGGGTGAATTTTGGTAGGAAATATAAGGAGACCTCCATGCACAATTAGAGCTCGCAAAGAGATCTAGGGTATGTGCTTCATTAGAAGCAATACAATAGGGCAATACAAAATGCAAAAAAAAAAGCCCTGGAGGAATACAATTGACAAGCAGAGAGGTTATAAAACTGAGTTCAGCACTAGTTCACATATTACAGAAATGAATATAGGGAACACTTGCAAAAGTAAAAAAGATGATTTACAAGGGGTTATAACTGAGTAAAGGTAGAAGAGGCTGGGCTGTTTTTCTCTAAAAGAGACAGACGGATGAACTAATTGATATTTAAAAATTATGAAGGGATGTGATAGGGTAGATGTTACCAGTTGAGAGAAGTCCAGGGCTAATGGCCATAAATGTAAGACGCACGCCTGTAAGTCTGATAAAGAATTCATGAAAATCTTTTTTACACAGAGCGTGGCTTTCATGTGCTGCATAAACTCAGCACAGGCCAGTTGCACCAAATGGCCAGTTTGTTGCTGCCTATTGTATGTTGGAAACCAGAACCATTAGAAAGCCAATTGAGCTCATGGCTCTAGAATGACTGTTACATTCGTCAACCATCAGTGCATTTCACAATTTCTCTTGAGAAATACCGTGTGATGTTTTGACATTTGATGTAAATATAAGATATCTCGTAACCCAAAATAAGCTGACCCAGAATGACTAGTTACACGAAAACTATGGAAAATAGAAGCTAGGGCTGGTTGAAACAGGAGATGGGCAAAGTAAGGATCAAACATATATTACAGTAAGGGAAAAATGCTTTAATCTGCAGTTGAACGGAGGGGTAAGATTAAAATTGTAACAAAAGAAAATAGTCTTTTGCATTGAGAATCGGAGAATAGTTGGAGCATGGAAGGAAACTATTTAGCCTCCCATGGCTGTGCCAGTTCTCTGCAAGAGCAAATGATAGTCTCAATCAATCCTATCCTTTCCCTGTAGCCAAGCAATTAATTTTCTCCTTGCGTGATTATCCAATTCTCCTGTAAAAGCCATAATTGAACCTGCCTCCACTACATACTCGAGCAGTACATTCAAATCCCAAATTGGCCATGTAAGGGAAAAAAAACAAATTTTCCCCATGTCACCGTTAGTTCTTTTGCTATTCATCTTACATCTTTTCTGCACCCTCTCTAAAGCCTTCATATCCTTCCTAAAGTGCACGGCCCAGAATTATGTACACTATCTCATTTTTGAATTTCACCCTCCATTTTAAATCACCTTTCCTCGTTCCTCCTACCAACATGTATCACATTTCGTTCCTCATTAAAATTCATTCGCCACATGTCCATCCATTCCTCTAGCCGAAGTCAACCACCATCTGTACACTCCAGTATCGGTCATTAATAGGTAATAGGAAAAGCTGTGGTCTTAGTACTGTACTGAACCCTGGGAAGCTCCCATTGTATACCTTCCTCCAGTCCAAAAGACAACCATTTTCACCATTACTCGGTTACCTGTCCTTCAGCCAATCTTGTATCTATGTTGCCACTGTCCCTTTTGTTCCATGGACTTAATCTTTGCTGGCTAGCCTGTGATTTGGCACTTTATCAAAATATCTTGTGGAAGTCCACGAACATTATCAACAGCATAACTTTCTCAAACTCTCTTGTTACTTCAACAAAAAAACTCAGTGAAGTTAGTTAAACACGATTTACCTTTAACAAATCTGTGCTGGCTTTCCTTAGTTAATCCACATGCAACTATTATTTTTGCCCCAGGTTACCACTTCTAAAAGCTAGGTTAAACTGAATGGCTGTAGTTGTTTATCCTTGCACTGTTTTGTGAACAAGGATTTAATATTTGCAATTCTCCAGCCCTCTGGCACTATCCCTGTACCTAAGGAGGATTGCAAAATGATGGCCAGTGCCTCTGCAATCTCCAACCTGCTTCTCTCAGTATCCTCAGATACATCTCATCTAGTCCTGGTGGCTTACTATCTTTAAGTGCAGCCCCCTTTCTAATATCTCTCTATTAATTTTATCCCATCCAACATCACAACTACCTCCCTTTCGCTGGACTTCAGCAGAATCATCATCCTTGACAATCATGGATGCCACGTATTCATTTAGTACCCCAGTCAGCCCTGTGCCTCTATGGCAAGGATATTTCGGATGGCAGAGTTTCCCTTCCTGCCATCCAAGAAGCTGGTGGAGAATATATCCCTGACAGTACTACCTTCCCCATGGCCAATTAATGCTCCAAAAAGCGTTAATTGACCAGTGGGACTTTTGCCCCTCACTCAGGAGGGAGTCCTGCCTCCAGAGAGCAGCCAACCTGATTGTGTCCCTGCATTATAGAAGCTGCAGTGGACAGGACTGGAACTGCAATCAGTCCCCAGAGTCGAAGTGCCGGCCGGGATTCCAGCACCAGGTAAATTATGGGGTACTTGGGGTGGGGAGAGTAATTGAGACCTGGGTGGGCGGACAGAGGGATGTTGTTGGAGAAACCAGGAGGGTGCGAGCAAGTGGAGGGACCTGGCACCAAACCTTCTGCCCAATGATAAAAGGACACAGATGATGGAGGACCCACCCCACCCCACCCTATTCTTGTCAGCCTGAAAATTGAGGCTGGATGGGAAACAGCCTTGACATAGTCAATAATTGGCCAATTAAGGACTTCAATTGGTGGGAACGAGTGAATGGGTTGGTCTACGCTTTGCCTGTTGAAGAGTAAAATAGCAGAGAGGTCAGGGGAGGTGGAAAGGCTATCTGAGAAATTTTACAGACATCCCCTGCCTACAAACCTGCTGGCGGGGATAAGTAGAATTCTGCCCTATTTGTAGTTCACGTTTTGGCACTTAATCAGTCCCACCCCCTCCTCTCTTACCTTCGAACTGCTTATATGTTTCTGAAAGACTTTTGGATTCCTTTTTACATTCGAACCCAGTCTCTCTTCATTCTCTCTCCTCACCTCCCTTATTTTCTTTTTCACCTCTCCTTTAAATGTTCGATGTTCAGTCCAGAAATCACTTGCACTATCAATCTAACTATTGTACGTATCCTTTTTCAGCTTCATCAATCTCTACCTCTTTCATCATCAGAAAGCTGTGTCTTTGCTTGTCCTACATTTCCTCCTTTGAGAGTATACCTCGACTGTACCCAAGCTACCTCGCCTTCAACAATCGCCCACTGTTCCATTACAGTTTTTCCCGTCAACCTCTGATTCCATCATACTCTGGGTCAGCTCTGTTCTCTCCCTACTGAAACTGACCCACATCCAAGCTAGGTATTTTTACTCTATATTGCCCCTTGCCCTTTTCCATTGGGTAACTTGAAACCTCAAGATTATGGTTTCCGGAATGTTCTTTTACTAAACCTTGATCCACTGGATCCAGTTCATTGCCCAGGATACATTTTAGCAATGCCTCCTTCCTCAATATGATTGAAACATATTGAACTAGAAAGTTATCCAGAACAGGCTTCGCAAACGGTTCTCCCCTTTCTGCCTTTTGCATTATTACTATCTCTATTTATATTAGAACAACTAAAATCCCCCACATTATCCCTTCTCTGGAGCTTTTCCATCCCTTTCCTTGCTGATTTGTCTCTGGATATCATTCCGTGTAGTTGCTAGTCTATAGTATTCTCCCAGTAGAAATAGTGAGCACGGTTTTCAGAAGCCTATTTCTCCTCAGCTGCGCACCCCCCCCCCCCCCCCCCCCAGTGGGTTTTGCAGAGGCGGCCCACCATTGGCTGCCAACTGGGGTCACTGCCGGTGGGACCGGTCGGAACATCCCGCCCGGTATCTCTATTTTTCCTAACTCGTGCCCAAATAGATTCTGCCATTGATCTGTGCAGGAATCCACTCCCCAGCACTGTAATATTTGTATCCAAATCCTGGAACCCCCTCCCTAACAGCACTGTGGGTGTACCTACACTACATGGACTGCAGCATTCCAAGAAGGTGACTCACCACCACTTTCACAAGGGCAACTGGGGAGAAGCAATAAATGTTGGCCCAGCTAGTGATGCCCACATCCCAAGAAACTCTCCTTGATCAGGACTGCCACCCCTCCTCCTTGCTTTCCTTCCCTGTCTTTCCTGAACACCTTACATTGTGGAACAAAAATAAAAGCCTTCCACTTTCCGCCCCCACTCCGTGACGCTACCCCCAGTGCGTGACGCATCCCAGCCCCCTCACCCCTACCGTGGGGCCTAACAGGACCTTCAACTCTTCCCGTCTCTCTTCCCCTACCACCAAAAATACTCCAGTCCTCCTAAATAAAAGTCGACATATCCACCCCTCCTATCGAGGGCTCCAATTTATAAAGATTCCTAGAAAATGCCTCAAATACGGCATACGCGTTCATTTTATCTGCGATGGAAACCAAACTCCCACTTAAATCCCTAACCTGAATAATCCCCGGAGGGCCGTCTGCCGCCTCAGCTGATGAGCGAACAGACGGCTGGCCTTCTCCCCATAATCATAGAGTCATAGATGTTGACAGCACGGAAACAGGCCCTTTGACCCAGCTCGTCCGTGCTGCACAACACCCTCGAACACCCTCGAACACCCTCGAACACCCTCAAACACCCTCGAACGCCGCAACTGTCTCACCGTGAAACTGTGTCCGCAGCTTTTTCCTGCTCGCAAGAGGCTCCCGGGTAGGGTTCACCTCCTAAGATCACATCAACCAACCTCTGCTGTTCTGCCCTTTCCTCCCTCTCCATATGCAACTTGTATGATATAATCTCTCCTCTAATCATTGTCTTCAGGACATCCCAAGGCGAACCATTCTTACTGAATTCCATATATTCACTCATGGCCTTGTGGCACTCACACAACTCCAATTTTGCCAATAATCCTTCATCTAAACTCCAGAATGGGCACTAAATGGGTCCCGACTCCAGAACCAAATCTATGAGATGACAATGGCCTTGGATTCTGCCTTTCTCACCCAAAGGAGAAGAGACCTACCCACCTTATGTATTGGGGAAGAACAAGAATTCATTATCCCCAGGTGTACAAATCATAATGAACTGCGCCCCCCCCCCCCCCCCAACACCTATTTTATAAATGCTAGCAGCGTCTTCGCCACCCCGAGAGTGGCAGCGATTTCAGCATAGAACGATCCATCTTCGGATCCAACACGCAATTTAAATCCCCCCCCCCTCAAAAAAAAAATCAGTTGATGTGTATCAAAATCCAGAATGGAAGCTAACAGCTACTTAATAAATGCTGTATCGGCCCAATTCACGTCATATAAATTAACTAATATCACTAACCGACCTGGCAAAGTCCCTGTGACCATCACATACCTACCATATGGGTCTGTCATTACCTTATCTATCAAAAAAACAAACCCATTTATTAAAAGTGCAGCCCCCCCACTCCCTCGAGCCCTACCATCCAGTCCCAAGTGAAAGACCTGGCTCCCCCACCGCTTTCCGCAACCTGTATGGAATCTGTTTGGGTGGAGTTGAGAAATACCAAGGGACAAAAAACATTAGTGGGTGTCATATATAGACCCCCAAACTGCACTGGTGAGGTTGGGAATGGCATTAAACAAGAAATTAGTGATGCACGGGATTCTATAGACTCTGGAACTGTCCCTGCAGATTGGAGGGTAGCTCACGTCACTCCGATATTCAAAAAGGGAGGTAGAGAGAAAGCAGGGAATTATAGACCAGTAAGCTGAACATCGGTAGTGTGGAAAATGCTTGAATCCATTATCAAGGACTTTATAACATTTAGAAAGCAGTGGCAGGATCAGTCAGAGTCAGCGTGGATTTATGAAGGGAAAATCATGCTTGACAAATCTGTTGGAATTCTTTGAAGAGGTAAGACAAGGTCAGTCGATGTGGTATATTTGGACTTTCAGAAGGCGTTTGACAAAGTCCTGCATAAGAGATTATTGTGCAGAATTAAAGCGCATGGGATTGGGGGAAATGTATTGAGGTGGATAGAAAACTGGTTGGCAGAGAGGAAACAAAGAGTAGGGATTAATGGGTCCTTTTCAAATTGGCAGGCAGTAACCAGCGGGGTACCACCGGGATCGGTGCTGGGACCCCAGCTATTCACAATATATATTAATGATTTGGATGAGGGCGAATTGTGACGAGGATGCAGGGATCCTACAGCAAGATCTGGACAGGTTGGGCAAGTGGGCAAACCAATGGCAGATGCAGTATAATTTGGATAAGTGTGAGGTTATTCATTTTGGAAGCAAAAGCAGGGAGGCAGATTACTACCTGAATGGTTGTACATTGGGAGAGGGGAGTGTGCAGCGGGACCTGGGTGTCCTTGTGCACCATTCGCTGAAGGTAAGCATGCAGGTGCAGCAGGCGATAAAGAAGGCTAATGGCATGGTGGCCTCAATTGCAAGAGATTTCGAGTATAGAAGCAGGTATGTGTTGCTGCAATTATACAGGGCCTTGGTGAGGCCACACCTGGAGTATTGTGTGCAGTTTTGGTCTCCTTCTCTGAGGAAGGATGTTCTTGCTCTCGAGGGAGTGCAGCGAAGGTTTACCAGACTGATTCCAGGGATCATAGAATCATAGAATCATAGAATTTACAGTGCAGAAGGAGGCCATTCAGCCCATCGAGTCTGCACCGGCTCTTGGAAAGAGCACCCTACCGAGGCCCACACCACCCTATCCCCATAACCCAGTAACCCCACTCAACCAACCCTAAGGCCAATTTTGGACACTAAGGGCAATTTAGCATGGCCAATCCACCTGGTGGGACTGTCATATGAGGAGAGATTGACTAGGTTGGGATTGTTCTTGCTGGAGTTCAGAAGAATGAGGGGGGATCTCATAGAAAATTCTAACAGGACTAGACAGGGTAGATGCAAGGAAGATGTTACCAATGATAGGTGTGTCCAGAACCAGGGGTCACAGCCTGAGGATTCAGGGTAAACCATTTCGGACAGAGATAAGGAGACATTTCTTCACACAAAGAGTGGTGAGCCTGTGGAATTCATTACCACAGGAAGTAGTTGATGCTAAAACTTTGAATATATTCAAAAGGCGGCTGGATATAGCACTTTGGGAGAATGGGATCAAAGGCTATAGGGAGAAAGCAGGATTAGGCTATTGAGTTGGATGGTCAGCCATGATCGTGATGAATGGCGGAGCAGGCTCAAAGGGCCGAAAGGCGTCCTCCTGCTCCTATCTTCTATGTATGTAACCTGGTCTGATCCCTCACTCTCAGCTGAGTCTCCTACAAAAACACCACATTAGCCTTCAGATTCTTTAGGTGAGAGAAAACTCTCGATCTTTTTACTGGGCCCCCCAATCCCCTATGTTCCAGGTGACCATCTAAATGGGGGTCTCCCCCCACCCCCACCCCATTAACCTCCTGGAGTCAGCCATTTCCACCGTAAAGAATTATCAAGTGCGAAACCAGAGGATGTAGGCCCGAAGCCCACCCAAGATGTCCGCCAAACAATAAAACAAAGACAATCCCATGAACACCGTCAGAATATTGACCACATTCCAGAGAACAATACCCCCTCCTAATTAACCCCATCTCCCAACCAAACAAAAGCACTAGGCTAATTGATCCACTAAAACAGATCCAGTGGGCCACAGCCCCTCTCCCACCTCACTCCCGTTCACTAGCTATTTAATGCTCTTGAGATAGCTGCTTCCCAGGAAAAGAGAAGAAAGTGGCCCTACCTGTGCCGGCTACCGAAATATAACAAGAATTCAGCACTCCTTCCAAAAGTATGTTCCCACCAGGAGCCATATATTTCCAATACTGCCTTAAACAATGTCCCACAGTTATCCTCCTATCTCCCACCGTACAACTTGTTCAAAACAACCCCATCCCAACCCCAAAACAACAGAATAACAGCAAATACATACACAATACAGAATACAAAGTCCCCCCAAACCCCTTCCCATAAACAGCCACAACAAGTCCACACACAGTGCGTTTAACTCGCCCCCCAGTCCATGCTCAGTAACAAAAGCTTCTGCCTCCTCTGAAGCATCGAAGTAATGGTCCTTTGACCCGAAGGTAACACGCAACCTCGCAGGGTACACCACTCCCAACCTCACTCCACTCTCGTATAATGCCGCTTTGGCCTTATTAAAGACCGCCAGCTCCAGACCAGGATCATGATATATTCTGACATGGCTTCCTTCCCGCCTCAGGGTCACGATTTTCCTTAGCCCACTTCGGGACCCGCTCTTTCTCCTAGCTATCACCACTCGTGGTGGCTCGTTCACTCGAGGCTTCTGCCGGAGTGTTCGATGGGCCCTTTCCAACTCTGGAGGGGTGCCAGTACACCCCCCCCCCCTCCCCTCCCCACCAGGTGGCAAACATCTGCGAAAGGTATGAAGTACTTAACGTACCTAATGCACGATGTCCTCCTACATGCCGCCACCGGAAGTTCAAAACTGTACATAGTGTGGCGAGTGTGGATTAATTAAGGTTTTATAGAAATTTAACATTACCTTTTCTATCCCATTTTTGCTTTGCTTGAAATTGTTATTGTCTTGTGAACTTGCTACCTCGATATAATTATGGAACAGTACTCCAGGTCTCTTTCCTCCTCTAACCAATTTAGTTCCTTTTAATATCTTTTTTAAAAAAAACAGCAAAGAACCGCCTTCCGCCTACCAAAATGAACCACCTCGCATCTCTGTTTTTAATTTAATTGGTCAAGTTATTTGTGTTCCGCAAGCCTGTTTTAAGACCATAAGACATAGGAACAGAATTCGGCCATTCAGCCCATCGGGTCTGTTCCACCATTCAATCATGGCTGATATGTTTCTCATCTCCATTCTCCTGCCTTCTCCCCATAACCCCTGATCCCCTTATTAATCAAGAACCTGTCTATCTCTGTCTTAAAGACACTCTGTGATTTGACCTCCACAGCCTTCTGCGGCAATGAGTTCCACAGATTCACCACCCTCTGGCTGAAGAAATTCCTCCTCATCTCTGTTTTAAAGGATTTTTCCTTCAGTCTGAGACTGTGCCCTCAGGTTCTAGTTTCTCCTACTAGTGGAAACATCCTCTCCACGTCCACTCTACCTAGACCTCTCAGTATTCTGTAAGTTTCAATAAGACCCCCCCCCCCCCCCCCCCCATCCTTCTGAACTCCATCAAGTACAGACCCAGAGTCCTCATGTATTTTGTTGAAGTCCTCAGCATTAGCTGTCCCCCCCCCCAATTTGGCATCATGTGCATATGTTGACACCAATGTTCCAATTTTTTTGAATGAAAATTATTTCTGTAAATGGTGTGCAATTGGAGCCCTGCAGGAACCCAGTTCCCATTTTCTGTTGGACTGAGAAACTACCCTTAACCCCTACACTCTGCCAGCTACATTGTAACCACCTTTTAATCCATGCTGATAGCTGACTTCTGATTCCACCTTCTGCCCTGAGTCTCCTGTTTGACACATTATCGAGAGTCTTCTAATGTCCATGTACATTACATCCACTATATCACCCTTATCTACTCTTTCTATTATTTTGTCCAAACATTCAGAATAGTTGGTTAAATATGAATCTTTCGTTTAGGAATCCGTGTGAGCAATTTCTTTTCCAACTTCAACTGCAGATATAGCCACCCCACCGCCCCCACGAATTCCCGAGAGCACGATGTTGACCAAACATCATAGGAAGATGCTTTGCAATAGTGGCTACATATGAACTTGTCTGACCAAATTGAGATTCTGAAATTCCTCATTGATATTGTTTCGATTTGGATTTACTGCAGAGGCTTTGACAGACCATTGGTCACCACTTGTTCTTTCTTTTTATGGATTGGTAGGATTTCTGGAAACCGAAATGGAAAGGGATGAGATTGATGTCCAAGATGATGGAGCGAATCCTCAGGCTCCTCTTCCAAAAGATATGATTGACCTGGAGGTAAGGAGAGAAATCATGCCTAGTCCAGATTATCAATGCACATTTGACCTAGAGGTGAAAGTGACTCCTGGGTTCAAATCGAGAATGACAAAAGCAAAGTCCCCTCTTAGCTGGCTGGAATTGTTATATGTAAAACAAGTTCGGGTTAACACAACCCAAATCCCAATGGGTGCACTTGATGAATCTTACTGGAGAGTGGGGTATAATGGCAGTCTCATTCAGAATGGCCCTAGATGGCTGTTACGGGATGTGGATAAGCTAACGGAAATGGGGCACGGTCTCCTTGGGTGGTGGGACATGGCTATCATGCATCATGGGAGCATTACTCTCTATCAGTCTGTGGCTTGAGTACTCACACTGTGTGTCAGTGGAGCTCCATTCTTGACCATCGATGTGCCTTCATCTTGATACTGGGCTAGGCACCTGATGTGATCTCTGCTTTGAATCTGTGCCACTAATGATACTGTGCTGCAATTCGAGTCTCGTGGCTCTGATTAATGTTCCAGAACCAATGTGATCCCTTGGTTAGTTTATCTAGTTTTGATTGCTTAAGGAATTTTTAAGTTTCTACCCCCCAGCGTAAATAACGAGTTTTTAAGCTGGCTTTTAACCTCTTCTCGGAGATTAATGGCTGTGGATGGGGAATGTATCCATGTGTCCACAACTGTGTGGGACAGACCAGATGAGCCGGTAGATTTTATTTTGTCTGCCGTTTTTCTGCCTTCATCCTGGCAGGAGTGTTACCTTTAAAGGAGCATTGTTATTTGGAGTTTTACTTGGTCAGTTCTAGGAGAGTTATTCTAAAGATCCAGCTCGATGAATGAGTCTGGCGGGTGTCAAGAATGCCAATTTCAGGTTGCACTTTCTGTGTCTGCTGTAGTGCAAAGTTCATTGCAAATAAATACCAAAAATCTCAGGATGTCACAACAAGGCCATATGAAAAAAAAGGTAGGTTAATGTTTGGGTAAAGGCTTCTCTGTTACAATTAAATTGTAACCTATGTAATCCTAACCTAATCCAATATTATTAACATGGGTTTGCAGTAAAGAGGCAGTTTCATAAGATGATTCTTGATCTCATGAACTAAAGCTTTCAGCTTTATGCATGCCATCAGGGAGATGCCTAACAGTTACCCTTTACTATAGTATACTGCACTAAAAACTATATTGGTTGCCCATCACGTTCCATCCATATCATTCAGACTGAAACGAATATTGAATTTGTTTACAAATACGATATGTACATGGATGTGGCAAACATGTAGCAAGTAGTTGTTGTGCAATACTTAACTTGCACGGGTTCTTAGATTGTTAAAAATATTGGGTGGGATTCTCCGGTCGGCGACGCTGAAATCACGTTCGGCGATCGGCCAGAGAATATCAGTTTATGACCAAATCGGGCTCCGCCCCCTCAAGTATCATACTCTCAGAGTACGCTGCGTGCCGTATCAATGGCCTCAGGACGTTGCCTGAGGCCCAACCCCCGATGCTCCGCTCCCAAACAGCCAAGTTCCCGACGTGGATCTCTCATGGTCTCACCCATTGGGAACTCGGCGTGGCGGCTGCAGACTCAGTCCAGCGCCTCCACAGTCGGGGGGTGGGCCGATCCACGGGCAGGGGGTACTTTATCAGGGGCTGGGGGCACTGTTGGGGGATGATCAGGGGCTCGCGAGCCGGCCAAAGTGGGGGCACTATTTTGCAGGCCGGGTCCGCGCGTTGCCAGCGCCATGTTGAACGCCGCAGCTGCCGCCGTGCGCATGCACGGCCAAGGACCCGCCAATTCTCCGGGCCGTAATGGCAGCTAGAGCTGGGTTCTCTATCCAACTCAGCTGCTAGCCCCCAGCCAAACCGAGGATCGGTGGCTGTTTAGCGCTGAAGTTTTGTGCGTTAAGCGCCAGCGTTCCCACGCCGGCATGTGGACATAGCCTCACAATTGGAGAATCCAGCCCATTGTATCCCACAATGACCATTGAACCATCCATCCAAAGATCTCTGAACATCCTTCAATTATAGTTTTCTTAAATCATTGCCTTCACTACTCCGTTTTTCAATTTATTCTACACATTGATTGCTCTTCACGAATAATTTATACTGGTCCTCCTAAAATTCCCTTCTCTAGTTTGAACCCGTGATCTTTAGTTCTACTCTGTAGTTCAGGTTAACTTCCAAAGTCTTGAACATCCATAACTCCCAAAATTGGCAATCCCAAATTTGTCCAATTGTTCTCAATATTTAAACTAATGGCACTGGGAGCCAACCTCCTGCCTCTTCCCGGAACTGCCTACAACATTTGGATGTATCTTTTGATTCTTACTGACTAGAACTGGATGCAATTTTTAAGGAGCAATCTCATCAGAGCTCTAGCATTTAATCCTTCCTTCCATTGTATTTTGGTTCCATAGTTTTAACATCCTACTTGCTTTGTAGATTGTACTCTCCAATGCCTGCTATTCTTGGTTTTTCCTCATGCCTATCTATTCATGGTTTCTGGTTCATGCGCCTCTCGAAGGATATTTGTCTCGTCAGAATATAGGAGAGCTGAGCATGAGGAGGCCATTCGGCCCCTTCAGCCCACTCAGCAATTCAACTGGATCATCGCTGATCTTCTACCTCGATGTCACTTTCCCACATTATCCACATATCCTTTGATATCTTTAATATTGAGAAACCTGGGGTGGTATGGTGACGCAGTGGTTAGCACTGCTGCCTCACGGTGCCAAGGACAAGGTTCGATCCCGGCCCTGGGTCACTGTCGGTGTGGAATTTGCACATTCTTCCTGTGTCTGATGAGGCCACATCTGGAATAGTGTGTGCAGTCTTGGTCTCTTTATCGGAGGAAGGATGGGCAGGCACATCAAACTGACCTGTAGGATGATGGGATTGTCTTATGACGAGAGATTGAGGAGACCTGCCTAGATTCGCCTAGATTTGTGGGTCTCACTCCCACAACCCAAAGATGTGCTGGGTAGGTGGATTGGCCCACACTAAATTGACCCTTAATCGGGGGGAAAAAAATGTTTGATTAATTTTTTAAAAAATATTGGGAAACCTATCCGTCTCTGTTTTGAATATACTCGATGACTGAGCATCCACAGCCCTCGGGAATAGAGAATTCCAAAGATTCACCACCCACTGACTGAAGAAATTCCTCCTCATCTCAGACTAAATGACCTAGCTCTTACTCTGAGACTGTGTCTCCTGGCTCTAGAACCCCCTCCCCCAGCCAGAGGAAACATCTTTCCTGCATCAACCCTGTTGAGTCTTGAGACTTCTGTATGTTTCAATGAGATCACCTCTCATTCGTCTAAACTCTGGAGAATCTAGGCAGGTCTCCTCAATCTCTCGTCATAAGACAATCCCACCATCCTACAGGTCAGTTTGATGTGCCTGCCCATCCTTCCTCCGATAAAGAGACCAAGACTGCACACACTATTCCAGATGTGGCCTCATCAATGCCCACTTGCATCCCTGTTCCTAGACTTCAATCCTCTCAGCATACCATTTGCCTTCTTTCCCGCCTGCTGCACCTGCATGCTTACCTTTGGTGACTGCATGAGGACACCCAGGTCTCTTTGCACATGCCCCTCTCCTAATTTGTGGCCATTCAAGTCTGCTTCCTGTTTTTGCAAACAAGTGGATAACCTCACATTTATCCAAATTATACCGTATCTGCCATTCATTTGCCCACTGACTCAACTTCTCCTAATCACACTGGGTTTCCGCATCCTCCTCACAGCTCACCCCCCCCCCAGCTTTGTGTCATCTGTAAATTTGGAGATATTATGTTTTGCTCCTTTATTGTGAATAGTTGAGATCTTAGCACCGAACCCTGCAGTTCTCCACTAGTCGCTGCCTGCCATTTGGAAAAAGATTGGTTTATTCCTACGCTTTGTTTCTCATCTCCAACCAATTTCCTATTAATTTCAATACACTGCCCCAATCCCATGTGCTTTAATTTTACACGCTAATCTCTTCAGTGGGACTTTTTCAAAAGCCTTCTGAAAGTCCAAAGGCTGGATTCTCTAAAAATGGGACTATGTTCCCACGCTGGCGTAAAATCACAGGCGTTGCACCCCCGAGTTTCCTAGAAATAAAATCCTGATTCACGTACCTGAAGGGGGCTGGCAGGGATGCAGAGTAATTCACGCAGCTTTGGCTGCGGATACAGGCCCCCGCACTTCTGGATCCGAGTCCGCGCACTTCTGGATCCGAGTCCGCGCATGTGCACGGCGGCGGCCTCCAGCGGCCGCGCCGAGCGCCTTGGCGGCCTCAGACCGCGGACCAACGCACTAGGCCTTCCCGATCGGCCGCGCGCCCGAGGATCCTTCTGGCCCGATCATTGCCCCGGCTGCCCATAAGGACCCCCCGGTGTCGATTCCCCTCGCCCCCCCCCCTCCCCCCCAGGGTGGCCGCAGACTGAGTCCACATCCGCCACACGAGGTTCCCATAAGTGGTTAGAACCACGCCGTCGGGAACTCGGCCCGATGGGAGCGGAGTATCGCTGGGCGGGCCTCTGGCAAAGGCCCCCCAACCACGTGGCGTAATTCACAGACGCGCGACTCTTCGGGGCCCGGAGAAACGCCAGTCGGGAACTTCAATTCTCCGCCCCCACGCCAAACGCGATTTTGGTGCGGGGCTCAGGAGAATCCAGCCCAATATATTCCATGCTGGCTCCCTTTCATCAACCCAAATAGTTATATAGAATCGTTGAATTTACAGTGCAGGAGGAGGCCATTCAGCCCATCAAGTCCACACCGGCTCTTGGAAACAGCACCCCACTTAAGCCCACACCTCCATCCTAAGCCCGCTACCCAGTAACCCAAAATAACCTTTCGGCCATTAAGGGGCAATTTAGCATGGCCAATCCACCTAACCTGCACATCTTTGGACGTGGGAGGAAACTGGAGCAACCGGAGGAAACCCACGCAGATACGGGGAGAAAGTGCAAACTCCACATAGGCAGTTATCCAAGGCCGGAATTGAACCCGGGACCCTGGAGCTGTGAGGCAGCAGTGCTAGCCACTGTGTCACTGTGCTGCCCCACCTAGGCTTCTTCTACTTAGGATTTGTCCACTGATTTAGGGTTCCAGCATTTATTAACTGGGCCACTTGGAATGAAAGAATTCCAGTAGATTTGTCAAGCATGATTTCCCTGTCACGAATCCATGCTGACTCTATCCGATTCTGTCACTGTTTTCCAAGTACTCTGTTTTAAAATCTTTGATAATGGATTCTAGAATTTTCCCCATTACTGACACCAGGCTTATTGGCCTATAATTCCCTGTTTCCCATCTGCCTCCCTTTTTAAATAGTGGGGTTACATTAGCTACCCTCCAATCTGCAAAACTGTTCCAGAGTCTATCAACTCCTGGCAGCTGACCACCAATGCATCCACTATTTCTAGAGCCACTTCCTTAAGTACTCTGGGATATAAATTACAGGCCCAATACCATTTCTCAACTAATACTTATCTCCTTCATTTCTTCCCTCTCACTAAACTCTGTGTTCGCCAACATTTCTGGTATGTTATTTGTGACCTCTTTTGTGAAGACCGAACCAAAGTATGTGCATAATTTGTCTGCCATTTCCATTGACTCTTCCTTTGATCTAATGCAATCTTCAACTTATTTTGTTAGCCATGTTTGGTCACCTTTCTGATATGTTAAATAAGTTGGTTCAAAGTTGACTGCAACTGGATGCAGTGAAACTAGAAACGGGCTTCTGACACAGGAGATGGCCCAACACTGTTTTATTGAACCTGCTGACCAGACTAACTCTCTACCTCATGGTGATAGTGCTCACTGGCTTGTGCACTCTTACTATCTCAGTAGCTGTGTCCTGTAGAGAGAGAGAGAGTCTTAATACCCTGTGTGCTTTATAGTGGTGGTTTCCCGTCTGGTGATTGGTTGTTATGTGTCGTGTGTGTTCATTGGTTATTCTGTGTGTCAATCACTGCCTGTCTGCATCTCATTATATACATGAGTGGATATTATGACACTTTCCTGCTGGGTTTCTGTGCCTCCAAGGAAGGTAAATCTGTCATAAACTAAATGTCGCCATAGCCCCAGATGACCAGAGGCTGTTTTCCCTTTGAGGAGGAGAGCTGACTGGTGGTGATTTAACCTGATCACCACACCGCAGGCGAGGGGCAAGGCTGATGAGGCCTTTAATAACCTCAGGTGGTACGGGAATGTATAGCGCGCTGATGGCCTCACTCTGCTTCACGATCCAGCCAAACCGGTGTAAACAATGTATTTGTTCCCTAAGTGCTAGTCATTGCCCGTCTACCGACATACCTTTCCAATCTGTTATAGACAACTTGACCCTTGTACGTTCAAAATTTCCTTTGTTTTGATTTAAGACCCTAGTTTTGGTTTGAACTACATCACTTCCAATCTTCATTTAAACTCGTGTCATATTATGGTGGCTCCTCCCTAATTGCTCATTCACAATTAGAGTATTAATGAGCCGTTTCTCACTGCACAATGCTGAATCTAAAATAGCCCATCCCCTAGTTGATTCCGCACCATACTATTCTAGAAAACCATCATGTATACATTCCAGAAGTTCTTTGACCCTTCCTGTCATGCTGATTGCCATTTCCCTTACTTTGTTCTCTCTCTTCAAATTATCGTATCTGCTCTCACTTTATCTCTCGTCCCCACATTTAGATTAAAGCCCTCTCTAATGACCTAGTTACACAACTCGCCAGAACACTGATCCCATCATGATTCAGGTGAAGACCACCTCAATGGTACAGCTCCCATTTCCCCCAGTACTGGTGCCAGTGCCCCATTTGAGTTGGACCCCATTACTCTCACATCAATCTTTGAGCCATGCATTTAACTGATTTCATTTACCTACTCCAGTTATCTCATCGCTCAAGGGGCTGGTTTTGCACAGGGCTAAAGAGCTGGCTTTTAAAGCAGACCAAGGCAGGCCAGCAGCACAGTTCAATTCCCGTACCAGCCTCCCCGAACAGGCGCCGGAATGTGGTGACTAGGGGCTTTTCACAGTAACTTCATTTGAAGCCTACTTGTGACAAGCAATTTTCATTTCATTTCATTTGCTCAAGTAATAATCCAGAGCTGATTACCTTTGAGGATCTGCTTTTACATTTAGCCCCTAACTGCTCATACTCTCTAAGTAGAACCTCATTCCTGGTCCGACCTATATTATTGGTACCTATGTGGACCATGGCACTAGAGCATCTTACCATCCAGCTGCAAGTTCCTCTAAAGCCCTGACCCTGGCACCAGGGAGGCAACACCATGATCTGGCTTATCACTCTCAGCTGCAGAGAACTGTGCCAATCCCCCTGACTATATTGTCCCTATTACCACAACATTCCTATTAACTCACCCTCACCTCCCCAAACGCCCTATTTGAATGGCTTCCTGTACTACAGTGCCACTGCTTTCACCCACACTGGCTGCAAAGAACATTGTTGGACAATTGCAAAGGATGAGGCTCCTCCACTTCTGTGTCCCTTGACCTGCCTAAGTCACACCTTCCCATCTCTGACCATGGACCAAATCAGACCATCATGGACTAGCTCACCACTCTCTTCAGGGGCTGTAACTGCCTCCTGGTACAAAGTGTCCAGGTAACTTTCCCTCTCCCTGATGTGTTGCAGTGTCTGAAGCTCCACCTCCAGCTTAATGACTCTGAGCTGAAGTTGCTCCAGGCACATACTGCAGATGTGTTTTCAATGGAGCACACAGCTGTCCACAAGCTCCAACATTCTGCAGCCGCCACTTATCATATACTCTGCCATTGCTATAGCATTTAATTCATTAATGACTTTACTGACAATCTTTGATTAATGTCCCTGGTCCTGCCTGAGCCTATATTCTTCAATAAATTCTCGACTTAACCCAGTTGAAATTTCCTAGTCAAAATAAATAGGAAATACTGATCCCTGGCGCTTCAGATGAGAAATTAAGCCAAGGTCCTACCTGCCCTTAGTTGCACATTAAAGATTCCATGGGACTGTTTTCAAAGAAGAACAAGAGGGTTCTCCCTGCTTCCTTGACTGATATTCATCCTTCAATTAATATTCCTGACCCAGATAATCTGTTATGATCACATTGCTCTTTGTGGCAACCTGGTTAATGGCTGCTGCGTTTCCGACAAAACAACAGTGACTACACCTCAAAAAGGTATTGGCTGTAATGTGCTTCGGAATATCCTGAGGTTATGAAAGGTGCTGTTATTATCTGTCCTGTCAGTGTTCCTTCTGATCTATTCTCCTGATGTAATGCATGCAGGGAACTGCCATTCAATAAAGGGAAGGATCTACATTCATACAAATGTCTTTCATGACCTCAACATCCCAAAGTGCTTTACATCAGCTATGCTGTTTTTTGTGATACACCTGCCTATCCATTTTACTAAGGGAGGAGTCATTTTGTGTCTACAATCTCTCCTGTTTTCTCCAAACTGAGGCTGGAATTCTCCGGTCGCTGAGATTCACTTTTCCCGCGGGCAGAGCTCCCACACCTATGCAATTCCCGACGGCGTGGGGCGGTTGCAATGGGAAATCCCATTGACAAGCGGCGGGATGAATGAATTCTGCCGCCAGTGAACGGCACGTGGCCGAGAAAGACGCGGCGGAGGAACCGGAGAATCCAGCCCTGTGTCTATATCCAGGCTGCATTCTTTACTTCTGTGACTTTGTATCCTCTGCAGTGTTGGGCGATGCCAATGTTTATTAGTGAAATCTCTTGGAACCATACTGGGTTTCCTACATTTCCTGTTTTGAAAATTAGTGCCTCCACCATATTGGTGCTTTTCCCCAATTGTTCCTTTGTCATGGCTATGCTATTCCTGATCACACTGTTCTCCATCTCCAACCCCTGAATATTTCTTCTCTAGTTCCCGTACCGAGTCTTTCTTGGCTCAGATACAGCCCTTGTGAAATCTAACATAATCCAGTTGCCTTCAGAAATGTGTCCATCTCTGTTTGTTCCCCAACATTCCACCGCTCTAAGAAAAGTGAATAATACAGCTTGGATAAAGACAGTTTGCAGAACTCAGGAGAGATTGTAAACATAAAGTGACTCCTTTCTTCGTTTAATGGATAGCCAGATGTCTCACAAAAACAGTGGGGAAGAATGTACCGGCTGATCATGCCGGTGGGAAATTCCGGTCCCACTCAGGCGCACGGGTTTCCCGGCGATGAGGGGTGCTGTCACCGGGAAATCCCGTTGTGAAAACAGCGGAGTGGTCGGTAAATCCCACCCAGTATGTTTTCTGACGGAGCATTATGGACAGCACCTTGGATGTAAAGCACTCTGCGATGTCCTAAGGTCATGAACCTTTGCTTCCCTCGGTTATATCCATCTTTCTCCTTTTAGTGAACACGTCACAGAAAACATACCATAAGAGCTGGATTCGTGCATCTCTTCTCTCCTATCTTATTATATGGGAAAAACAGTAAAGGTACAGATAAAGAGCAAAGGAATCATTAAAACCAATAGCTTCAACATGGGGTTGGAGCTGACACAGGCACAGAAGTGTCTGTTTGCATGCTTATACTGAGTGATTGAGTAGCTAGCGTGAGAGTTCACTGAAAGATGCACTGGTCATGCGTTGATCATCCTTTCTTTCATAGGTCGTTCTCGAAAAACTAGAGCACGATTTGAGGGAAGTGAATCAGAATCAGCAAACTCTGAAACAGAACTTTCTGGAACTCACTGAACTCAAACACCTGCTGAAAAAGACACAGGACTTCTTTGAGGTAACTTTAAGCGCAGACAAGGTGCTGAGATACAGAGTGCTGGAACAGCATCATGTATGGCACATGGAGGAATTCTTCATCCAATCTGGTGAAGTAATCATAAAGACAGGATAAAACATGGCTAAAACTCATGTTAAAGCATCCACCAGTTCACCAGCCAGGACGATTCCAAATTCTAGTTTGTCCCACCGCAGGGCCTGAAAGTGGGTCTCGAGCCGACAGGTGGATGGTGGGACGCTGGATGTAATTTTACCTGTAGCAGACTATATTTTTTCCTTTTATGGGATGTAAGGATTATCGGCAATGTCAGTATTTGTTATCCTTCCCTAATACCCTTGTGAAGGTGATGGTGAGCCATCTTCTTGAACTGTTACAGTCCGTGTGGTGTAGGTACACACAATGCGGTGAGGGTCTTCCATGATTTGTGACCCAGCGACAGTGAAGGAACAGCGATGCAGTTCCAAGTCAGGATGGTGTTTGACTTGGAGGAGAACTTGCAGGTGATGGGTGTTCCCATGCATCTCCTGCCCTTGCCCATCTACTTGGTGGAGATGTGGGTTTAGAAGATGCTGTTGGAGGAGCCTTGGTGAATTCTGCAGTTCACCCTGTATATGGTACACATGACTGCCACTGTGTGCTAGTCAAGGGGGTGAATGTTTAAGGTGGTCAATGGGAAGCCATTCAATTGCTGCTTTGCCCTGGAAGGTATCGAGCATCTTGAACTGCACCCACTCAGCAAAGTGGATAGCATTCCATCACACTCTTGACTTGTGCCTTGTAAATAGTGGACAGACTTTGGATAGTCTGGAAATGAGTGACTTGCGTCAGAATTCTCAAACTCTTGACCTGTTCGCCTCGCCACAGTGTATGTCTGACTGGTCCAGTTAAGTTTGTGGTGAGTAGTAACCCCCAGGGTGTGAATGAGATATTCAGCAATTGTTAATGCCATTAAATATCAAGGAGTGATAGATTCTCTATTGTTGAAGATGGTCATTGCCTGGCACTCAAGTGGCGCAAATGTACTTGCCACTTATCACGGGCAGCATGGTGCCACAGTGGCTAGCACTGCTGCCTCACAGTTCCAGGGCCCCGGGTTCAATTTCGGTCTCGGGTGACTGTGTGGAATTTGCACTTTCTCCCCATGTCTGGGTGGGTTTCCTCCGGGTGCTCCAGTTTCTTCCCACAGTCCAGGTTAGATGGATTGGCCATGATAAATTGCCTCTTAAGTGTCAAAAAGGTTAGGTGGGGTTACTGGGTTATGGGGATAGAGTGGAAGTGTGGGCTTAAGTAGTGAGCTCTTTCCAAGGGTGGGTGTAGACTCGATGGGCCGAATGGTCTCCTGCACTGTAGGGATTCTATGATTCATTATCAGCCCAAGCCTGAATCTAGCTGCATAGGGACATGAAGAGCTTCAGTATCTGAGGAGTCGCAAATAATCCAGAACATTGTGCAATCATCAGTGTGATGAATGTCGGAATTTCAGATATTTATTGTATTGTAATATATTTTATTATAATAGAAAAAAATTTGAATGCGGATTACAGGGTCAACGGCAGGGTTCTGAGGAATGTGGAGGAACAGAGAGATCTTGGGGTTCATGTCCACAAATCTCTGAAGGTTGCCACTCGAGTGGATAGAGCCGTGAAGAAGCCGTGTGTTAGCGTTTATTAACAGGGGGCTTGAGTTTAAGAGCCGCGGGTTTGTGCTGGAACCAAACATGTGAGACCACATTTGGAGTATTGTGTGCAGTTCTGGTCACCTCACTATAGGAAGGATGTGGAAGCATTGGAAAGGGTGCAAAGGAGATTTACCAGGATGCTGCCTGGTTTGCAGGATAGGTCTTATGAGGAAAGGTTGAGGGAGCTAGGGCTTTTCTCTTTGGAGCGGAGGAGGATGAGAGGCGACTTAATAGAGGTTTCTAAGATAATGAGGGGGATAGATAGAGTGGACGTTCAGAGACTATTTCCTCGGGTGGATGTAGCTGTTACAAGGGGGCATAACCATAAGATTCAGGGTGGGAGATATAGGTGGGATGTCTGAGGTAGGTTCTTTACTCAGAGAGTGGTTCAGGTGTGGAATGGACTGCCTGCTGTGATAGTGGAGTCGGACACTTTAGGAACCTTCAAGCGGTTATTGGATAGGCGCATGGAGCACACCAGACTGACAGGGAGTGGGATAGCTTGATCTTGGTTTCGGACAATGCTCGGCACAACATCGAGGGCCAAAGGGCCTGTTCTGTGCTGTACTGTTCTATGTTCTATATTTGGTACCGTAAGGGTTAAAAGCCTGGGTTAATGTGTGTATGACCGCTGCAATAGTCTTCTTTTAAAAGTCCTGGTTTAAAAGACAGACACTTCGGCTACAAGGGAGAATTGAAGCATCGTAAGAGTTTGGGCTAATGGAATTTAGTTTATATGAAGTAGGTTTCCTGGGGAGTAGATAATTAGAGCCAGTGGGCCGAATTCTCCGTTTGAGAGACTGGAGTGCTGATGCCGGGACTAAATCACGCGTGTTCTACATGGACGAAAGCAGTGCCAGAGCCGGAGTGGTTCCGGTCCCGTTAATGGGCTAGCGCCACCTAGAACTCGTGAAATTCCAATGCGTTCCCACCCTCATCCCAAAAGATGGTGGCACTGGTTGTGCTGGAGCATGCCCATACCATTGATGGGTCAGCTGGGGCCAGAGGGTACCTGGTAGGGGAGGGGGCCACCCATATGATCTGAGGTGCTAAGTTCCCAGTGGCCAGTCATGGCATGTGCAGCCGCATGGCTGCCTTGCAGAATATGGCAATGGCGATCCATGCCCAGCCACGCTAACCCCACGACCCACCACCTAGCAATCCCCCACTACTCCCCCCGGCCCTGACCGATGCCCCCCGGCCAGTGGCACAACTGTCAGCACACCATAGCGATGTTGGACACTGTTTGTACCACCTCCCGCACCCTCAGAAGCCTCGGCAACTGTGCCCCAGTTTGAAATTCCACAAGTGAATCTTGCCTTCGGTAATTCCTCCAGGCGGAGGCAGAGCATTGCGAAAGGCCTGGATAATGCTGGGTCGGGGCCTTTAATGATATGGTAATTGCCTTTACCGTACAATTTGCATGTCCGTGCTGGCGTGTGGCGTAGAACGCATTCTCGACGCATTCGCGGGTCCGGAGCATGGCATTCCGTTTGACACCCAGCACCAACCCCAATTTCTGGCTGACGCCGAGTTCTTCACCCAATCGTGCTCCCCAATTCTAGCATCAGCTGATGGATAATCCCGCCCACTGTGTTTGGCCTTCGTAAGGTGATGTAAAAAATGGGAGGAGCCAGGGGTTGAAACAGTCAGGTGCTGGGTTTCAGTTCAGTTAAGATTTGACTAAGGACAGAACAGCAGCTTTTCTCAAAGCAGTTTACTTAATTAGATTTTGTCTGTGAACCTAGCATAAGTTTCTGAAAAGGCTGGCGGGTTGGCACGGCAGCACAAGTGGTTAGCACTTAGGCTTCACAGCGCTGGGGTCCCAGGCTCGATTCCCCACTGGGTCACTGTCTGTGCAGAGTCTGCATGTTCTCCCCGTGTCTGTGTGGGTTTCCTCCGGGTGCTCCAGTTTCCTCCCACAGTCCAAAGACGTGCTGGTTAGGTGGATTGGCCATATAAATTACCCTTGGTGAATGAAAAGGTTAGGAAGGGTTATTGGGTTAAGGGGATAGGGTGGAAGTGAGGGCTTAAATGGGTCGGTGCATACTTGATGGGCCGAATGGCCTCCTTCTGCACTGTATGTTCTATGTTAAACAGTAGTTTGACACAGGCAAGAGTCTGCAGCTGGTTCCTGGAGAATCTCTCTCTCATAGAGTGGTTTATCCAAAACACCTCTTTACGGAAAATATTCCTGGGTTGGCTTACTATTTAAAAGTGGATTTTGACCTGATATGGGTTTTGCTTGAGTGGCGAGAAAAGATAGCAGCGAGGAATTAGTGAATACTTGTCATTGTTAAGCATTGTTTGTAAGCTATTTTCTTGTTTAAGTTAGTAATACTGTGTTAGTAATAAAGTTTGTTTTATCATGCCATATTCCTATTTGTGCGTGGAATCACTCCTGGAATGAAGTAGCCTTTCCTCAGTCTTTCAAATTAAATAAAATATTGGGGATTCTGTCTGGTATCCTAGCAAATGTTGGGAATTGGGCTGGGGATCGTAATATCTTTTTCTAAAAATATTTTTATTAGGGGATTTGCAATTGTTATAATAATAACAATAACAGCGACATAAACATGGTATAATAAACATTTCCACCCCCCCCATCACAATCTTCACACACCCAACCATAAAACAACAGTCTGCCACCCCCCCCAACCCCCTCCCCCAGGAATACTGCTTCTGCTGACGTTTTAATTTTCCCCGAGAAAGTTGACGAACGGCTGCCATCTCCGGGTGAACCCTAACATTGACCCTCTTAAGGCGAACTTTATTTGCTCGAGACTGAGAAACCCAGCCATGTCACTAACCCAGGTCTCTGCACTCGGGGGCTTCGAGTCCCTCCACATTAATGAGATCCGTCTCCGGGCTACCAGGGAGGCAAAGGCCAAAACGTTGGCCTCTTTCGTCCGCTGGACTCCCAGCTCTTCTGACACTCCAAACATCGCCACCTCTGGACTTGGCACAACCTGTGTTTGAGTACTGTGGACATCACCCTAGGGAAACCCTGCCAAAACCCTCTATGCTTCGGGCATGCCCAAAACATGTGGACATGATTTGCTGGACATCCCACGCACCTCGCACACCTGTCCTCGACTCCAGAAAATCTGATCATCCGGGCCACCGTCATGTGTGCCCAGTGGAAGACCTTGAACTGTAACAGGCTAAGCCTGGCACATGATGAGGAGGTATTAACCCTGCTTGGGGCATCCGCCCACAGACCCGCCTCTATCTCTCCTCCTAGCTCGTCTTCCCACTTGCCCTTGAGCACCTCCATCGGAGTTTCCTCCGATTCCAAAGGTTCCTGGTAGATATCTGAAACCTTCCCCTCTCCCACCCAGGTACTGGAGACCACTCTGTCCTGTATCCCCCGTGGCGGCAGCAGTGGTAAGGCCGGAACCTTTGTTCTCAGGATGTCTCGTACCTGTAGATACCTAAACCCATTCCCTGCTGGCAATTCAAATTTATCCTCCAAGGCTTTCAAGCTGGGGAAGCTCCTGTCCATAAATATATCCTCCATCCTCCTAATTCCTGCCCTTTGCCATCTCCGGAACCCACCATCCAGCCTACCCGGTACAAACCGATGGTTATTGTAAATCGGGGTCCAAACCGATGCTCCCTCCACTCTCTTATATCTCCTCCATTGCCCCCAGATTCTCAGAGCCGCCGCCACCACTGGACTTGTGGAGTATCGGGTCGGCGAGAACGGAAGAGGTGCCGTTATCAGTGCTCCCAAACTTGTGTCTTTGCATGACGCCGCCTCCATTCGCTCCCACACTGACCCCCCCCCCCCCCCCCACTACCCACTTCCTAATCATGGATTTATTAGCCGCCCAGTAATAGTTGCAGAGGTTCGGCAGCGCCAACCCACCTTCCCCCCCCCAACTGCGCTCCAGCAACACTTTCTTCACTCGCGGGGTTTTACCGTCCACACAAAGCCCGCAATAACCTTATTTACCCTTTTAAAAAAGGCCCTTGGGAAGAAGATGGAGAGGCACTGAAAGACAAACAGACATTTGGGGAGAACTGTCATTTTCACGGTCTGTACCCTCCCCGCCAGTGATAGCGGGAGCATGTCCCATCTCTTAAAGTCCTCTTTCATTTGTTCTATGAGCTGGGATAGGTTTAACTTGTGCAGTGCCTCCCATTCCCTAGCCCCAAACCAGCCCTTTCCAGTTCCTAGTGGCTCTTAATGCATTGGCCAGTGGCTCTATGGCCAGAGCAAACCGTAGCGGTGAGAGGGGACATCCTTGTCTCGTCCCTCTGTGTAGTTTAAAATACCCCGACCTCAACCGGTTCGTACGCACACTCGCTACTGGTGCCTGATAGAGCAACCGCACCCAGTCAATGAAGCCCTCACCAAACCCAAACCTTCCCAGCGCCTCCCACAGGTAATTCCACTCCACCGGTCAAAAGCCTTCTCTGCATCCATCGCGACCACCACTTCCATCTCCTCTCCTGAGGGCATCATAATAGCATTTAAAAGCCTTCGAACATTGGCCGTGAGTTGCCTGCCCTTTACAAATCCTGTCTGGTCTTCCCCTATCACCCCTGGGACATAATCCTCTATCCTTGTGACCAATATCTTAGCCAGCAGTTTGGCGTCTACATTCAGTGGAGAAATCTGCCTGTATGACCCACATTTCTCCAGATCCTTCTCCCGTTTCAGGATCAATGAAATCGAGGCCTGCGACATTGTTGGGGGGAGGACTCCCTTCTCTCTTGCTTCATTAAATGTCCTCACCAGCCGTGGGCTCAATATCTCCGAAAACGTCTTATAGAATTCCACCGGGTAATCGTCCGGCCCCAGGGCCTTGCCCGACTGCATGCCCTCCAGACCTCCATTATTTCCTCAATTTCAATTGGGGCTCCCAGCCCTTCCACCAGATCCTCATCCACCCTCGGCAACCTCAACTGACCCAAAAACTGCCTCATCCCCTCCACCCCAGCCTGGGGTTCCGACTCATATAATTTGCTGTAAAAGTCCTTAAACACCTCATTCACCCCCACTGGGTCCAGGACCGTGATCCCACCTCTACTCTTTACTCTCCCTATCTCCCTGGCCACCTCCCTTTTTCTGAGCTGATGTGCTAACATTCTGCTTGTCTTTTTCCCTACTCATAAATCGCCCCCCTTGCCTTCCTCAGCTGTTCCACCGCTTTCCCTGTAGTCAACAGCCCAAACCCGGTCTGTAACCTCCGCCGCTCCCTCAGTAGCCCCGCGTCCGGGGCCTCCGAGTATCTCCTGTCCACCTGGAGTATCTCCTCCACTAACCTATCCCTCTCCGCCCGTTCCACCTTTTATCTGTGGGCCCGTATCAACATTAATTCCCCTCTGACCACTGCCTTCAAAGCTTCCCAAACCGTTGCTGCAGAGACCTCCCCCGTATCATTTGTTTCCAGGTAGTTTTGGATGGACTTGTTCACCCGCCCACAAATCGCTTCGTCCGCTAGCAACCCCACATCCAGCCTCCATAGCGGGCGTTGTCCTCTCTCCAAGCTAACCTGTAGATCCACCCAATGTGGGGCATGATTCGACACTGCAATTGCCGAGTACTTAGTATCCACCACCCCCGGTATTAGAGCCCTGCTCAGAACAAAAAAGTCGATCCAAGAGTATACCTTGTGGACATGTGAGAAAAAAGAAAACTCCTTCACCCTTGGCCGTGCAAACCTCCATGGGTCTACTCCCCCAATCTGTTCCATAAACCCCTTCAATTCCTTTGCCGCGGCTGGCACCCTCCCTGTCCTGGATTTTCACCGGTCCAATTCCGGATCAATGACTGTGTTAAAATCTCCCCCCATGATCAAGTTATGTGACTCTAATTCTGGTATCTTACCTAACACCCGCCTCATAAATTCCACATCGTCCCAATTCGAAGCATATACGTTCACGAATACCACCCGCACCCCCTCCAGCATCCCACTCACCATTATGTACCTGCCCCCCTGTGTCTGACACGATTCTCCCTGCCTCGAATGCCACCCGTTTATTTATCAAAATCACTACCCCCCTGGTCTTTGAGTCCAGCCCTGAGTGGAATACTTGGTCTGTGACCTTTAGGTGTGTCTCTTGTAACATTGCCACATCTGCCTTCAGACCCCTCAAATGCACGAACACATGAGCCCTCTTCACCGGTCCGTTCAGCCCTCTAACGTTCCATGTAATCAGCCTGGTCAGGGGACTGTCTCCCCATTGTGCTCTCACCTCTCCCCCACTTGAACATACATAATCAAAGCATCACATTCCCCAGTAAACTAACAGTGGAAAAACAACCACACATAAATAACTTACACAGAACCACCACCCCCCCCCTCCACCCAGCTCCCAGTAAGACAAAGTTAACTTTAGCCATCAAAACAGCCCCTTATTGCACATAACATTACTTATTCAAACCAGCACAAAAGCGATTGTCAACAAATTGCCATTGCAATACTCTCCCCAAGCATTCGGTGTCTTTAGTTCACATCCAGTCTTTTTTCCCTGATGAAAGTCAATGCATCGTCGGGTGTTTCGAAGTAAAATTTCCTGTCCTCATATGTGACCCACAGAAGCGCTGGGTACAACATCCCGAACTTCACCCCCTCTTAAAGAGGGCCGATTTTGCCCGATTAAACCCGGCTCGCCCCTTGGCCAAATCCAAACCCAGGTCTTGATAAATGCGCAGCTCACAATTCTCCCATGTGCTGCTCCGTTCTTTCTTGGCCCACCGCAGAATGTGTTCCTTGTCCAGGAATCGGTGCATAAGTACCACCATCTCCATCGGCGGCTCGTTTGCTCGGGGATTCTTCGTGAGGGCTCTGTGCGCTCTATCCACTTCCAGGGGCCGAGGGAACCCCTCAGCCCCCATCAACTTCTCCCGCATGTTCGTCACATAGGCTTTCGCATCCAAGCCCTCACTGCCCTCATGGAGGCCGACGATTCTCAAGCCCTGCCTCCTGGACCTGATCTCCAAGTCCTCCAGCTTCTCCTGCATTATTTTCTGGTGGTCATTCATCATCTCCACCTTGGTCTCCAACATGGTTAGGTATTCCTCGTGCTCGAACACCTTTTTCTCCATCTCCTGGAGCGCACGTCTGTGTATTTCTTGATTCTGTACAACCTGATCAATCAAAGCCTTGATCGGGTCCAGCGTGCCCTTCTTAAGCGAAACAATCTTCAAAAAACTTCACCAGCTGCTCCGTCGACCACTGTGCCGTCTCCCCGTGGCCCTGCTGCTCCGCCATGCTTTCCCGCGTTGCCAGCTCTGCTCGCATCTTTCTTGTAGAACTTTGTCTTCTTACACGGCTACTTCTTGTCCAATTCTCCACACACTGCAGGTGGAGTTTCGCCTCACCATCTCACTCTCCACCGATTCATCCAATAAAATACGGAAAAGAATGGAGAAAAAGGTCCAAAAGTCAGTCACAGGCAGGAGCTAGCAAATGTGCGACCTACTCTTCCATGGCTGCACCCGGAAGTTCCCGGGATCGCAGTAATGTCCCAGGGCTCAGATATTTGGTCTCCAACAACCATATCTGTTATCTGTGCTCGACATGACTCCAATCATTGGAGACATTCTCCCCCTGGTTACAAAAGACTTTTGTTGGGGCTCCTTATTATCACCAATAGGTGCTGCTGAGCTGCAGAAAGAATCAGAAGGCCTCTCCGTGTTGAGGCTCCCTCAAAGGGCCAGTAAGGTTTTTAACTTCTTTGGGGCCAGGCAAGCAGGCCTTGATGATTGGAGAAGTGAACCCTTCAACTGCAGGTCCCCTCCATGGGCCATGGAGCAGCTATTTATAGGAAGAACTTGCAGAGAGGCCAACAGTTTATCTGGTAGACCTTGCTGTGTGGTATCGGACCTATCCTGATGCCAGGAATATTACAGCAAAGTTGGAAAATGACATTAAATGGCCTATTGAGTGACTTATTTGTCCGCCATATCTGGTCAGTAGGGGGGCACTGGTACTGTCATTCCCACCATGCCATGCCCACAATTTCAACATCCCATGGAGGCATGAAGACCTTTAGCCCCCCCCTCAACCGGATTCCTTCTGCCCCCTTGTGATGAGACCTCCTGCCTCCCAGTCTGTATCCAGAGGTTTGGTAAAACGCAGCCCACTACGTCTGCAAGGTGTACTATCTACAGAATACATTGCTGCGTCTTCTCCGAGGACATCGCTCAAACCCATGAATTCCACCACCTAGAAGAACAACAGCAACAGGTTTATGGGATTTTCATCACTGTCTTCAGGTTTTCCTCCTTATTTCATTCTGACTCAAACATAACGCATTCCCTTAATTCCTGTTGGATCAAAATTCTGCCAAACAGCTGTATTGAGGTAATGTGGTTCAAGAAGGCAGATCACCACCACCTTCTCCAAGGCCTCTGAGATGTGCAATAAATGCTGACCTTGCCAATGATATCCATGTCATCAGAATGGATATTGTTATGGGCCTGGGTTTAGAAAACTCCAAATTATATTATGGCGTTCACCTGACCTACAACTGTTTATTAATTTTGGTTACGAGGAGCACGGGCCTACTTTTCAGGTGTTATTTTTAACAGAAGCCTTAAGCACTTTTAAACAAAACAAAGTTTATTCTACAAATTCAGTTAACATTTTATAAACACACAGTAAGTATTTTTTTATCAACTACAAATATAAATTCCCCACACAGCTACAGTTCTCTCTCTCTCTTTCTCTCTCTCTCACCCTTAATAACTTCCCCTTCTGCAGTTTCAACTTGATAACAACACCCAATAAAACCAGGAAAACCCTTTTAACAAAACAGTAGGTTTGAATTCTTTCCAGAAAACAGTTATCACTTTTAAATTATCAAGTGATCTGTACACCTTTTTTGAGTGAGGAGAAGCCTTCTTTTTCTGAATCCAGCTTCCAACAGTGTAAACCGAAAGTAAAACCCAGTGCCACAGCCCAGCTCCAGCTCAAACCGAAAGTAAAACCCAGAGCCACAGCTCAGCTCCACCCACACAATGACATCATTGAAGCCATGTGATAATACAAACATTTCTTAAGGGTCACTCGCATGACAATATTAAAAACATAAAACCTTCGCACAGCTGGAATGACCAGAAAAGGTGTACTGCACTTCCTTACTCCACTGGGATTCCCTCCCTGTTCTCCATAAGATCCTTCTTGAAACCTACTACTTAAACCAAATTTTCATTGGCTTGGTGGAAATGTTTGCTCCTCTGAAGTGCTGTGGGATGGTTTCCTACTTTTTAAATGCACTATATCAGTGCAAGCTGTTCACCAATGTTTCAGGGACAAGTAGGAACATAGAATATGAGGAGGCCATTCAGCCCCTCAAATCTTTTTAAAAGAAAATGAATGGCAGCTTTAACGAAGAGTCATCCAGACTCAATGTTAGCTCTGTTCTATCCACGGATGCTGTCAGACCTGAGATTTTCCAGCATTTTCTGTTTTGTGTTTTTTAAAAAAGGAATTGTTCCCACAGTTGCTGCTGCATGAATTGATAACACTTCTCCTTTAAGAGTGTCAAACTAGATTGTGCTTAACTCTGTTGAAACTTTTTACAGTTGGCCAGTTATATGGGGCACAAGCCCATCATCGTCTCCCTGACTGAAGCAATGGGCAAAAATATTTGCAGTCCCACTATGCGGGCATAATAGAAAGAAATTTAATGCTTGTGTATGTCACAGAATACCATCTATGTTACAGCTTGTGGTAGGAATGTCAGATTGTGTTTGGTGCAGTAAAGGTTAAAGGCCTGGATTAGAATGTGCGTGACTGCTGCAGTAGTGTTTTTAAAACTCCTGGTTTGTAAGACAGCTTGAGTGCAATTAAAGCATCATAAAATTTGGGCTAATGGAATTTTATATTGAGAGGGTTCCCTGTAGAGCAGTTAATTAGAGACATTGTGTGGAGTTTAGTAAGGTGAGGTAGTTAATGGTAGGAGTCGAGGGTTTAAGCAGTCAGGTGTTGAGGTTCAGAGTTAGTCTGTGGTTGGAAGGTGAGCAAAGAAGGTTTTCTGAAGAAATATCACCAGAGATTGTGCATTATTCTGACAGAGTGTCAGGTCTCTTTCTTTAAAGCAGTCCAAAAGATCTCGCTTTCACAAATTGGAGTATTCAAGACATCTCTGGACAGTAAGCATGCCTGAGTGCTAACTATATTTAAAAGTGGATTGGGATTTGAGATGGTTTTATTGTTTGAGTGGAAATAAAGATAGCAGTAAAGGTTTTAAGGGTTATTTTGTTACTGTATTGAGTAGCATTATTTAAGGGGGTAATTGTAAGCTAATTTCTTGTATGATGTTAAAGATACTTTAATACTGTGTTAGCAATAAAGTTTGTTTTAATATACCATCTCCCTATTTTGAGTGAAATCACTCCTGGAGTGAGGTCTCCTTTCCTTATAATGTTACAAAATAAAAATAAAATATTGGGGTTTCTGACCAGTATTCTAGTCACCGTTGGGGCCTGGTCCGGGATTGTGATAAGTTACATTGCCAAAAATGTTTGCAATGGCCAAAAAATAAACCCACAGAAAGAAACCGTTTCCAGAGACCCAGCTGAACTAACGCTCTCTCCACCATCCAGTTTCGTCCTGGCGTTAAACCGTGTAGCAGAGAAAAGCACAAGGATTGGCACCCACCAATCTCCCCGTTTTAGTTGTCCAGCAGAAAAATCATGTTTTAATTGTTCGGCCACCGTATGTGAACAAGGATTTCTTCTTTACAGACCGAAGCGAATTTAACCGACGATTTCTTCAGCGAAGACACAATGCACCTACTGGAACTGCAGACTGCGTCCGGAGTGATCGCACCTGGCAGGCTGGGGTAAGTGGAATGCAACAGTGACCTGGCACAGCTTCAGGAAGGCACCTGCAATCTTGGTTTCTCTGCATACTTCAGCCGATTGCAAGGCGTTCTAGCCATTGTGTCCAGGTAACAACGGATTGTTATATTTACTTTAAATTACTACATTAAAAATCAGCATGGGCTTGGGTCACGTGGAAACCCATCACAATGTTTAACTCTTCAGCCTAAATCAATGAGAAACCCTAGGAAGCCGGGTTTCCACTTGCTTGACACGATTGCAGGGAATCTCCCTTGCATGTCGCTCCTTATTTCAATGCACACAACTTGGGGTGACGAGAATCAAAGCATCTGGATCTCCAATTGTGTACCGGAGTACTGCTGGAGTTCACCTAGTGAACAACATGGAGAGTGCTGGGATCGTCACCAATTCTGAATGTTCCCTGCTGCTCACGCACGTTGACCATTGCATGTTCGGTATGTTACTTGTCGGAGCCCACCAGTGTGTTATGGGCCAGGCTTTCGAGAACCCCAAAGTGTATCATGGAGTTCACCTGACCCACAACTTTCAATATATTATGGTTATGGGGAGCACACGGGCCTACCTTACAGGTGTAGTGCAACAGAGAGTTACAGTAGTTTTAAATTAAAACAATGTTTATTTATGAAACCAGTTAACACTTTATAAACCCACAGTAAACATCTTAACAACTATCCACACCAATAAATCCCCCAAAGAATACAGTATAAGTAACTCTTAATCTTTCCTTGCAACATCCATAAGACAAAAAAGAACCCTTTTTACAGAAAGACATTAGGTTTAACTTCTCTACTGCGAGCAGTTACCACTTTGAAATCACCAAATGAACATTCTTTAGCTTGCAGAGATTCATACACATCTTGCTGTGACTGCAGCTTCTCCAAATCTAAAACAAAACTAAACACACCCTGTAGCAGACGGCCCAAAACGAAAGTAAAAGCAGACAGCCCAGCTCCACCCACACTCTGACATCACTGCAGCAATAAACACCCATTTCTTAAAGGTACACCCACTACAGCTATTTTATAAACCCCCATTTCTTAAAGGTACTCTCACATGACAAGTGTCACGCAGCAATTAGACGCCAACATGGTCTTTGTGTCCTGATTGGACAAATCTTGACCGCCAGTCAAACAGCCACTTTTCCCACCTAATATTTTCATACATAAAGAAAAGATTTTTCAAAATAAAAATGAATCTTTTTTTTCACGCCCCGATTAACCTTCCCCTGAGTTACTTGCAGCAGTGTGCAGGAAATTCACCTTTACTTTCTGATGACTCCTGGCCTACCCTGGAAGGTTTCCCACTCAGCTTCCTGTAATTTGTTCACCCTCGAGCAGACACAGGAAGCTGATATCCGAGACAGGAAGGCCCATGGAACAGGACACTACTGTACTGAGGATTGACTGAACGGCCTGCCACATTCGTGTGATGTGGAGGGATGAGGTCTCTTCATTCCAGATAACCAGTTAAACACTGGTTAACCATTTCAGGACAGCAGAGGCCTACCTGAACAAGCAGCAGTTGATTCAATTTGCAGAAGGTACCTGGTGCAAACCTAGGGGTCCAGAAGCCTTGACATTTGCCTACCTGAGCCCAAATTGTGTGGACTTCAGTGAAAGAGGCGAGCCCCGACAGACAGAGAGCATGTTTTCTCCATTAGACAAGCAGAAAATCTACCCACCTGGATCTTTGTCTGGCTTGGGTTGGACTCTCGGGTTTTTATGCCTATTTTGACATCTAGATGATTAAAACGTTGAGGAAAGGATGGTTAAGTTTGTGCCACCTCAAAAAAATTTGTAAGAGTTCAATAGACTGCTGTATGCTAATCTAATCAAAAATTAAATCCAGTAAAGTTGAAGTATTCTCTTTATTTCTATCAATTGAAATTTAACAACAGTGAATATTTGTGTTTAGTTTTATATTGATATTGACATTGAGTGTTAGAGAGAGGTGACCTGCTCCAAATTGGATTGGGGAATTAACTTTCTGATATACCTCTTCTCCACCCCCCCAACCCCCACATCTCCCTCTCTCGGGTCTAGGGAATAATTCCAAAAGTTACAGCAACTTAAATTGATGTTAAGGATTTGTTCCCATGGGGTCTGTGTTATAAAACTGGGTCAGCACAGGACCTTTCCTTTCACCTCTGCGACCTTTGACTCACAACTGGATTGACAGAATGATAATCTTTTCACTGGGCTTAAGTATGGCTCAACTCAGTTTTGACCGGTTCTGGTACTCATCGCTAAGTTGCCCATAAATCAAAACAAGCTAGTTTTTGATGGAGGATCTCTTTGGAATAAAGCGTCAGCATTAGAATGGCAACACGTGTGGATAAGGTGGTCAACAAGGCATTCAGCATGTTGGCCTTCATGGGTCGGGGCATTGAATATAAAAATCGGCAATTCATGTTGTAGCTGTACAGGACCTTAGTTAGGCCTCATTTAGAATATTGTGTACAATTCTGGTCGCCACACTACCAGAAGGATGTGGATGCTTTGGAGAGGGTACAGAAGTGGTTTACTAGGATGTTGCCTGGTGTGGAAGGCATTAGTTATGATGAAAGGTTAGATAAATTCGGACTGTTCTCACTGGAACGACAGAAGTTCAGAGACGACCTGATCGAGGTCTGTAGGATTATGAGTGGCATGGACAGATTGGATAGTCAGAGGCTCTTTCCTCTGAGGAAGTCTGTGAGACAACACTCCCACCTTTGGCACAAACCCCCAGATGTTGATTTGGAGGACTTTGCAGAATTGGCACGGTTGGGTTTGGAGTTGTCGTTTCCGGTGCCTGGGTGGATACTGGGTGATCCGTCCGGTTTCATTCCTTTTTTGTGTTTTTGTAACAGTTGAATACAACTGAGAGGCTTGCTGGGCCATTTCAGAAGGCATTTCAGAGTCAGCCACATTGTTGTGGGTCTGGAGTCACATGTAGACCAGACCAGTAAGGATGGCAAATTTCCTTCCCAAAAGGATATTAATGAACCAGATTGTTTTTTATGACAGTCGTTGTTGGACTTTTAATTCCAGATATTTTATTGAGTTTAAATTCCACCACTTGCCATGGTGGCATTCAAACCTGGGTCCTCCCATCGTGGGTCTCCAGATTACTAGTCCAGGTACAAAAACGCAACAGCACTGCCTCCACTCCTACCCTGTGTTTTCCCTCCTTCCCCTCCCATCCTGTGCCTGCCCTCCCTCCCAACCCCACCCTGTGCCTGTCTCCACGCCACCCACCAAAACCTGTGCCTGTCCTTCTCCCCCCCCCCCCCCCCCCACCCCCAATCTCCCTCCCTGTGCCTGTCCTCCCCCTTTCCCTGTGCCTGTTGTCATGTGAATGTTCCTTTAAGAAAGGTTTTCTCTTACCACATGACTTGTAGCACGGCTTCAGTGATGTCATTTGTGGGTGGAGCTAGGCTGTGGCTGTCAGGTGAGAGGGGGTTTAGTGTTTGGGTTTCAGTTTCGGTTTGTTGCTTTGGACTGCAGAAGAGAAGCCGTGTTTCCCTGTTTTCATTTTAAAGCTGTTCCAGGGAACTGAGAGCACATTGGGTGTGGTAAAGTGCTTTGGTAACTTTAAAGCTAGTCTTGCTTTCTGGAAGGAGCTTTGAATCTGCTGGTTGGAACTGGACCAGAATCTGAGGGAAAGGACCAGTCCCATTCAAGTGAGATTACAGCGTGCTGGACCACGCCTTTGAAAGGGGTTTTGGTTTATTGGATTTTGTATTGAATTGGAACAGTTACTAAGAGGGATTCATTAAGAGTTATATAGATAGATTACTGTAGCTGTTGTGTTTTCTATGTTTGTAATTGATAAATTCTTGTGTTAACCACATTCTTATAATAAACTTTGTTTTCATAAAAGTGGCTAGGAATTCTGGAGAATCGCACCTGAAGTGAAGACTCTTGTGCTCATCCTAGCCAAATTCAACTTAAAAGTTATAAGTCAGGTGAACTTTACAATACAATTTGGAGTTTCTAAGCCCTCGCCTATAACAAATTGGGGGCTTGTCAGATAAAAGTCTATATTTTGTGATTGGGTTGGCTCGGTGAACTTATTGACAGTGAGGGGGAGCATATTTGTTTGCTTTTCAGGTGTTGTATTCAAGTTTAAATAAGGAGTGTGTTGTGGACAATGGCTCTTTTAGAGGCTCAGAAGTTTTTGGGGGTGGAGGACATCACGCGAAGTACCTTACAAATGGTGACTAAAACAAGGCTTTTAGAAGTGGCAAAAATATTGCACATAACATTGCCTGTCAGTGTATGGAAAAGGGGAAGTAATTGAGGCAGTAACTGAGCATTTAAAATTACCTGAGACAGTCAGAATCATTGGAACTGGCAAGAATTCAATTATATATGAAACCGCTTGAACATGAACAAGGATTAAAGCAGCTTGAACATGAAGAAGAATTAAAGAAGCTTGAATTCAAAATGAGGGGAAAAGAAAGAATAGCCCTAGCAGAACAAAAACCGAGAGAAAGGGACGTACAGATCAGGAAAAAAGAAAAGGAGCGAGAGGAAAAAGAGAGGGACTTTGAACTTCATAAACTGGCCATGAAAAGTGAATGTCAGTTAAAAGTGGCAGAGGTAAAGAGAAAAGTACAGTCAGGGTAGTGAGAAAGAGCAAGAGCTTTGTAGTCAAAGACTTGGTGGGGATCTATTTAAATATGTCCAAGCATTGCCAAGGTTTGATGAAGGATATAGAAGCCTTTTTCATTTCATGAGAAGGTGGCTAAACAAATGAAATGGCCACAGGACATGTGGGTATTACTGATTCAAACAAAGTTGGTAGGTAGAGCGAGTGAAGTGTTTGCATCACTACCAGAGGAGATATCTGGGACGCATTAGGAGGTGAAAAAATCCATTTATGTGCATATGAACTAGTGCCTGAAACCTACAGATAAAGGTTTGGAAATTATGGAAAGAACCTGGTCAAACATACATCGAGCTTGAAAGGATCAAGCAGAATAATTTTGATAGTTGGATAAGAGCTTTGAAAATAGACCAAACGTATGAAGCTCTTAGAGAAATTATAATTTTGGAGACGTTTAGAAATTCAACTCTTGATGTATTGAGAACTCTTGTGCAAGAGCAGAGGGTTAAAACTGCGAGATTAGCAACAGAAATTAGCAAATGCTGATTATGAATTAGTTCATAAATCAAAGTTTGGTTTCCGATATCAGTTTCAGCCTGTGAGGGATAGAAATTGGGGAAAAGAGAAATACTCAAGTGGTAAAGATAAAGGGGATCTAATGAGAACTAGTAAGGATTATAATCAGATTAAAAAAGAAATCCAGGAGGGTGGATTTACTGTCATAAACTAAACCATGTAAAGTCACAGTGTTGGGGATTTAAGTAAAGCACTGGGAAGGCTGATGTGACAAAACAGGATAAGCCAGTCAGGTTTGTCAAAGTGGTAAAGGAAAGCCCAATTGAAGCGAAGGAGGTGCAAAAGAATATGCAACAAAGAGATGATTGATAAGAAGGTACCAGTTCTCTTTAAAGAATTTACTTGTGTGGGTAAAGTTTACTCGTGTACCAGGAGGAGTAGATAAAGAAGTCCACAATTTGAAGAGACACTGGAGCAAGTCAATCTTTGATGGTAAGAGATGAGGAGTATGCAGTTTGGGAGGAATATTGCCAGAAAGCCTTTGACAAGGTGCCACACAAAAGGTTGTTGCATAAGATAAAGATGCATGGCATTAAGGGGAAAGTAATAGCATGGTTAGTGGATTGGTTAATTAATAGAAAGCAAAGAGTGGGGATTAATGGGTGTTTCTCTGGTTGGCAATCAGTAGCTAGTGGTGTCCCTCATGGATCAGTGTTGGGCCCACAACTGTTCACAATTTACATAGATGATTTGGAGTTGGGGACCAAGGGCAATGTGTCCAAGTTTGCAGACGACACTAAGATAAGTGGTAAAGCAAAAAGTGCAGAGGATACTGGAAGTCTGCAGACGAATTTGGATAGGCTAAGTGAATGGGCTTGGATCTGGCAGATGGAATACAATGTTGACAAATGTGAGGTTATCCATTTTGGTAGGAATAACAGCAAAGGGGATTATTATTTAAATGATAAAATATTAAAACATGCTGCTGTGCAGAGAGACCTGGGTGTGCTTGTGCATGAGTCGCAAAAAGTTGGTTTACAGGTGCACCAGGTGATTAAGAAGGCAAATAGAATTTTGTCCTTCATTGCTAGAGGGATGGAGTTTAAGGCTAGGGAGGTTATGCTGCAATTGTATAAGGTGTTAGTGAGGCCACACCTGGAGTATTGTGTTCAGTTTTGGTCTCCTTACTTGAGAAAGGACGTACTGGCACTGGAGGGTATGCAGAGGAGATTCACTAGGTTAATCCCAGAGCTGAAGGGGTTGGATTACGAGGAGAGGTTGAGTAGACTGGGACTGTACTCGTTGGAATTTAGAAGGATGAGGGGGGATCTTATAGAAACATATAAGATTATGAAGGGAATAGATAGGATAGATGCGGGCAGGTTGTTTCCACTGGTGGGTGAAAGCAGAACTAGGGGGGCATAGCCTCAAAATAAGGGGAAGTAGATTTAGGACTGAGTTTAGGAGGAACTTCTTCACCCAAAGGGTTGTGAATCTATGGAATTCCTTGCCCAGTGAAGCAGTAGAGGCTCCTTCATTAAATGTTTTTAAGATAAAGATAGATAGTTTTTTGAAGAATAAAGGGATTAAGGGTTATGGTGTTCGGGCCGGAAAGTGGAGCTGAGTCCACAAAAGATCAGCCATGATCTCATTGAATGGTGGAGCAGGCTCGAGGGGCCAGATGGCCTACTCCTGCTCCGAGTTCTTATGTTCTTATGTAAAAGGTGCTATTATGTGGAATCAGGGTGAGAAGAATAGTGTTCCGTTATATAAGGTGAGGTTGGAGAGTCAAGTGAAGAGTGGTGAATTGGCTAGACATCATTTAAAACTTGCACAGCATGTGATGAAACAAAGTGGACAAGAAAGCAAAGGTTTGTAGTTTTGCCAGTGGCGATAAAGTTTTCGTATTTTTACCAGTGATGGGTGAACCTTTAAAAGCAAGGTTTTGTGGGCCTTATCAGATGGAAAGGAAATCAAGTGGGGTGAATTATTTGGTAAGAATGGCAGATTGAAGGAAAGCTCACCAAGTGTGTCATGTGAATATGCTTAAAAGGTATTTTAAAAGGAAAGGAGAGCAAAAGGAGGAGCTTTTCGTGATTATGTCTCAGTGAAGAGCCAAATCCAGATGACTCTGAATTTGACATTCCTCAAATTAAATTGGAAAACGAGGATGTTCTTGAGTTACCTTCCAGAGAAAACAAACTGTCCTGAAAGAGTTATTAATATCACATGGGCAAGTTTGTGGAAATAAGTTGGGAAATAAAATGGGTATACATGATGTAGATGTGGTAATTGCTGTTCCAATTAAACAACATCCATGCAGACTAACTCTTTATAATTGGCACAGGTTCAAAAAGAAATTGAAAGCATGTTTGAAAATGGCATAATTGAAGTGGGTTGCAGCCAATGGCGCTCACCCATTGCGATGGTACCGAAACCGTACGGTACCTAACGATTGTGTGTGGACTATAGTAAGGTTAATGCAGTTACAATAACAGACTCTTGTCCTATCCCACGGCTGGAGGACTGCATTGAGAAGGTGGGACAATCGGCTTTTATCGCCAAACTGGATTTACTGAAAGGTTACTGGCAGGTACCTTTATCCGAAAGGGCGAAGGAGATTTCAGCTTTTGTAACTCCAGATGGTATATACCAATTCAAAGTTATGCCATTTGGCATGAAAAATGCCCCAGCCACATTTCAGTGGTTAACTAACAAAGTCATTTCAGGATTACCCAATTGTGCGGTGTACATAGATGATTTGGTAATTTTTAGTCAGACATGGAAAGAATATTTGAAGCAACTGATGGAGATATTCGATCGACTTCAGGAGGCGGGTTTGGTGGTAAACCTAGCCAAAAGTGAATTTGGAAAAACCCAAGTCACATTCCTTGGCCATACAATTGGACAGGGTCGAATGGTCCCACAGCTTTTCTAATTGGAGGGCTGTGACCAGTGGTGTTCCACAGGGATCAGTGCTGGGACCTTTGCTGTTTGTAGTATATATAAATGATTTGGAGGAAAATGTAACTGGTCTGATTAGTAAGTTTGCAGACGACACAAAGGTTGGTGGAATTGCGGATAGCGATGAGGACTGTCGGAGGATACAGCAGGATTTAGATTGTTTGGAGACTTGGGCGGAGAGATGGCAGATGGAGTTTAATCCGGACAAATGTGAGGTAATGCATTTTGGAAGGTCTAATGCAGGTAGGGAATATACAGTGAATGGTAGAACCCTCGAGTATTGAAAGTCAAAGAGATCTAGGAGTACAGGTCCACAGGTCATTGAAAGGGGCAACACAGGTGGAGAAGGTAGTCAAGAAGGCATACGGCATGCTTGCCTTCATTGGCCGGGGCATTGAGTATAAGAATTGGCAAGTCATGTTGCAGCTGTATAGAACCTTAGTTAGGCCACATTTGGAGTATAGTGTTCAATTCTGGTCGCCACACTACCAGAAGGATGTGGAGGCTTTAGAGAGGGTGCAGAAGAGATTTACCAGAATGTTGCCTGATATGGAGGGCATTAGCTACGAGGAGCGGTTGAATAAACTCTGTTTGTTCTCACTGGAACGAAGGAGGTTGAGGGGAGACCTGATAGAGGTCTACAAAATTATGAGGGGCATAGACAGAGTGGATAGTCAGAGGCTTTTCCCTGGGGTAGAGGGGTCAATTACTAGGGGGCATAGGTTTAAGGTGAGAGGAGCAAGGTTTAGAGTAGATGTACGAGGCAAGTTTTTTACGCAGAGGATAGTGGGTGCCTGGAACTCGCTACCGGAGGAGGTGGTGGAAGCAGGGACGATAGTGACATTTAAGGGGCATCTTGACAAATACATGAATAGGATGGGAATAGAGGGATACGGACCCAGGAAGTGTAGAAGATTGTAGTTTAGTCGGGTAGCATGGTCGGCACGGGCTTGGAGGGCCGAAGGGCCTGTTCCTGTGCTGTACATTTCTTTGTTCTTTGTTGTTCTTGGGATGTGGAAAGTTATTGGGGAGTTCCCAATACCTTCGACACAAAGGGAAATAATGAGATTTCTTGGCCCGAGTAGTTTTTACCATAAATCTGTACCGAATTTTAGCGTGGTTGTTCTACTGACGGACTTGCTGAAGAAGTATAGCAAATTTCAGTGGACAGCGGAGTGTCAACAGGCATTTGACGGCGAATATTGTGTTAACCACTACTCCTGTGTTGGGATTTATTAAGAGTTATATATATGGATTACTGTAGCTGTTGTGTTTTCTTTATGTTTGATGTGGAGATGTGGAGATGCCGGCGTTGGACTGGGGTGAGCACAGTAAGAAGTCTTACAACAACAGGTTAAAGTCCAACAGGTTTGTTTCAAATCACTAGCTTTCGGAATACTGTTCCTCCATTCACCTGAGGAAGGAGCAGTGCTCCGAAAGCTAGTGATTTGAAACAAACCTGTTGGACTTTAACCTGGTGTTGTAAGACTTCTTACTGTTCTTTATGTTTGTAATTGATAACAAACTCATGCTGTGTTTTATATATGTTAACTATATTCTTATAATAAACTTTGTTTTGATAAAAGTACCCAGGAAGTCTGATGACTCACACCTGAAGTGAAGGCTCTTGTTCTCATCCTAGCCAAATTCAACATAAAAGTTATAGGTCAGGTGAACTTCATAATGCACTTTGGAGTTTCTAAGACCCGGCCCATAACACTGTCCCCCCCCCTCCCCCCACCCGTGCCTGTCCTCCTCCCCTCCCCCCTCACCCCCCCCCCCCCCCACCACCACCACCCGTGCCTGTCCTCCCCCTTCCCTGTGCCTGTCCTCCCCAACTCCCCCCCCCCCCCCCCCCCCTCCCTCCCTCCACACCCGTGACTGCACTCCTGAGCCAGGAACAAAACTAACATGTTGTATTTGTCTAATGAGAATTTGGCGTTTTCCCCAAGATCCTTATGGATCATTTTTGGTGACTGATTATTTCAGGTTTATAGCTGGAGTGATACGGAGAGAGAGGATGGCTGCCTTCGAACGCTTGCTCTGGAGAGCTTGTCGAGGGAATGTCTACATGAAGCAGTCGGAGATGGAAGTTCCCTTGGAAGATCCAAGCACTGTAAGGTATTTTTAAATTAACTCAACAATGATTATCAAGCACAATTAATAATCCTGATTTCAAGATCAAATTGAAATAGCTTGAATGTTAAAATCTGAATTGAGAGAACACTGCAGAGATGTTAACTATTTGTTTGCAGATTTTTCAGAAATGTTGCTCTGTTTACTTGCTGCTTCTGGGATCTTGCTGCTCACTTATTGTACAACCTGGAAATGTGGAAAAAGTCCCTCGGCCACATGTTAAATCATGTACTTCGGCCAATCACCAACTGTCTCAGCATCAGGCTCTCCTGAGGACCTTGTCCTCTCAGGACTATCAAGTCTGTGGCCATGATTGGCTCTGCAACATTTTGTGGTGGTCCTGATCACTGAACACATCCAACATTTGCAGCACCAGGATCGGGCCCTGGTTCAAGGTGCAACCCAGTTTCAAGGGCAGAGTCTTTAACCTAAATACTGGGTAAAGGATTTGGGTGGAGAATTGTCTTAAAATTGACATGACCAAGAGGAGATTCCTTGAATGGAAGTGGGCAAAACACAGGGGAGGAAGAAGCCAGAGATACTGATCAAAAGTGCAGACAATCTCCAAAAGAGGAAAGGTGTTTATTTGCAACATCAGTCTTTCCTCTTTCATATGCTGACTGACATGCAATGTTCTTTTTCAAGTATTTAACATTAAGGATTTTTATCCTTGCATGTCTGCAAATCTGATGCAAATTAAATGTGAGATAAAATGAGCACAGTGCAGCTGTCTCCTTTATGTCTGCTTCACTGAGTTGGTAGCACATGTGGTGATACGCATAAGCAATCACGTATATAATGATGTAAACTACCTCCGACCAGCAGGCAGCAATGTAAATCTCCCATGTGACTGTACCCTGAGGATTTGGGAGATCGTCGAGTTGGCGGACAGTCATATTTGCAGTAGCTCTGGGATAATTTGTCAGTATTAATAGTTTGTAATCTATTTTTGATAATTATCTTTACCATGCATTTATTTTATAATAAAGTACTTTAACTAGTCAAGAACTAGACATTCTACAGTGCATCACTCCTACCGGCCAAGCATCAGTACATAACAGCACATTCCTATCTTAGTTAGAAGGTTGTGCATTCAAGGCCAACTCCCGGAAGTAAATACCCAATCCAGGCTGACACTTCCAGTGCATGATGTGGAGATGCCGGCGTTGGACTGGGGTGAGCACAGTATGAAGTCTTACAACACCAGGTTAAAGTCCAACAGGTTTGTTTCGATGTCACTAGCTTTCGGAGCACTGCTCCTTCCTCAGGTGAATGAAGCGGTATGTTCCAGAAACATATATATAGACAGATTCAAAGATGCCAAACAATGCTTGGAATGCGACCATTAGCAGGTGATTAAATCTTTAAAGATCCAGAGATGGGGTAACCCCAGGTTAAAGAGGTGTGAATTGTATCAAGCCAGGACAGTTGGTAGGATTTCGCAGGCCAGATGGTGGGGGATGAATGTAATGCGACATGAATCCCAGGTCTCGGTTGAGGCCGCACTCATGTGTGCGGAACTTGGCTATAAGTTTCTGCTCGGCGATTCTGCGTTGTCGCGCGTCCTGAAGGCCGCCTTGGAGAACGCTTACCCGGAGATCAGAGGCTGAAGTGCTCCCCGACTGGAAGGGAACATTCCTGCCTGGTGATTGTTGCGCGATGTCCGTTCATTCGTTGTCGCAGCGTCTGCATGGTCTCGCCAATGTACCACGCTTCGGGACATCCTTTCCTGCAGCGTATGAGGTAACAATGTTGGCCGAGTCTCACGAGTATGTACCTCGTACCTGGTGGGTGGTGTTCTCACGTGTAATGGTGGTATCCATGTCGATGATCTGGCACGTCTTGCAGAGATTGCCATGGCAGGGTTGTGTGGTGTCGTGGTCACTGTTCTGAAGACTGGGTAGTTTGCTGCAAACAATGGTTTGTTTGAGGTTGTGCGGTTGTTTGAAGGCAAGTAGTGGGGGTGTGGGGATGACCTTGGCAAGATGTTCATCGTCATCAATGACGTGTTGAAGGCTGTGAAGAAGATGACGTAGTTTCTCCGCTCCGGGGAAGTACTGGACGACGAAGGGTATTCTGTCGGTTGTGTCCCATGTTTGTCTTCTGAGGAGGTTGGTGCGGTTTTTCGTTGTGGCGCGTTGGAACTGTCGATCGATGAGTCGAGTGCCATATCCCGTTCGTACGAGGGCATCTTTCAACGTCTGTAGATGTCTGTTATGCTGTTCCTGCAGCGTATGAGGTAGACAACGTTGGCCGAGTCGCACGAGTATGTACCGCGTACCTGGTGGGTGGCGTTCTCACGTGTAATAGTGGTATCCATGTCGATATGCAGGAAAGGATGTCTCGAAGCATGGTACATTGGCGAGACCATGCAGACGCTGCGACAACGAATGAACGGACATCGCGCAACAATCACCAGGCAGGAATGTTCCCTTCCAGTCGGGGAACACTTCAGCAGTCAAGGGCATTCAGCCTCTGATCTCCGGGTAAGCGTTCTCCAAGGCGGCCTTCAGAATGCGCGACAACGCAGAATCGCCGAGCAGAAACTTATAGCCAAGTTCCGCACACATGAGTTGCGGCCTCAACCGGGAACTGGGATCCATGTCGCATTACATTCATCCCCCACCATCTGGCCTGCGAAATCCTACCAACTGTCCTGGCTTGATACAATTCACACCTCTTTATCCTGGGGTTACCCCATCTCTGGATCTGTAAAGATTTAATCACCTGCTAATGGTCGCATTCCAAGCATTGTTTGGCATCTTTGAATTTGTCTATATATATGTTTCTGGAACATACCTCTTCATTCACCTGAGGAAGGAGCAGTGCTCCGAAAGCTAGTGTTTGAAACAAACCTGTTGGACTTTAACCTGGTGTTGAAAGACTTCGTACTGTACTTCCAGTGCAGTAATGAAGATGTGCTTCATTGCAGGAGGAACCTTTTTTCAAATTCTGAAGATCCCAGGGCTTTAATTAAACAGTAGGAATCCTTGCAGTTCCCTTGAAAATGCCCTTCCCTTGACCAACTCCACCAAACAAATAAATAACTGATCATTCATCATGATGCTGTTAAGTCCTTGGCTACCTTGAAAACCAACGCAAACAATGTCGTCACTTTAAGTAATTGCATGTGAAGCACCCGGAGCTCCTCCTGAGAATTATGACGAGGTGTTAAGACCATAAGACCAGAAGACATAGGAGCGGAAGTAAGGCCATTCGGCCCATCGAGTCCACTCCACCATTCAATCATGGCTGATTTCAACTCCATTTATCCGCTCTCTCCATAGCCCTTAATTCCTCGAAAAATCAAGAATTTATCAACTTCTGTCTTAAAGACACTCAACGTCCCGGCCTCCACCGCCCTCTGTGAATTCCACAGACCCACCACTCTCTGGCTGAAGAAATTTCTCCTCATCTCTGTTCTAAAGTGACTCCCTTTTATTCTAAGGTTGTGCCCCCGGGTCCTAGTCTCCCCTGCTAATGGAAACAACTTCCCTACATCCACCCTATCTAAGCCATTCATTATCTTGTAAGTTTTTATTAGATCTCCCCTCAATCTCCTAAACTCCAATGAATATAATCCCAGGATCCTCAGACGTTCATCGTATGTTAGGCCTACCATTCCTGGGATCATCCGTGTGAATCTCCAGTGCCAGTATGTCTTTCCTGAGGTGTGGGGTCCAAAATTGCTCACAGTATTCTAAATGGGGCCTAACTAATGCTTTATAAAGCTTCAGAAGTACATCCTTGCTTTTATATTCCAAGCCTCTTGCGATGAATGACAACATTGCATTTGCTTTCTAAATTACGGACTCAACCTGCAAGTTTACCTTTAGAGAATCCTGGACTAGGACTCCCAAGTCCCTTTGCACTTCAGCATTATGAATTTTGTCACCGTTTAGAAAATAGTCCATGCCTCTATTCTTTTTTCCAAAGTGCAAGACCTCGCACTTGCCCACGTTGAATTTCATCAGCCATTTCTTGGACCACTCTCCTAAACTGTCTAAATCTTTCTGCAGCCTCCCACCACCTCCATACTACCTGCCCCTCCACCTATCTTTGTATCATCGGCAAACTTAGCCAGAATGCCCCCAGTCCCGTCATCGAGATCGTTAATATATAAAGAGAACAGCTGTGGCCCCAACACTGAACCCTGCGGGACACCACTCATCACCCGTTGCCATTCCGAAAAAGAACCTTTTATCCCAACTCTCTGCCTTCTGCCTGACAGCCAATCGTCAATCCATGTTAGTACCTTGCCTCGAATACCATGGGCCCTTATTTTACTCAGCAGTCTCCCGTGAGGCACCTTATCAAAGGCCTTTTGGAAGTCAAGATAGATAACATCCATTGGCTCTCCTTGGTCTAACCTATTTGTTATCTCTTTCAAGAACTCTAACAGGTTTGTCAGGCACGACCTCCCCTTACTAAATCCATGCTGACTTGTCCTAATCTGACCCTGCACTTCGAAGAATTTAGAAATCTCATCCTTAACAATGGATTCTAGAATCTTGCCAACAACCGAGGTTAGGCTAATTGGCCTATAATTTTCCATCTTTTTCCTTGTTCCCTTCTTGAACAGGGGGGTTACAACAGCGATTTTCCAATCCTCTGGGACTTTCCCTGACTCCAGTGACTTTTGAAAGATCATAATTAACGCCTCCACTATTTCTTCAGCTATCTCCTTTAGAACCCTAGGATGTAGTCCATCTGGGCCCGGAGATTTATCAATTTTTAGACCTCTTAGTTTCTCTAGCACTTTCTCCTTTGTGATGGCTACCATATTCAACTCTGCCCCCTGACTCTCCGGAATTGTTGGGATATTACTCATGTCTTCTACTGTGAAGACTGACGCAAAGTACTTATTTAGTTCCTCAGCTAT